>NC_142044.1:42954848-43281276 GCF_982192425.1 Myodes glareolus
AGCCCAGGCTGGCCTCAGGTGCATGAAAACCCTGCCTCTCTGACTTCTAGATGCCTGGATCGCAAGTAACTCACTGTGTCCAGCTTTTTGGACGGCCTTTTCTTTCCCAAGGAAAAGAGAAGCCCAACATGTAACTTTAAATTTTTTAAATAATATCTTTGAGATTATAAAGGAATTATATCATTCTCCCTTTCCCTTTCCTCTCACCAAACCCTCCCATGCGACCCCCTTGCTCTCTTTCAAACTGTGGTCTCTTTTTCTTCAGTTGTTTATATAATACAAACACAGTCTGTATAATGTTGCTTGTATGTGTGTATGTTTTCAGGGGTGATCGTTGGTACTGGATAACTGGTTGTGCTCTTCCCTGGGGAAGACGATTCCTTCTGCTCTCGGGATTCCTTAGCTGCCTAAAGTTCTTTGTCTGGTCCTGAGGCCTCATGAGCTCTGTCCTGTCCATGCCTATCACAGTCCTCGTTCAGCTCACGGGTAGGCAGTCATGTTGGTGAAACTTCATGGGCGCAGCATCAAGAGAGCACACGGTCTCCCAGCAAACTCCGTGTGCCTCTGGCTCTTACGATCTTCCCTCCCCTTCTTCTGCAGAGGTGTCTGAGGTGCAGGAGTTGTATGGTAGATGCATCAGCCCAACATGTAACTTTAACCACTAGAGTTTACATCATCCCCACTGGGCCAGCTGGGTTTATGTCAACTTGACACAAGCTAGAGTTACCAGAGAGGAGGGGCCTCAACTGAGAAAATCAACTGAGAAAATACTCCATAAGATCAGGCCGTACACAGACTGTGAGGTATTTTCTTAATTAGTGACAGATATGGGAGGGCTCAGTCCATTGCGGGTGATGCTATCCCTGGGCTGGTGGTCCTGATATATACCTATATCTATATATCTATATATCTATATCCATATCTATATATGATGAGAAACCATGGGGAGGAAGTCAGTAAATAGCACCCATAGCACCCCCCATAGCTTCTGCATCAGCTTCTGCCTCCAGGTTATTGCTGTTTGAGTTCCTGCCCTGACTTCTTTCCATAATGAATAGTGTTGTGGAAGTGTAAGTCAAATAAACCCTTTGCTCCAAAATTTGCTTGTTGATCATAGTGTTTCACTGAAGTAATAGAAATTCTAAGACTCTAACCCACCTCCCTTTATTTCTGCCTCAAACTTTGAATTTTTTTAGCCTAATGCTCCTAAAATATTAGAAAACATTGAGAGAGAAGTTATATTCAAAAGAGCTACCTCTATGCAGGACATTCGGTATTGAAATGCCTTCTGGGTCTTTTTAAGTGGGGACACGGTGTTGCTCTTATGCTTCTTTCCACATTTGTCTGTGGAAATGGAACTTATGTGAACTCAGAGAGAGCAAGAGTGAGAAAGGAACCCCACACGTAACTTTCCTTACGAGCTTCATGCTCCACTGAAGACATGGTGCCTCCACAGAGGAGCTTAAAACTCACAAAGGGCCATTCTTAAATCAAAGCCTTATCCCCATCAGCACCACTAAGGGAGAAAATAGAGTCCCCTCTACTCCTAGCCAATGCAGACACTTTGAAGACAAATATAAACACATGTAACAATAGTACAGGGCTCATGTTCCCATAGAAACGTTTACTAGAAGATTCTCAGGTGTTTTGTAAACAATGGTAAATTAGACTCCTAACATCACCCAAGGAGGCCAAGAAATGCAGAGACACTGGCGCATGCTCACCTCTGAGGTCCCTTACAGCTGTTTAGAAACCAAACAGAACACAGGACCTGGGACCTTAGACCACAAGGGAAGCCCTCAGGATTCTAAGAAGCAACAGAAAACTGGATGTGGGGCAGGCTTCTGTCTTGACATGTGGATGTAATAGGAAGGGAGAAGAGAAAGGTTTTTTTTTTTTCTGTCATCCGTCATCACTGCTCCTCTAGGGCTCAGTCTATCCACGGCATGGCATAGCTCCACCAGGCTTGCTGTCATCCTAGAGATAACCCCATTACCAAGCAACTTTGCCTTAAGGAATGCAGCCAAGTTTTCACACACACACACACACACACACACACACACACACACACACACACACTGAGAGAGAGAGAGAGAGAGAGAGAGAGAGAGAGAGAGAGTTTCCAGGCACTGCTAAGTTTATAAGAGGTGGTAACTCAGTTTATCTTTGCAGCAACTCTTTGGGGAACCAATACTATTATTGTAATTGATAGTATCATTATCACCATCATTATCATTTTACAAGTGAGGAGAGGGGGAATAGAAGGTTTAAGAAATGTTTTCAGGACAGGTATGATGGCACAGTCCTTTAATCCCAGCACTCAGAAGACAGAAACAGGCAGATCTCTGTGAGTTCAAGGCCAGCCTGGTCTACATAGTGAGTTCCAAGTCAGTTAAGAAAGACAGATCGGAGAGGGAGGAAGAAGAGGAGAGAGAGAGAGAGAGAGAGAGAGAGAGAGAGAGAGAGAGAGAGAGAAATGTGCCCACAGTCACCCGGACACCTCTTAGGGTTGACATTACAGGGCAGGGCAGTGAACTTGAACACTGGCAAGCTGACCACAGAAGTTATTCCATTTGCTTCCCAGGAGCTGTGCACTGGAGCCAGCACCGTGGCCTGCTTCAGCACCTTGGACAGCGTCCTCTGGGCCGTGCTTAGGCAACCGAGGGGTTCTGGAACACCAAGAACTTTCATCTGGTTGGGCCCAGGAGCAGGCAGGGGTCAACTGGACGTATTTGTTCCTTCTTCTCTTACTAGGATCGAGATTTTGTGGGCAAGAACTAACTGCAGTGCTTTCAGGTCAAGAGACCAGGTCAACTCCAGCCTGGGACCCGTCAGTTCCACTTGTTCTCAGGCGAGCACTTCAGACGTCTTGGGTCTCAAAGCTAATGGATTCCAAACTTGACTTCAGTTTCTCCATTGCATGTGGGCCTGCCGCTCTCTTTGATCACCTTCCCCCAGATTCTCTTCCATGGCAAGCAGGTCTTTGCCAAGGAGCCACTATGTGCCTTTCTTACTGTCCTGTAAGAGAGGTACTGTGGGGTCTGGGGATCTTGGGCGAGGTTCTTAAGTTTTTTTAACACCTCATTCTTTTAGTTTGTGTGATGGATGGAAACTGAATGGGGACATTATCCTGAGGCTTAAATAAGGCCATGTGATTAGAGAACATGTTTTACTAAGAAAAGAATAGGGTGCAGGGCTGTCCCAGTACATGCATGAGCACATACACACACACACACACACACACACACACACACACACACACACACACACACTACCTTGGCTGCTTCCCACCCATTTCCCAAACAGCAAACGTAACTGTACTGTACAGGCCACTGGTCTCCTGCTGGTGTTTGTTTCTCCTCTAGTCCCGACCTTCCTCTCTGATTGACATTCTTCGATTGTGACTCCCTGTGATTTTTATTGTTTATGTCACGAAAGATCACTGTGTGTGATGGATGGCGAGACATAGATCATTAGAATCTAGGAAGCCGAGCTGAGCAAGCTTTGTCTGTTTCGTCTGTTGCTGTGGCCCCAAAAGACTAGGACAGCATAAAGTGTGAGCTACGGGCTCATGAAAGAGTTATTGTGATGCTTAAAAGATTGGTGGGCAGACAGATGACTGATAGCTGACAGAAAGATAAAGGATGAGTAGATGATAACCGTTGAGGGAAGAAAGGGTGGGAGGCGAGAAGGAAGGAGAATGGAAGAGGAGAAAGGAAGGAAGATCACGGGAGGAAAAAAGAAGGAAGGAAGGAAGAATGGGTGAATGAAGAATAAAGGAAGAAGGAAGGGAGAGAGGAAAGCATGGAGAGCTACAGGAAGACAGGAAGGAAGGAAGGAAGAAAGGAAGGAAGGAAGGAAGGAAGGAAGGAAGAAAGGAAGAAAGGAAGAAGGAAGAAGGAAGGAAGGGAGGGAGAAAGGAGGAAGGGAGGGAGAAAAGGGGAAGGAGGAAGGGAAGGAGGAAGGAAAGAAGGAGGAAGGGAGGGATGAAGGAAAGAAGGAAGGAAGAAAGGAAGAAGGAAGGAGGAAGGAAGGGAGGGAGGAAGAAAGGGAGGAAAGAAAGAAGGAGAAAGGAAGAAAGAAAGGGGGAAGGAGGAAGGAAGGGAGGGAGGGAGGAAGGAAGGAAGAAGGAAGGGAGGGAGGAAGGAAGGAAGGGGAAAGGAGGAAGAGAGGGAGGAAGGGAAGGAGGGAGAGAGGGAAAAAGAATAGAGAGAAGAAAATCCGCTCTTGTCAACTCTCCTATCTCCCAGGTGGCTGCTCAAAGCTCAGGAGACATCTGTTCCCACTTATCATGTCTGTCTCTTACTGGTGTCCAGAAGGCCCTGTGTTGTGAGAACTGCACAGCTCTACTCGGATGGTGCAGTAATGGCTGCCACCACACTGCTAGTCATCTGGGATCATAGAAGCCCTTGTCAGACCTTCAGGCTGAAGATATCTTGGTGACCATCCTCCTGGAAGTGTGCATTGCCTTTTCCCTTCTGTCTGAGTACAGAAGACAGAGCAGGGTTGGATCAAGATGGCCACCTCGAGATCACAGCCCTAAAGAGCAAGCAGTCATTTGCCAGTTCAGTGCAAAATACAGTAGTAAGATGAGTTCCTGAAAGGCCACGCCCCTTCTAGCTCTGGAACCCAGCCTTCCACAATCTGACAGGAGATTCCCCTGGGAAGTCTGGATCCTTCCCTGGGCCACAGCAGGAGCTCCAACACTGCTAGTCAATCGTGACAAATTATTAGGCAATATAAATGTGCTGGGTGGGAATGGGGAGACATGTTCGAATCCCCCATCCCTGGCAGAGCAGCGAGTTCTCCAACCCTCACCAGCTAAGTGAAGACTTATGCATTTCAACCATCCAACCCAGGCCTTTGATTTTAGGGACAGATACCTGGAGAAGGCAGGCGCTTCTATCTTCCCAGGGCTCCCTGGCTGTGTCAGCCTTGGACTCAAAATTTTAACACCCTCCCTGCTTGGACTGAGCTTCCCTTCCGGTTTCTGGAGGGAATCCAGTCTGGGCTCTTCTTTGTCTCAGCAGGTGTGGTACAACAGCAATCGCAGCCAGGCAGGGAGCGCTTGCATTTCTCCCTCTTCAGGAGCTTTTCCAGTTCTCGTCTTCTTATGAGAATCTTGACTTGGAAGCCTCCCTGGGAATAAGCAGGCGTTTTTCTGAACGCCTCTAAAGATTAAGCCAATGAAATAAAAATTCATTTCTGAGACATAAACTAAATGGCCGGGGTTTTCCGTGGAGATGCTGGCGCTGTGGCAGAGGCGCAGCAGCCCTCTGGTTGACAGGAATTTGCCGCAGCGAGCCAGGCAGTCCCAAAGCCGGGCGATAGACAAGACATCATCAAATACTGCATCTGAATTCTGTTCATATTATAAGAATGAAAAGGGTAATGTAATTCAATTGCCTGGAGAATCGGCACACACCGAGACATAAACAGAGCTGGCCAGAGGCAAAATTGCTTAGCAAGTGAAGACAGGGCCCTGGTTTGCTTCGTTCGGGCTCTCAATGAGGTCCTTTTCCCGGAGTCTGGTGTGAATTTAACTTTTGTTTTAAATTGCGTGCGAGTGTGTGTGTGTGTGTCTGTGTGTGTGTGTGTCTGTGTGTGTGTGTGTCTGTCTGTATGCTATTGTGTGCTTGTGGGGGCAGGAGCCTTTGGAGGCTCAAAGCATCAGACCCCTTAAAGTTGGAGTCAAAGGTGGTTGCTATGAACTACCCAATGTGGAAACTGGAAACTGAACTTGGATCCTCCACCAAGGCAGTAGGCAGTCTTAATCGCCCCTAAGTTATCTCTACAGCCTCTGGTATGGATTTAAATCAGCATGAGACCCTTCCCAAAGGAGGGTGCTTTTTAAACACATACCAGGTTTGATACTGAAGGCATTAAAAACTTACATATAGATTTGGTAAGATGGCTCCGTCAACAAGGTTCTTTCCCTACAAGCATGAGGACTTGAATTTGATCTCAAGGACCAACATAATAAGTTCGGTCATGGTGGTGTGTGCTCGTTATCCCAGAGCTGGGGAGACAGAGACAGGCAGGTACCTTGTGCTTGATGGCCAGTCAGGTTAGCTTCCCTAGCGAGTTCAAGGCCAGCAAGAGATCTTGTCTCACAAATAGATGGACAACAAAACCCAACATCAACCTCAGGCCTCTGCACCCATGTACACACACATGCACATACACCCACATGAATCGTCATACATACACATAATTCTTTTAAAAGAAAGAAAAACTCACAAGTATCAAACACCTACCATGAACCAGGCACCTCTTCATAAAAATAGTCAGTCTTAAATACACATAATACAATTTTTCATTCTTTCAAAAAGCATTTTATTTTCTACTATGTGGGTATACAACTGTAATTTCTGCACTTGAAAATAAGTAAATAAGCCTTGGGAAATATCTACAGGAACAATAAGAAAGATATTACAGGGCAGCAGAATAGCACCAAGCGCAAAGGTCCTGGGAACTTGGTATGTTTTGAGAAGAATGAAGGAAAAAGGAAAAAGATGTAGGAGAGAAATGGAGATATGCACAAAGCAAAAGAGGGAAGGCTCATGGACTGGGTGGGTTGCCACGCTGGAAATAAACTAAACATCCGAGGAAGCTTGGGAGGCCCGAGCAAACAAGCCATGCTTCTCTGGCATTCAGACATGTTGGTGCTGCTAGCTGGGTAGGTGTAACTCTGTGGGGTGTGTTTATGAACCTACCCTGAAGATGGGGAAACTGAGGCAAAGAAAGGAGATGCGGTTACCAAGGGTAACGGATTCCCACAAACTACCTGCTGCAGAGCACTGGCTGTCTCGGATATCACAGGCTTGTGTGTCTCCACATAATGAAAAGCCCTGCTCTGCATGTAGGAAACAGCTGGAGGGAGGGTTTCCAGAGGTGGGAATCTCTTAGTCCTTCTGTTGGGAGTAGTCTAAGAGAGAATAAGAATAGCCAGTCCTCGGTAGCTCTTCCATGGGTGCTATGGTGTTCTATCTTCTCCCACACAACCTGCACCTGTTCTCAGATCAGCCCACCGGAAGCTGCTGCTGGCATTCTGTCTGACACGTGACATCAGGTGCAGCTGTGTGTTCAGGTCCCTGTATGGGCCTGGGTTGTGGCCCCCAGCATTTTGAGTTTCTAGAGTTCCTTCTTCCTCTTGGGTTTGCTTCATCTGATTACCTGAGAGATGGAACTGGAGTCTGGAGACTGAAGCTCACATAGTTGGCACCTATTTAAACCGCCTATGGACATAAACTCAGGGGTACCACAGGGTACCACGGAGGGTCCATGTAGAGACTGCACCTCTCTCAAGAGTGCTGCAAGGGGCTTCCTAGACAGGGTGAAAGTCAGTTGAGGTGACCTTAGGCTACCCATCTCTCCCTGAGGAGCTAACAAAACCCACCGTGGACTTTAGCCTTGTCTATTTGTGCTAGAAGTGCCCCAGGTATGGAGAGAGATTGACCAGGCTGTAGGAAAAAAAAAAAACTAGCTCCAATCCCACATGATGGATGAGAGATGTTCCCAGCCCTCCTTCATCGTCTCCAGGCTGAGGGGAAAGAGGTCCCTAGAAGCCTACAAAGAAAGGGCAAGGATGGAAAGAGGGTAGAGAATAGGAAAGAGGAGAAGATGGAGGAGGGGTATGGTCACCCAGGCATGAATGGAAATAGGAAGATGGCATGCACCCCTTAAGGAAGAGGAAAAATCGAGGGCTGCTAAGAGACACTACAGGATCAGGATCACCACAGGTCCTTCACTGTTCTCAGGCTCACCTACACAACCTGCCTACCTCAGTAGTACGTACTCAGTTGCAGGAGCTGGTGACCCTTCCCACCTCAGTAGACTTGTCCTGCTTCACTCTGTGCCCCACCTGATCAATAGCATCCCGCAGCAGCCACAGTAGCCTCTTCTCTACTGTGAACTCTGCCTTATGTGCTTTCTCACACAGCTTACATCAGGTTGGCCATGCAAAATTGATGTTGAGGCGGTTTGAATGAGGATGGCATCATAAGCTTGTTGATTTGAATGTTTGGTTCCCAGTTTGGGGAAGAATTAGAAGGTGTGGCCTTGTTGGAGTAGGTGTGTCACTGGGTGAAGTTTCAAAGGCCCAGTCTCTCTCTCTCTCTCTCTCTCTCTCCTCCCAACTTTTGGATAAGATGTGAGCTCTCAGCTACGGCTCCAGCACCATGTCTGCCTGCTGCCATGCTCCCCACCATGGTAGTCATGGACTAACCCTCTGAAACTGTAAGCAAACCCCCAATTTAATGCTTTCTTCTATAAATTGCCTTGGTCATGGTGTCTCTTCAAAGAAATAGAACAGTGACTAAGATAGATGTCATCATTCCCATTTTGTACATGAGATGACCAGAGAAGGGAAGTGACTGGCCCACTGTCACACAGCTCTATAATCACAAGGTCTGTGGGCCAAATTTGGAAACTCTTGACGTGGAAATAGAAACTTAGTCTCTTGACCTTAGGTGCTTCCCTATCTACTCTACCCACACTGAGCTGCCGGGGGGCTGGCACGTTTTTCTCAGCCACTTTTTACATCTTCAACAACACCCAGTTGGTGCTTAGTAAATATTGATGGAAATGACTCAGGGGTGAATAAATGGAAACCTGCATTAGGAGGAACTGGAGCCTATAAATATGCTCGTGGGCACCGCATTGCCAGGGCTGATGCTGACAATCCTGGGGAACCAAGCATTCATTCAACAAACTTTTAAAATGCTTATTGAAAAATCCACCACATGCCAAGCAGGGGGTGAGGAGCTGGGGGTGCCACGAGGAGCAGAGCCTTGCTGTCCCCTGACATTGAGGAGTTACAGAAAGGGAAGACCAAAAGCCAACAGCAGCAAGACTGATTGCAAAGAAAGAGACATCAGGAGATTATCAAAAAGTGACCAGGGCTGGGGGCATAACCCAAAAGTGCCAGCACTGCTTAGTAAGTGCCAAGGCCTAGAATCCACCTCTGGCACCATAGGTGGAAGGAGAGGGGGAAGATGAGGAAGAGGTGGTGAGGAGGAGGGGGGAAGGGAATGGATGAGAGGAGGAAGAGCAGGTGGGAGCAGAGGAAACAGCAGGAAGATGGTGAAGGAGGAGGAAGAAAAGACAGAGGAAGGGATTGGAGGAGGTGAAGGCACAATATGGACTTTGAGAGAAAAGATATGATTGGACGGTAAGGACCAGGGACGTGTGTGTGTGTCTGCGTGTCTGTGTGTGTGTGTCTGTGTCTGTGTGTGTGTGTCTGTGTGTGTCTGTGTGTCTGTGTGTCTGTGTGTGTCTGTGTGTGTGTCTCTGTGTGTCTGTGTGTCTGTGTATGTCTGTATGTGTCAGTGTGTGTACATGAGTACACACTTACACTCTTCACAGCATGTGTGCCGAGGTCAAAGACAAATTCTGTGAGCAAACTCCTTCCGCCTTTACATAGGTTCCAGGGATCGAACTCAGGTCACCAGGTTATGAGACAAGTGCCTTTACCCACCAAGCCATCTCGCTGATCCTCAGAGACAGTCTTCAAGTAAAAAACATAAAAAAAAAACTATCTTAAGTTGAATAGAAGTAACCAAGGCATAAAGTTGGGGGAAAGCATTTGGGGCAGAAGGACTGCCATATGTTATGTCGAGGCCTTAAGAGGAACAAGAGCTTGGCAGCTTCAAATGGCTCCCGGAAAAACAATGTGGCCAGAGCAGAGTGGGAAGATGGGAAGAAGTAAAGGAGGGGTCAGGGCCCAACAAATGCAGAGCATTTCTGTGTTTGGGGTTCAAGCCTAATTCAGCGGGAGGCCTTTGAATAATAGGAGGCCAGGAGATGAGCCATTTCGGTCTCTTCCTGTTGAGTGGACAATGAGAAGACTTGACCGATGCTGGAGGAGGCAGAGCCTCCGGATTCCAGCCTTCTCAAGTCTCCCAGATGGAGCCACTGAGAACTGAGATCTCTCCTGCAAGCAGGCTATTGAACAGGCAATGGCATTGTTCCCCAGGGAGGAAAGGCTGTGTGGATGTGTCAGGTGGGTATGATCTTAATCTCCCACCCACCTTTATTGGCAATATGATTTGAGGCAGGTCACCCACCCTCATCAGGAACATAAATACAGTAGAGCCCTCCCAGAGAGGTGGTTATCAAACAGGTCATGCATGGAGCTGAAAGACTCCCAAGCAAGCCGCTCTCCCTCAGCCACCTCCAGATACAGTCTGACCTCGCTCTGCCTTCTGAGTTCTGACCTCTGTGGTGTCAGGAAACACTTTCAAGAAAATGAACTTGGTTGGGGAGATGACTCACTTGGTAAAGGGCTTACCACGCAAGCATAAGAATCTGAGTTCTAACCCTAGCACCCACACACAGAAAGGCACAACACTGGGAAGATGGGCTCAGGAGGATCCCTGGAGTTTGCTGGTCAGTCAGTCAAGCTGAATCAGGAGCTCTAGGCCAGTAGGTGACCCTACCTCAAAAAAAAAAAAAATAGCGTGAAGAACATTCAACATTGACCTTTGGCCTTTACATGCATGGGTACACCTATGCATGCATGCCTCCTGGACACACGTGCACGAACACACATGTGCACACAAACACACTCACATGCACACACGAAATAAACTCCTCTCACGTTCTGTGTGCCAAGGGAAAAGTGTGCATAGCCCCCACCACCTACCAGTCTTATGCCACAAATACCCTGAGCCACCTACTAGAGGCTCTAGTTACTTCAGCGGTATCTCAATTGCCAGTCCCTGGGCACCTTTGGGCACAGAGCCAAATCAGTGGGTCGCTATTGTTTCCTTGAGACACTGAAAACACAAGTCAATTACTTAGCCCTAACAAGAGCTTCTTATCATGTGACAGAAGCCACTGAGCCTGAGATGAGCTCAACCTTAAGGCCACCCAGGCTGCCTCCCGAGACAGGTGCTCCAACAGCCAGGAGGTGGCACATGAGCCCTGGCACCGGAGCCTCACACAACAGATGTTACCACCTTCAGCGCTGGCCAGATCAGGACAGTGACACCCTGGACGTTAATTCCTGGGTCCTTTCCAGGCAGCAGGGACTGGCTAGGCTCTCTGCTGTTAATGACATGGGTCCTCTGGAGGGGTTGTGGAAGGGTCTTAAATTCCAGGCCCAACTTCTCCCCACACCTCTTCAAGACCTGAGATTTTTCCAGTCTTTCATCGTTGGGAATGCCTGTCCTTGTCACTAAGACTTGCTGTTACAACCGAAACCCAGAAAATGAAATGTCTTACTCAAGGAACTAAAACACATCAGCAGGAGTCAATTGAATACAAATGTACTCGGAGCTCAGGGCCTCATTAAGTACATGCTAATCTCCACAGAGTCAGAGTGTCAGCTCAGTCATAAATGACTGGTCTCCGTTCAAATTCCGTATGCCAGCTGTGACCTGCACCCCAACACCTCATGTTCAAAGGTAGGGTGCCCAGTTTGCACTACAGGGATCTGAGGTGTGCTAATGTCTGGCTCCTCCATGTACCAAATACCTCAAGTTACCTCTTCTCCTCTGCTCAGACTGGGTACGCTAGTCCCCAAGGAGACTGGCTGGCCTGCAGATGGTGGAGGGCTTCTCTGGGGCAGCTAAGTTAATAGAGAAACAGAAGAGTTAATGGAGAAAAGGAGGTGTGAACCTGGCAGAGGTGTCTATGGAGCAGGGAGGAAGGTGCTCAGAAAGGGCAATGGAGGGCACAGTGGTACCCCAGCATGTGAGCCGTGAGAAAGGGAGGGTTGAGGAACAGCGTGGGTTGAGAGCAGATCCAGGTTGGGGCAGGGAGAAGGCTTGTAAGTTCAGGTCTTTTTATCTAAAAGTCATGAAACCGCCACTGGGAGACCGAAACAGGAGGAGCATTGGGAGTGAAGGGGTCAGATTTGATCTTGACCATCCTAGAGAGGATCCTGGGAGCAGGAGGGTCCCAGCTGGCAGTTTAGCTACTGTGGCAGCGTGAGAAGGTGGCAGCAGAGACCAAGGAGGTAGTCCCTGGGACAGAGGGAAAATGTAAAGGTGTGTGGGGTCTGGTGGGCTGGACATGGGAAAGTAGGAAAGTGAGCATCGAGAAAGACTCTCCCAGTTCTGACAGACACTGGGATGAGGAGGCAGGCGTCAGGAGAGGACTTTGGGGGATGACGGAGAGTATGGAAGTCAATATTGTCACCTTGTCTAGGATCACCTAGGACAGAAACCTCACATGCCTGCGAGGGGAGTTCTAGATGGCATTAACTGATGTGGGAAGCCCCACCTTAACTGTGGGCGTGTCCTTCCATGGGCTGGACTGAATCAGAAGAAGGAGGCTGAGCATCCGGTCATCACTGTACTCCCTGACCGCAGATGCATCACGACAAACTTGCCCGCTATTATGGGCTGTGCTCTCAGACTGTGAGCCAAAATGAACTCACCTGTCCTTAAGTTGCCTTGGTCAGACTACGCAGTCATAGCAATGAGAAAAGTAATTGATACGTAGTGGCACATGCCTTTAACAGCACTCGGGAGGCAGAGGCAGGCAGATCTCTATGAACTGGAGACCAACCTGGTCTACACAGGAAGTTTCAAGATAGCCAGGGCTACGCAGTGAGACTCTGTCTCAAAGATAAAAACTTAAAAGTGAATACAGAGGGAAACATGGTCACGCAATATGGATACCAGCCCAGAGGATGCCTGAGAGACCTCTGCGACAATCAGGTAGACACCCTAAGGGACAAAGAGCTATGTGGTGGAGTTGGAGAAGGCGGGGATATGGCTATGAATAAGAGGGTCAGCCCCCATGATGAAGCTGGGGAACTGCATCAGCCCAGTGAGGTTTGTTAGGAACATGTCCCATCAAAGGGAAACACCACAATTCACTTAGATACCCTCTCTCCATTGGCTGTCTGAGTTACTTCTGTCTTTTGACATTATAAAATAGCTCAATAATGAGCATCTTTGTCCCGTTTATAGCCTTTTCCGTATTCTAGGTTAATTTTCTAAGGAGCCTACATCACTAACATGGTTAGTAATGAATATCTGCTAGGAGGATGAATACATCATGCTCATTCTTCTGAAAATGGAATAGAAATTCTTTCTAGATTGCCCATTATCCGTGGTGGCCCGTGTAGCTGCTGTCTTCTGCTGTCTGGTTGATTTATGAAGTCTTCCCTAACTGGCCACAGGAGCCTCCTTCCTTGGAATTCTAATGGCTATTGCTGGAGACACTCATTCTGACTTTGTCCTACAGAAGCCTGATGTCTTAGGATGCACACACACACGCAGGTGCACACACACGTGCACACACACACACACACACACACAAGGATATTTGCCTTCTCATAAGGACACGGAACAGGGAACAAGTTTTTGTTCTTTGTGCTTCATGTGTGTGCATGGATGTGGAGGCCAGAGGACAACCTCAGGTATCTTTCCTCTAGCAATGGCCCTCTTGCGTTTAAGACGGTCTCTCCTTGGCCTGGAACTCACGACACAGGGTAGGCTAGCTGGTCAACATGCCCAAAGATCCATTTGTTTCTCTCTCCCCAGTCCTGAGATTACAAAAGTGTACCTTATGCCCAGCTTTGTTTTAGTCCATTTGTGTGTATGTGTGCGCATGCATGTGTAAATGGTATACATGTGTGTATATATGTTTTGCATATGTCTGAACACACATGTGTTTGGATGCATGAGTATATGCAAAGGCCCAAAGTTAATGTCTCATTCATCTTCAGTTGCTCTTCCACCTTATTCATTGAGGAAGAGTCCATTGATCAAACCCAGAGCTTGTTAATATGGCTACTCTTGATAGCCAGCTTTCTCTGAAGACTCCCCTATCTCCTCCACCTTCCAAAGTGAGAGTTACAGGCAGGCTGCCACACCTACTTAGCATTTTACCTGGGTTCTGGGGATCTGAACTAGGTTCTCACACTTGGGAGGCAGATGTATTAACCTCTAAGCCATCTTCCCAGCCTACCATCTGGCTTCTTTTTTAATGTATATGGGTAATATTTTATGTGTTTGCCTGGTGACCCCAGAGGCTGGAAAAGGGTTTCAGAACCCCTAGAACTGAAGTTAGAGACCTATGAGTCACCATGTGGGTGCTGGGAATTGAATCTTAGTCCTTTGGAAGAGCAGCCAGTGATCTTAACCACTGACCCATCTAACCAGTCCCCTGAATTTTTTAACGTGGCTTTGGAGACTTAACTCAGATCCTTCTGCATGCAAGGCAAATATTTTACCAATGAAGCCATCTCCCCAGCCCCTTCCCTGCATTTCTGGAATCCCCTTCAGAGATGAGTAAAACCCTGACAAGGTTTATGTGTACTGACTCCTTGGAGTAGTTAAGCAAGAGGCATTAGTATTCTGAGACCCCTGCTATAAACCTAGGTCTGCCTGGGAGCTTCGGACACAAAGGGTTTCATGCCTTGTTCTTCATAGATATCAGGGTGAGGACAACAACCAAGTTCCTATCCACCGCCCCGCCCTGCCCTACTCCCTGCATCTCAGCACAGACACATTTAGTTCTTATTCACTTTAAGTCCAAGCAGGAAACTCTGCCATCATTGCTCCAGACATACATGTCATTTAGGCCTGTGGCTCCACTGTCTTCGGCACAAAGCTTCAGAAATTGCTACAACCCTCTTTCTCAACCCAGAGGGGAAAGAGATGGCTTGCCACACTGGAGTGGCCCTTAGCGGCCAGGCCTGGAGGTGACACACAATTTCCATATCCCACTAGCCAGCATTCAGTTCTGAGTGCATCACTGTAAGGGAATATGGGGAACAGTCAGGCTGGACATGAGGCTAGAAGGGAAGCAGGTTTGGGCAATCCACAGTAAGGGAAGGAGGTTTGAGTGATCCAGTCTCTTTCTCTCTCTCTCTCTCTCTCTCTCTCTCTCTCTCTCTCTCTCAAAGATAAGATTTTGGATGAGTAGCCTGATGGTGCTTAGCTTGTGTAATGCAGAGCTGGGACTCGAGCCCTGGCTCATCTAAGCCAGAGTCTTCGTTCTGCCTGCTGTACACATTGCTAGCTGGTGACCCTCATCAGCCTTGCCCTGATCTAAATCTCCCCGGCTGCTGATTGATTCCATGTTTAACCCATCTTCAGACTCAGTGAGCATGTCAGGTGCTCCCCCCATCGAGCCCCGGCTGTGGTTTACAGGTGTGTCCTCCATTCCTGGGGAGCTCGCCTTTGAGTCCATCAGCTCATTGACATGCCCTTGCACTAAGCGGGCGCATGCTCCCGTTCTAAAGCCTATGCCTTATGAACTTGACATATTCGGATGCTATGGCTTTTATCTGGAGTAAATTAAAGCTCTTAAAATGTCAGAATGTTTTCAATTCATTTGACATTCTCACCATAGGTCAAGCTGCCTCTGAAGCAGATGTGTCTAAACGGCTGTCTACCCTTATCGCTCAGAAAGGTGTTTCAGGAAGTTTGGGAGGCACGGGTGTGTACCAATCTGAGACCTGTCAACATCAGTCATTCTGGCTGAATCTATTCCCTTATAAACATTTGACATCCCTTCCCTATGCTACAGATTGGTTAACTGGAATCTCCAAAGGATCTTGGGTAGTCATTATCAGTTTCTATTGTTTTGTAAACACAGACCTTGGAATACTTTCCTTGCATCTTATTTATTTACTTTCTGTGCAGTTTGAGGTAGGTGGCCAGAGGACAGCTCACAGCAGTCAGTTCTCTTTCTGTCACGTGATTCCCAGGAACTGAACTGAAGTCATCTGGCTTGGCAGCAGGCACTTTACCAGCTGAGCCATCTCACATGGTTCAACCCTGAGACCTTTCAGTTGGGGAAAGCAATGGCTTTTGGTAATCATGGTGGCAGTAACCCATGATGGAAGTTGAAGGTACCAATGCATAAACCAAGTTTCCCAACCTTACAAAGCATGTATCACTGGGGGCAAAGAACGAATGCACAAGCAGACATGTAATGTATCTCGTGACGTGTGCTCTGATAGAAAAGGGAGACATGAGCATGCGTAGAGGTGATGCAGGGAGACGCTGGGTCCTTGGGTGAAAGGGACAGTCACTGTGATGCTGAGCAAAGACTAGAAGATGGAGCAAGTAGACTGTAGGTAGGAGGAAGGCTTCCAGGAGAGATTTGAAGAACAGAAAACATGACTCAGGGAATGAGGGAAAGGACAGGCTGGAACTGAGGCCTGGCTGGGTTGGGGCCTCCCGCTTCCAAGAAGGAGGTTGGCTCCTATCAGGACCTGAGGAATGAGGATATCTTGAGAAGAGCAGAAGTCGGTGGTCCTTGAAGATATGAAGGATATGAGGAAGAGGATGAAGGGGCTGAGGAAGCTGAGCCAGAGAAGTGGGAGGAGTCCAAAGGAAGGGAGAGGAAAGCCAAAGAGGAAGTCAGTGGGTTACCAGTTACTCGGATAAAATAATGTAATGTCACCAGTTACTCGGATAAAAACGAGGAACTGGTCATTGGATGGGGGCAAGCAGGAGTCTCTAGTATTTGCAACTGAGCCACGAATACCAGAGATGAAAGACCGAGGAGACAGAGCTTGGGAAAGATGCATGGAGGACAGGAAGAGAGAAAAGTACCCTGCCTCTCTCATCCTCAGGCCTAGCATAGGCTGATGGGCAGATGAGTCCTGGGGACCCCCAACCAGTGAAGACATGGAAACTGGACTTCACCATAAGTGCCAGCCCCCAGAAGCTCCCAGCTGTCACTTCAGGGCTAGTCTATGTCTCATAGAGGTCACCTAGGGCAACTGACACAAAACGAATTTCTACTTTTAAAAGAATCTCGAAAAATAGGTCACCCTGCTTCTGTCGGAACAGCGTCTGAATCATTCCAGCAACGAGTGTCTCTCCCGTGGGTTTCTAATTGCAGAAGCTCCATAGCCCACCTCTGCACACGACTACACAGTGCAGCGTGTTCTGCAAGGGAGAGCTGCCTTCCGCTACTCTGCTTCCTCGTTTTTTAAAAAAAGAAAAGCACTCCCAGGAAATGGATCCAATTGATACCAATTCCTGAGTGCATCTGAGCCGTGACTCCTTTCCATCTTAGACCCTGGAATAGAAACCGGTGTGGCTGCGGTCATGTCCACACTGAAGCTCCCACTGTTCCGTGTCTCTCCTAAAATGCAGGGAGCTAGAGGTAGAAAAACACTCCACCAGCTGGATTCCCTATAAAGAAGTGGGTCACTCACAGAACAGGCCCGCTATAGCCTGTTGGTCTGTCTTCCTCATTGTCGTCAAGGCTGGCAGAGGACCGGGTACAGAGTTTGGGGGCTGTACACTCACGAGGACAATACCCATGGGATCAGAAAGAGCCACTCTAGATGTTCTCAAATGGAAGCAAGGAAGCTGTTTTTCCAGACACTTTGATCACATGACTGCTCCTACTCGCTATGGGCCAAGGTTCTGTTATCTGGCTAGTCAGGAGAAGTGTGTGGAGCCCAGATGGGTCAGCTTCCCCCTGAGGGATATGGCTACCCTAACACATCCTATCTAGTGCCCTGACACTGACTCTGTGGGCTGGGTCCTGCCATGCACTGCTCTACCCCACACTGCTTCGTAGGAAGTGCAAGTGCCCCCTAGGAGCAAGTAGAACAGTGCCAACTCTTTCATGCTAACCCAGCATCCATCCTGCACCTCCCAGGCAGGAAGCGGCTCAGGCACCTGTTCACCACTACACCCACCTCCCTGAGGTTCCCGCCACTTCACCACACTTTACCCATCATTCTTCTTCCTGATATCCTGTTCTGATGTCCACAGTGAGATCTCATGTCTGAGAAGACAGACCCTGACAGCTTCGCTCTGAGCCCTGAAAAGCCACCTGGAGCCCCTGGAGCTTTGTGTTTATGCACAGTTCTCTTATATGCCATGAGAAGAGCCATCCTGACTTTGGCCTGCCCTACCCACCATTTCCTACACCCAAACTGATGCCAGACTGAACCACCTAGAAGCTTGTCTCCCACTGTAAACAAAACTCTCTGTCTTGTGAATAGTCACCATGGTCCTGCTGTGTGTGCAGACGTCTCAAGGCGTTCTCTTTGGTTCCTTCCTTCCCTTCTCTCATCATGTCCAGACCTCCTGCAGGTAATATTGGCTCTACTTTCAGAACACAATTTCAAACTGGCATTCTTCAACGGTTCATGGCTCCCACAATGACCCAGCCCTTCTTGCCTTCCCATTGGGTTGTAGAGATAACTACAACTGGTCTACCTCCTACTCCGGCCCCCTTCCAGACAATTCTTAATATCTTACTAGGGCCAGCAGATAGACACAATCTGACAGGAGCTTATCTATCTCATCCTGTCAAACCCTATCCTCTGTCCCCGGGCTTTACTGCCACCTCCTGGCCCTCATAGACAACAATTTATCTCCTACCTAAAAATGCTCACTTTTGCTGATCCCCTCAGGGATGTTCTTTCCAAGATTACTGTACCACTGATTCAAAATGCTTCAACCTTCTGAGTTGGCCCTCAAACCCTCTGCATGCCCCCAGGGCCTTTATTCACATGATATTGTGATATTTCCTATGGTCTCTTCCCTGTTGGAACGTATGCTTAAGTCACCATCTGCTCTGAAGCCAGGGCCCTTCTCCACCATTCATTATGTCCAGGCAAACCTTGAAGCTTGGGTGCTGTAAGCTGTAGGAACTTAGTATGTATGATAACTAGATAAAGGATGTCCATCTGGTTTGTGTGCTCCATGTGCCCTGGCCTCCTTACCTATCTAACTGCTTCAGGTTCTCAGTTCCACCAGTCATCAGCTTATACACACACAGCATGCACACACATCCGTGTATAAGGCACAGATTGTCTCTCTACCTCCCACATTGATGCCTAGCACTTACTACTATCCTTGCTGTGACACTATGTTACTGCAATGGTCCCTCTCCTATGTTCAAAGCAGCTATCTCAAGCCCAGCAATAGCATCAGGCAACTGTTATATGGATGGATAGTTGCATGGGTAAATGAATGGAGGGATGGATGGATGGATGGATGGATGGATGGATGGATGGATAGATAGATGGATGGATGGAGAAAGACCAATGCTAGATGAATGAGTAGATAGGCAGACAGGAGAGTGTATGGACAAATATACTGAAAGATGGACAAATGGATGGATAGACAGATGGATGGATGGATGGATGGATGGATGGATGAATGGACTGGTGACAGAGAGATGGTGAATGAATGAAAGAACAGATGATGAGCAGATGGAAAGACAGAGAGATGGATGGATGGATTAATATATTCTTTGCTAAGGCACAAGGCTTTAGTTATCTCTTAGCTGTTAAAATTAGACCTGGGTTACTTCATTCTCTCAATCAATCCCATATCTGGGAATGGGTCCAAGAAGAAGACGATGTATTAGCTACTGTCCATTCCCTGCAAGCACAGCCCTCAAGGTGACAGGCTAGCACTGCTCCAAACAACTGTGAAACCAGAGCCTTCTTCCACAATGTGTTTCCGATCCATTACTATTTGTTTTGATAGTTGTCGGATTTTTTATTCACACCAAGTTCCTCTGGTGTCTGGTTTACTGGATTCTTTCACTTTCTCGCCTAGATAGAAAAATGACTTACCTGTAAATCGTTTTTATTGAAGGTGCATCAAAAAGCAAATCCACCTTCACCTCCTCACGTTCCCCTGGAATTGAAGGATTCCGGCTTTTTGTTAATGCCTTTACCTCTCCTCTCGGTGAGGATCTGGAGGTCTCAGAGTTCTCCCTAAGACAGTGGTTCTCAGCCTCCCTGATGCCGTGTCCTTTAATTCAGTTCCTCATGTTGTGGTGACCCCAAGCATAAAATTACTTTTATTGCTACTTAATAACTGTAATTTGCTACTGTTATGAATTGCAATGTAAATGACTCTGTTTTCCAGTGGTTTTAGGCAACCCCTGTGAAAGGGCCATTCAACTCCCCAAATCAGTTGCCATCCACAGGCTGAGAACTGCTGGTCCAGGAGGATTCCCAAGACCCATACCCTCCTGCCAGTCCACACAGATTTCAATGGCACTCTTGACTGTTTAATCCCTGGAGTACATGCTAAGCTGAGAACATTTAGATTGTGGAACCCCATATATAGCTTAAACTGCAGGTAATTTCCCTACCTGCATTTTCTCTTTGATTTCTGGCAAACGCCCGTGGATAAAACCCAAAAGTTTCACTAGGAAAGCAAAATAGAAATAAGAGAAGACTTTGAAGGGCTCGGGAGATAGTGTAGTCAATAAAGCCTGAGCCTCACAACCTATGTTTAAAAAAAAACAAGCCGGGCACATACCTTTAATCCCAACACTCAGGAGGCAGAGGCAGGTATATCTCTGTGAGTTCGAGGACAGCCTGATCTAGAGTAAGTCCCAGGACAGGCTCCAAAGCTACAGCAAAACCCTGTCTCTAAAATCCAAGAAAAAAAATCCAGGGATGGAAAGACAGAGGCAGGTCAGGGTGGGGAGACACTGGGGTTTCCTGGTTGGTGAGAGACCCTGTCTCAGGAGAAAGGTAGATAGCACCCAAATACCAACATTCAAGCTTGTCCTGTGGTCTTCACCCACACTTGCACACACATGGGAGTGTAACTACACACACACACACACACGAGGCAACTTCAGTTGTTCCTAGAGAGAGAGAGATTGCCCTGTGCACAGAAACACAAGAAAACATCTTCCTCCGCCCCCTACCCTTAGCATCCATGCAGACTGGAGTGTTGACAGAGGACAACAGGAAATTATTGCTTTATTTTGTCTCTGTACACACCAGTCACTATGCTCCTTTCTCCAATACATATTTACTCTTATAAATAGAATGTCTTATTCTCCAACCATATAAGCAAAACACAACATTGCATTAAAAGAAAAAAAAACATCATGAATGCAGAAAAGCACCAGGAAAATAATCACAGTAACACGACATTCTCATCTGGAAGCATGAAAGCAGGAGAAAGGCGGAAGGTTCTCTGACATCTTTTTGGCAGGCGCAGGCTCACATCTTAAGACTCAGATCATGTTGAACATGTAACTTCATGTTTTCTTTTTTCTCAGCATCATGTCAAAATTTTTCCAAGCCCTTAATCTGGAATAGGATGGCTGGAAAAACTTAATCCTATTTTGGTAGTCTTAAAATCCATTTTAGAGCCACATGGTGGTGGCACACACCTTTAATCCCAGCACTTGGAAGGCAGAAGCAGGCAGATCTTTGAGTTCAAGGCCAGTCT
Organism: Myodes glareolus; assembly: GCF_982192425.1. Lineage (NCBI taxonomy): Eukaryota > Metazoa > Chordata > Mammalia > Rodentia > Cricetidae > Myodes > Myodes glareolus. Next base: position 42,976,001 of record NC_142044.1, read on the forward strand.
GGTCTACAGAGTGAATTCCAGGACAGCCAGGGCTGCACAGAGAAATCCTGTCTTGAAAAACAAAACTAAATTAAATCTATCATAGAAACAAAAGAGTCAAAGATGTTATCAGATGCCATCAGTCCAGTTACCCCCAAGCACTCCAGCTCATGACCAGGCAGATCCCATGTACTGCCCTCTGGTTGTCTCCTTAACAACTTGCCAATAGGCAGGAACAGGTGAGCCTAGGAAGGGAACTCCTAGCCCAGCTGGATCTCCTGCCCACTGAGTGTGGGGTTAGAGCAGGCCCCTTCCTAGAGATAGACCACTCTTTTCTGTACCGCTACCTTCATTGCCATGAGTGGGCCTTACTCTTAAAATTCAAAGTAAGAGCTTTATGTGTTACGCTGGTACTCTCCCCCACTCCTTGAGTGCACACACACATATATACACAAGTCCCCACGTAAGCCCATTTCCCACCTTCAGACACACCAGCAACACCAACAGGGGCAGGTAAAGGGCTCTCTCTCTCTCTCTCTCTCTCTCTCTCTCTCTCTCTCCCCCTCTCTCTCTCTCTTTGTTTTTCAAGACAGGGTTTCTCTGTGTAGTTTTGGAGCCTGTCATGGAACTCACTCTGTAGACCAGGCTGGCCTCGAACTCACAGAGATTTGACTGTTTCTGTCTCCCAAGTGCTGGGCTTAAATGCATGTGCCACCACAGCCCGGCTTGCAGGGCTCTCTCTTGACCTCTGACTGCCCTGTCTGGCTCTAGTCCCATTGGTCTCCAGCCTGGCGCCTTCAGGCAGCATTGCTCAGCAGAAAGGAGGTGCACTCGAGTAGAAAAAAACGCTGGGCTGTGACGTCAGCTGTGTCACTTCCTCTCTGTGTAGGCCTGGCCAAGCTTTGTGACCTCTCTGAACCTCAGTTCCCTTGTTTGTAGGATGAGGATGAGGGTGGCCTGCTTGTGGGGTGACGCCAGGGTCAACATAGTCAGCTTACGCCAAATACACGCCGATCACCATGAGTTCATGAACCGTTGGGGGGCTTTTGGTTTACTCTGAAGCCATCTCTCCTTCTTCCTCTGGCCAAGACCAAGGCCAAGTTCTCTCAGCTGTAGCTACGGACTCTTCGTCAGATGACTTTACTACTTGGCTAAAGTGATGACTTTTAATGCCGGACTCAGAGTCTCTGCTGGACAGGGCTGGTAAATCAGATTTCGAAAGCAAACCATTGAATAGACAAGACCCAAACATGACTGAGCTCCTGTGAAGGGCGCTCCCCTGCTCGTCTGAGGTCTGGCTTGCCTCTGAAAAGCACAAAGACCTTCCATAAATAGTGTCTTCACTGAGACAGAGCAAAACGCACCAATGAAACCCTACAGTTCCATCCCGAACCCACATTTCAGCCAGTAAAAACCTAAGAGGGCTTGGCAGGGAGGGAGAAAGAGGGTGGGAACAGGAGAGGACACAGGTGTAGAAGAGTCTATGGGGGGGTGGAGGGAGGGAAGGCAAGGAAGGGGAGTGGGGAGAGGAGAAAAGAGGGAAGGGGTGGGGAGGGAAGGAGAGAGGAAAAGAGAAGGAGAGAGAAAAGGAGGGGAGATGAAAGATAGATAAAGAAGGGGGAAAGAGAGAGAGGGAGAAGGTGGCTGGAAGAAAAAAAAGAGAGAGAGGAGTGAGCGAGTTAGTCAGCAATGAATTAGGTCACTGGTGTCCTGTTAGCCCGGCCAGAGCTGCGGAACGTGGGTTCAGCAGGAGCATCGCTTTTGAGGCCGCTGCGTACCAGCATCAGCTGTAGGGCTGGTGGCTGGAGCCCCTTGTTAGCCTGCAGCTGACACTAAGTGGCCAGAGGCTGTGCGAGTCTCTAGCCCAGCGAAGGTAGCCAGCTGGGCTGCTGTTTCCACGCCTGTACCTTTAAATTCCCAGGCAGCAACTCCTGCTGCTGGAAGCACTCTTCTCTCTCTCTCTTTTTTTTTTTTCCAAGAAAATGACTAGAGATAGAAAGCCCATATAGTCAAATTACTGTCGGAAGGTTTTACTAAAAAAAAAAAAAAATTAACTGCACTTAAAGATAAACATGGTTTCTCTGAATCTGAGCTCTCTCATCAAATCAGACAAAACCTAGCACAGTTGCTTTTTTAAGATTCAGAAGAGCGTCTGCCATCGGTGATCACCAGGGTGTGATGCGTTACCCTGTGCAGCGCGGAGCCGCCCACGGCACTGCTGAAGCTCATTCATTCCGTAGGCCAGTGCTCATGGAATCAGAGTGTGTGAAGTCTGTCTAGACCCTAGACATCGATGGAGGGCAAGAGTCAGAGCCCACCCCAGAGCACCCTGCCCTCCAGCAGGCAGAGAGGCAGACACAAGAGCAGCCTCAAAGCAGAACAGGATGTGCTCCAAATGATGGAGCCCCGGAAGGGTGTGCCCTCTTCTCCTCATTTCAAATGCAGCCCAGAATGGGAGTGACGCTTGCCCAAAGTCACACAGCAGTGAGTGGGAGAGTCAGAATGAGTTCTTAGATTCCACATCCAGGAAACTTTGTTCTGTATGGAGGATGGATTTGAGGGGCTGGAAAGGTGATAGAGTAGTCAGGAGTGCTTACACTCCCAGCATTTGTGGACGTGGTGGCTCACACTGGAAACCCCAGCACTGAGGAGACAAGGCTCACAGGCTGGCCAGCCTACTCTACTTGGTGATTTCCGGGCCAGTAAGAGACCCTTTCTTAAAGAAAAATGGTGGTAGTGCCTGAGGAATGACCCACAAGGCTGTAGTCTGAATTCCACACACATGTCTATATTCACACCTGCACACACATGAACACACAATAATGGACATGCACTTGAATTTTGAAATCCACCATTGACCAGTGCCTGAGGAGGTGCCAAGCCTAGAGGCACTATGTGGTTTCTTGTAGTACATTCTAGGGACCTAGCAGGAACCCACGGGCCAGCCAATGCAATGCTACTTCCCTAGTACCATGGACTCGGGGTCTGTCTCTGAAAGTAGCCAATAGACTATTTCCGGAGCCCCAGCAGCAGGTTTGGAGCAGGACTGGGCAAGATGGAGAGATGGCTGGGAACCCAGTGTAGAGAGGGGAGGGGAGGCAGTCTCGCGTGGCTTTCCCTCCGGGCTCTGCTCTCAGCCTCTGACTGGGTGGCTGAAGGCAAGAAGTTGGCCTCACCTGTAGAGGGGAGGCTTGTTCATCCCTCCCCTGGTTTCCTCTGGGACATGGAAGACTCAGGGCCCTGAAACACACGTTTAAGAAGGTGCATGAGACTTCAAATGTCGCTTGGTGCCATCGCACACAGACTCACCACGTGCCCAGCCACCACACCATTCGCGGTGACTCCCGGATGGCCTAGAATTTCAGAATTTCTAGTTGTCTTCTAGCTGTGTGCCATCCCTGGAAATATGCCACTCCCAAGGACACCTGTAAATAACACACACACACACACACACACACGACTGAACTTTTCTGGTTCTAAGATTCATTAACCCAGTGGATTTCCAGTGCTGATCCTTAACCCCTGAAGCTCAGAGTTGGTGACCAAGCTGAGGTCACCAAGCCTCAAATAAAGAAAACAAACCTGAGCAGGAAGATCCTCACAGGACACTGAGATAGCCCCATACTGGAGGCCCGAGGAGGTCAAGCAGCTTGCCAAGGTTATAGAGATTTCCAGGCAGAACCTCGATTTCCTCACCTGACACAGAAATCTAATGGGGGTCACCAAGAGGATCCACGAGATGCCTGGTGGGACCGTGCACAGTGACTATCCCGCTACTGCCTCCGTAGAGGAATCTAATTCAACTTACAGGATTGCCACTAACCGGCCTCCTGCTGTCAGAACCATCTTCAACGCTGTTTCAAAGAAAGGGCTTCCCGGACTGGGCAAGAAAAATGGCTTTAGGCTCAGTGTCAGAGAAGGCTGACAAGACAGACCAAAAATGTCTTCCCCCACCACAGAATTTCAGAGTTGCATCAGCCCTGCGACTGGATGTAGTTTGACTTCCATGCCTATCCGTAAACCTTGTGTGTTCACAAGCACGGCTGAACTACCTTCCTCTTAGCTTTCCAAGGCCATCAGCTCTTGGAAACTTGTCGGACGCGATCCAGACTTTACCTCCTGAGTCAGAAACTCCAAGGTGAGTCCAGCAGTCCAGCTTCCCAAGCCGTTGACGAGCTCCCCACTGAGAACTGCCCATTCCACGCGTCCTGCCACACCACACGCACGCCCGATGCATGCTAGGATGCAGACACTGTTGGTTGAAGTAGCCAACTGCTTCTAAATGCGCGCCACCACTGGTGAGCTGAGCAGCCTGGGTCAGGACACTTAGCCTTCCTGGGCTTTAGAGTCTTCCTTGGCCAAGGGAAACAGGAACCCTGTGGACTTTACAGTTGTGCTTGGAGGACCTACAGGGTTGAACAGAGCGAGCGCTAGACAGCGAGCACTCAGTAAATGTCACCTGCTGTCTAATTGTTGTTGTGGCTGGCAAATCCGCAAGCCACCTTGAACAGTGTCTGACATGGCTGGAGCTCCAGGTGTCTCTTTAATTCAGCTCCAGTCAAGAAACCCTTCCTAAGCATCTACTGCTGGCCAGCACTGTTAGGTTCCAAGTCACCCAGATGATTCCAACACTCTCCCGGGAGACACATGCAACCCACTTGTGGGGGCACAGACTGAGGGCCTGTGTCTCACAACCTTCGTGTGCCACACAGGAAGGTGTTGCTCTAGTGATACACTTGCTCATGTCACACACACACACACACACACACACACACACACACACTATTTAATTTTGGACCGTATTCCGAAGCCTGGGTGGATGCTTGAGTGGAGATTCACTCTGTTCTTTCAACTTTTTGATGTGTTTCAATCAATAATTAAAGACGGCTATCAGTCATTCAGAGGGGCACCACATCGAATTTCAAACAGGTTATCTTTGGCCTCAGCTTGCTCCTATTGCAAAGAAGTAGAAGCATCCTAAAGACAAAATACAAACCAGGATAGAGAGGAGTGGCTGGAAGACAGAGCCAGCAGTTAGGAAAGGCTGCCTAGCTGGCGGTCACAGCCACTCCAGCTATCTAGATGCAGGGAAGGGCTGTAAAGGGGGGGTCTGTCACCCATCCAGAGCCCTGATGGTCTAGGACACAGATAGGGGCTTTAGCCAATGAGCAACCCAGCCATGTCATGTGCATATGTCCAATACCTTTCTCCTGTGTGGACACACACTGCCACCAGGGCACCTTACAAATGAGCAAAAGGAGGTGTGCAGGACTGGACCCCTCAACGCTCTGTGAGGGAAGAAATACAGGCTTATGAGACCCCATCCTTCCCTGAGGTTCTGTATACGATTGCTATAGATAGGGGAGGGAGAAAAGGAGGAGGACGGAGGGAAAGGAGAAAAGTCATGAAAACAGAAGGGGTGGAGCTAAGAACAGGGGAAGGATAAACATGAGTAAGAGGAGAACAAGAGAGAACAATAAGGTTGAAGGGGACTATGATCAAAATACATCATGTACATGTATGAAGATATCATAGTGAAATCCATTATTGTGTGTATTTAAAATGAGTTCATAATAAGAAACATTGTTTTAAAGGAGGTGCAGAGAGGTTAAGTAATTCACTCATGGTCACACCGCCAATGAGCATCCTCCTGATCTGGGGAGCCTTACTTCTATATCTGTGTTCCCAAACACTTGACTCCATTATGACCGGTGCTGAAGTGATTTCCTATACAGCAACTTTATTTGAAAGAAAAAGGAAGAAACCCTGGAGTCTTTTTTTTTTTCTCTCTCTCTCTCTCTCTCAAAATGCATCCAGTGAAGGCATTCTGTCCCTGCTGCAAGAGCCACTGTAGTGTACGGCTTTGCTGTCGCTTGTCTGAGAGCTATTCAGTTCCGGCCTAGAGGACAGGCTGTCCTAAGTTCCTATGGCGCTCAAGGAAAGCTTTGCAGAGCCACCCCGCTGCAGACTGGAAGGAGCTGTGTCGAGAACACAATCACAGGCTCCGCTGGCCAGCTCAGCCTACATCCCAGGGAGGTCACAAAAGCAGCCCAGTCTCTGATTTGTCCTCTGATCCTGCAGCCTGGGAACTGTGACAGGCATATCCTGATGTTTCTATCTGAAGAAAATCTTTTAAAATTCCACATCGGCGAAAACCGGAAAGGGGCCACCCGATTCCACGCCAATATGCCCCTGTGGTGTAAAATGTGTCTTCGTGTTCACACAAACCATTGACCCCAAGTGGCAGCATTTTATTGATAAGTGTGTCTGGCTGCCACGCAAGTGGCATGTCCATCCAGTCGACACACAGATTGAAATCTCCTTAGGAAAACTAAAGTTAGAATTAGAAAGACGGCTCATTCGGTAAAGTCCTGCAGGCCGAGCATGGATGGAGCTCAGTCCCCCTACGTGAAAACGGGAGCATCATGGTGAATGCTCAAAATTCCAGTGCTGGGGTGGGGGGCAGAGACAGACAGGTCCCCGGGGCATACTTGCCATCCAGCTTAGCCTACTTGACGAGCTCGAGGCAATGAGAGGTCCTACGTGAAAAAACAAAATGGATGGTGCCTGATGCTTTTCTCCAGCTCCCACCCACAGGTGCACACATGTGCATGCACACCCTCACATACACGATCATGTGTACACATACACACTGAGAGAGAGCACAAACTTCCCTCAAAGTCCGTGTCACTGAGAAGTCAGATTCAGGGGGTCAGAGAGATGGCTCAGAGAGATGGGCAAGGGTGTGTATTGTGCCCAGCACCCACACTGGGTGGCACACAACCACCTATGACACCTGCTCCAGGGGATCCAGTGCCCTCTTCTGGCTTCCATGGACTCTGCACTAGCACTCACATTCCCGCCAACAGACACACATGCACACTTAAATACAATTTAAAAAAATAATTTTTCTTAAAGAAAAGAAAAATCAGACTCGGAATATAACATGAGCTGAGGCTTCAATTCACAATCACAAAGGAAGTGTCCTGGGGTGAACAAGAAGCACACGCCCGCCTTTTTACCGGAGCATGTGCCTAATTACGGACACAATGGACCACCATCTGTGAAGGGCACATGACTTTATGGTGACCTCCATAGTGAGGGTAATATAATGAGAACACAGGTCCAGACACAACGCCAGCGGCAAGTCCACATTGACTGGGCTAATTCCAAAGCCACTCCAGGCCAGCAGCATCCTCCACTGAGTCCATTCGGTGCCTTCCATTTGGATGCTGGTAGGGCTGGGACTCTGGATCTCCATGGTAATTTTGTTTATATGTTACAGTCATGTAAGAGCTGGAAGTACAAGCATAAGAAATTCACACCTAGCCTGGGCTCTCTACATTTTAAGCATCAGAAATTTTAAGAATCTGTCAGTCTTCAGGTTCATGAGAATTGGTCTTCACTTCACACACACACACACACACACACACACACCACCACCACCACCACCACCACCACCATTGACTCCAGATTGAGAATCAAAGTCGGAGGAAGGAGATGAAATTGGGGTCCCAGCACAGTGGCGTGTAGGCCCCACCTCTACCACCTACATACCTGGTGATTTGGGGTCGTTCCTTCTTCGTTCTGATCCTTGTTTGCCTCATCTGAATAGGAGAGACAACCAGGCCTCACATATTGACTGTGGACTTCAGAAGGTCTTTTAGGGAGTGGAGAGAGAGCTCAATAGTTCAGACCCAAGTTTGATTCCCAGCACCCACATGGTGGCTCACAACCATCTGTAACTCCAGTTCCAGGGGATCTGAACTGTGTTCTGGCCTTTACAGGCACTGTGTGCACATGATGCCCATATGTATGTGCAGGCAAAGCAGTCATACACATACAATAAAAGCAAATAATATTTTTAAGGAAATAAGTTCTAGAAAAGGGAGAGGAAGGTACTGGGAGTCACTGTATTTCATTCCCACCCCTTTCTCTAATGTTATCCATCTGCACGCCCCTGAGATCTCTCCTGCCTCTCAAGGGCAGGGCACAGCCTCATTGGATAAGGAGCTCTTTTCTGAGTCTGTTTTTTTCTCTCTGATATGTTGGAACTGGGACTGGACAAGCCTATGCATGGCCAGCAGGAAAGAGAGGGTTAGGGGGCCCTCAGTACCTTCAGCGGCCACCTGTCTCTCTGGGAAGGGGGAGCCAGTCTTTGGTAAGGAGACAGTAGGAGGTCCTGGCAGCGGCTTGGGGCAGCCTCTGCAGCCAGGCTGTGACACAGGAGCAGCTGTCTCCAAAGGCCCCCACAGGCACACTTGGCCACCTGCCTCTGGGCTTCACCCAGTTCCGGTCCAGCTGAAGACATGGCCATATGGCAGATGCTCCTTGTTGGGGAAGAAGGGGAGGCAGGTCTCATCATGACTCAGGGGGCAAAGTCACAGGGGAGAGGCTGGCAGCATCTAGGACCCAGAGTCCTGGAATCTATTCAAGAGCCACTTGTGTCACCAGCAAACCGCTCACAACTCATTTGCTGTCCCTCCCTGCCTGGCCTCTGCCTCTGCCTCCAATGACATGTGGCCACACAAAGCCAGATAGTTGCTCACTGCCTGCTTATTGATCAGCTACTATGGCCAGGTGGACCTTGAGATTGATAGCGGCTATTACCAGCTCCTAGAACGTGGCAGGTGTGCGACAGAAATGATCTCCATGAACCTTCCCTGAACTTCTCAAAAGCGGGAGTGATTGCTCCACCTCTGCAGATGAGCACACAGACTCAGAGAGCGTGTGAAGTTGAGCGGGTGCTCCACCTACAGCGTATGAAGTTGGGCAGATGCTCCACCTACACCATATGAAGTTGGGTGGGTGCTCTACCTACAGCGTATGAAGTTGGGCAGGTACTACACCTACAGCATATGAAGTTGGGTGGAACAAACAAATGAATGTTTATAAACAGTTCCATAGCATAAAACTCAACCCTGCAGCACCTCAGGGGACTCTTTGTTTCTTTGCTTGACTTTTTTTCCGAATCCCCTCCATCCTTTCCTCCCATTCTCTTCTCCCATCTCCCTCCAACATCCCCCCATCCACTCCTCCTCTGTTTCTGTTCAGAAGGAGGCTGGCCGCCCATGGGTATCAGCAAAGCATGCCCTATCAAATCGCAGTAAGACTAAGCACCTCCCTTGTATTTAGGCCGGGGAAGGCCACCCATTATGAGAAATACGTTCCCAGGAGCCAGCCAATGCATTAGGGACAGCCTATAAATAAACCAAGCTACACAGCTATCACATATAGAGAGAGGGCTTAGATCTGTCCCATGCAGGCTTCCTGGTTGTTGGTTCAGATTCTGTGAGTTCCTATGAGCCACGTTAGTTGTCTCTCTCTCTCTCTCTCTCTCTCTCTCTCTCTCTCTCTCTCTCTCTGTGTGTGTGTGTGTGTGTGTGTGTGTGTGTGTGTGTGTGTGTGTGTGATGTCCTTGACCCCCCTCTGGCATTCTACAGTCCACAGACCCAGAGAGGGTAGGTAACAAGGAGGGCCCAAGGGGAGAATACATGGATCTCCCTGAGAAGGGGAAATCAAAGATATCTCTTGGGTGGACTGGGGGCAGATAGGCATGGAAGCTTGAGGAATTGCATTGGGGGAGAGGGAAGGGTGGTACTGAAAGAACTTACTGGAAAGGAGGTTTTTCAGGATCAGGTAGAAGCAAAGGAAACTCCCATGAATCTACAAGGATGACCCCAGCTAAGACACCTGGCAATAATGAATATGTCGCCATCCCTTGAGATGAGCGACTTCCCCAGTTGTTATCAGAGAGCCTTCATCCAGTAACTGAGGGAAACAGATGCAGACATTAGCTGAGCTCGAGGAATCCTGATGAAGAGAGGGACTCCTTGTTTTAACTAATGATCATGACATTTTTTTCTTTGGCTAAAAGAAAAAGGCTAAGACAGAAAGAATGTCCAGAATTAACTTCTGTGCTCCACCAGTATTTCCTAAGTCTGCTATGAGCCCAGGACTGCACGGACATGGAGGCTGTGACAGTCCCTCCCCTGAGCATCTTCATCCTAAAGGGTGGGTGTGGATAACAGCAAATACATCAGAAAAAAATGGACCTCAGTGAATAATGAGTGTCTAGGAGAACATGAGTCTATAATCCCAGCACTCCGGAGGCTGAGGCAAGAAAATTACCATGAGTTCAAGGTCAGCCTGTGCTACATAGTGAAATCTAGACCAGCCTGGGCAATAGAGTGATACTTTGTTTCAAAAACAGGAAGAGAAGGAAGGGGAGGATGACAATAATGATAAGCCCAAATGAGGAAGCATAGGAAGACAGGGATATTTTCAGTGTGAGTCTCCATTTGATCAACTAATTTAAATAAAAATACCAAGAGTGGATATAATCCTACTGGTGGCCAGAATTGTTTTTACAATTGTTTGTCTGTGTGTTCTGAGTGTGCGCTCCTACATGGGATGAGTGTGCACATGGAGGTCGGAGGACAGGTTGTAGGAGTCTGTTCTCTCATTCCATGTGGGTCTTTGCAGCAGGTAACGTTTCCTGCTGAACCATCGTATCAGTCAATGTTTGATCAGAGATCTGAATGAAGAGATGGAGACAACTATGTGGGTACAAGGCAGGGGAGTCGGTGCAAGTGTGTGAGCATAAGGCAAGTGTCACTACCCCATGGCTGAAGTCTATTTGGTATTTTAAGGGAAGAGCCAGTGTGGATGGAGCAGATTGCATGGGGGTTGGGGATCAAGTGTGTCAGCCATCGCAGACTGAAATAAACACATCCCTGGAGGCACAGTGTTGTTAGATACCCAAGGCGTCTATAACAGACAGCAATTCATAAATTAGCTCCCAGGTCTTCTCTATATGAGTCTAGGAACCTCTGTAAACCTCACATCCACTTTTCTTCCTGACCAATCAGATATAGTTTTACAGGCCACAGTGGGCCTAGCTTGTGAGTGCATTCATCCAAGTCACTCATACCCCAGATAGCTACAAAGCACCTGGTCAGGTGATGGGGTGGCACTGCAAACAGAACTCATGTGGCCCCCAATCCAAAGGCAGGCATTCCCCTAGACCTAGAGGAAGACGGGAAATAAACTGAGTCAACATGCCGGTGTCATGCCCTTGCCCATTTAGCACCATTCAAGAGAGGGACAAGGACAAGGAAAGCTGGAGAAGAAGGTGGCTCGGCCTCCAGATCGCTTCTTCCAGCTCAGGCTGTGACTCGGGGCAGCTGGCTTCAGCTCGCAGCTGGACATCGACAAATGGGTCACTGCAAAGCCCCAGCTGCATTTCAGCCAATAGGAGTGACCTCTTCCATCCACCAGCTACACAAAATCCAGTCGTTGCCACCACTTGCTGCTTCCCCAGCCCTGCTCTAGCTCTCTGAATGGGCTAACAATGACCGACAGGGGAGCGGGAGAGAGTGGCCTGTCGGCCTCGCACCCAATGACTGGCAGCAGCTCTCCAGGGGTGTAAGCTCCAGTGGAGGGGCTGGACGAGGCAACAGGGGGGCAGGACGTTGCAGTGCAGCCGAAGAAGTGTCATCCAGAGGGAAAATGGGGATGCTGTGGGAGAGTGGGGCTGACCAGTCTTTGGGATGATGAGAGTGTGATCTTTGAGGCAACCTCCCTGGAGGAAAGCGTGTAACAGATGAACGTACAGACACCAGTGGGGACATCCAGAGGGTGAGCAGAAAGGCGTGGGAGGAAGGTCACATGAGAAGCGCAAGGGAAAGTCCAGAAACAAAAGAGAAAGGGGTAAACTCTGGGGCTCAGAGCAGCTTGTGGCTTTGGAAGAACAAAGCAGGGGCCCATTGTTTAATAGTTACGCTCTAACTCTGAAGAGCAAAGTGGTGTTCAGTGATGAGCACTGGGGGCTTTGCCAAACTGACCTGGAGGAATTCAGGTGGCATCTGAGGGAGGGCAGTAGCTCAGAGATCCCCTTTTGTAATTCATGAATTCAGGTGTCACTTGGGGGCAGTAGCTCAGAGGTCCCCTTTTGTAATTCATGATTGCTGTGGGCAAGAGGAAAGCTGGCTGAGGCAGGAGGATGCTGCAGCAAGGCAGAGAAATTTAACCATGGTCTGGACCACGGTGTGATGAGTGCAGGGTGTGCTGAAGATCTGGGGAGCAGAAGGAGCAGGGCCAACAAGGTGGAAACCAAGGGCAACTCTCAGGTCTGCAGACTGGGAAACAGACCAGAGGCAGGGTTTGTTCAGAGAAAACAGGAAGTAGAACCACAGAAGAAGCAGACGCATCTGTAGGAAGCTACAGGAGACAATCAGAGCACCATGAGATCAGGGGGAGACCAGACAAAGCTGGACATAATGATGTCACGGCCCTCCATACGTGGTTGATAGTTAGAGCCTGTAGAGGAACTCTCTGGGGAGTGCATGGTGATTGACAGAAAATGTCACAGACAGGAGGATGAGGAGTTTGCACAGGAGTTTGAGAATGAACAGAAAGAAACCAGGCAACACCGGGTCCTGGGAAGCCATGCCAGTTAGTCAGATGGGCCAATTGATGGCAGAGGCAGGCAGAGACTGGAGGCAGAGACACATGTAGAAATGTCTGTCACTGACACCTAAGGCAAAACAAACAGAAAAAAAAAAACAGGTTTTGCAAACCTTTGTACCCGCCATTTTAGTTCCCCCTGCTCTGGGTGAAGGCACACGCATAAATCCCAAGAGTCACTCAGTGCAGTATTTATCAATGGATAATACAAGGAATGGAGCCCCATGAGACGGAATACACATGTACATACCCCTCACACACACACACACATACTCATGCACACACCTCCACCCAACCATGCAACACACGTCCGTACACAAAGAGTCTACAATGGAATGAGTCTTTGGAGGCACTGTGCTTCCCATTCCCATGTTAGAGTTTACAAAGCAGTTAGCACAGTTATGCCCCAGGAAAGTCCACCGTAAAAACACATTTAACCTCTTCATCACCCAAATGTGGGATCCCTTTGCATCCCCTGCTGGCTTCTACAAGGCTGGCATCAGCAAAGTGCTCTTTGGAAACCTCAGTGTTGGGGGTTAAGGGGGTGCATCTAACTGGTGAGATGCCTGCATCTGGCAAGCCACAGGGAAAAAGCATCCTCACCCAGCCTTAAGACAGAAAAAAAAAAACCTATTTTGGTCTCTGTTCCCTTGTTTGTTCACTGTTTTAAACTATGAGATACCTACTGTGTGGTAGCACAGCCCAGCAGGCGGCAAAATGAGGGTTGAAGAGGACCAGGAAGACATTCTTTGCCTGTGTGTGTTCTTGTCATAAAGAATACTGTTACTCTAGTCATCAGCCAGTTGCTGACCTCTTGGCAGGGATGAGGAAAGAAGGGTCACTGTGAGTCAGGCCTCTACCCTCCAAAAGGTTATGGGGCTCGGGAGACTCTTGGCAGTGTGTGAAGTATCAGGTGAGTCCTGGTGAGGGTCCTATGAGAGTGAGAGTTCTTCCTGCAAACAGTGGAATTCCATCCAGTGTGCTTATAACTGCTACCGTTTATTAAGTGCTTACTGTGTGCCGGGCACTTTATATAACAACAGTATAGTAACTGCTGACACTTGAGCTCCTACTACACACAAGCCACTCTTCTCGGTTGCTTCCACCTGCAAAGTCCTGACTCATAGGGCCTCCCAACAACCCAGGCGGTGCTTACATTCATCTGATTTCCACAGCTGGGACAAAAATAGACTGTTAAAAAGGAGGAGAGGATTGGTTCGTTGCTTTAGAGGCTTCACTCCATGGTTGCTTGGATACATTATTCTTTGGTCCAGGGTGAGGCAGAACATCATTTATAGCATTCTGTGGAGTAGAAGTGGTTCACGTCATGATGACCAAGAAGCAAAGAGAGAGAAAGGAAGAGTCATGGCCGAATGTCTTCTAGGCAGGGATGCAGATTTCCAGTGTCTTCTAGGCAGGGATGCAGATTTCCAGTGTCTTCTAGGCAGGGATGCAGATTTCAGGCAGGTTTTTCACTTCAATATCTCCTTTAAAGGACACCCTTGATGACCTCACTTGCTCCTACTATACCCTATCTCCTAAAGGTCCAATCACTTTAGGCTATAACCAAGCCTTTGCCACATAGTGTGTGAAGTGTATTTACGATCTGCACCACATGCCAGACATGGTGATATGTGCCTGTAAATTCAGAAAGCATAGCCAAGCAGATTAAGAGTCTGAGGTCTGCCTAAGCCAAGGATCTCATTCCCAAGATAAGAAAAACAAGGCACTGAAAGATGACATTTCTTGCACAAGGCCATAGCTAGCAAACTGCAGGGTTCAGTTCTGGCCCCAGATAGCATGATTCCCCCAGCTATTACTGTTCTAAATGCCATATTAAAAACATCCTACTAGTACTTGAATTGGGATTGCTTCAGTCTGGATGGACCTACAGTGTTAATGATGTCATCCTGGGGCCTCCAATATTATATATGTACTTTAGGTTTTAACAGCTTGTTGGCATGAGTGCAGAAAACAATGCTGGTTTGTAGAGAGCTGCCTGGAGATGCCTGAATCCAGGGGTTCTTACCCCAAAGTTCATTCTCCCAGATGTGTAGCCTCTTGGTACCCAGGCTGCTGTCAATTTTACAAGCTCAAATTAGAGCAGAAGTTGACAGATTTTCCAGTTACATCCTAGGCAAATGTTGATGCAACCGCTATCAGAGGAGGTGGGTACTGACCGTGGTGCTGAAATTCCATCCTGCCTCTTTTGGCTAATGGCGAAGTTCAAAGGATCCCCGAAGAGGGGCAATATTGGCTGGAGCAGAGAGAAGGGAATCTTGAGAATGCATGGATAACAGTAAAGCATTTTTGCTAATCCATATTCATCAGCTGGAGTAATATCAGTGCATATCTGAGGAGTGTCAGTCCTAGCCAGAGTCACGGATGTATTTGTTGACCTGTTTCCAGAGCTTTGACCTTCAGTGTCCCTGGACTCAGGGCCAAGCGAACTTAAACACAGTTCTTCTGTTCAAAGTTGGACTCTGAGGAGTCTTTACCTGACCTAGGTTCACGATCTTGAGTCTCAAGTGGGTCAAGTTCCTGTGTATTGTTCTGTAATCACATGCCGCAGCCCAAAGCTAGAGCTGCAGATTTCCAAGTACAGAATGGGCCAGGACCCCCCCCCCCCCGTGGGCAGGATGACCAAACAGCAGTGTCCTTGATCTAGAATCAGCAGAGGGCAGACCTCCAGCTGAGAGGCACCATCCCATCCCCCATAACGCCTTGACAGCAATGCAGATCCCCACACACAAGACCCTTAAGTCGCTCCTAATTGAAGGGCTTGCCAAGCCCTCTGTGCATTGTGGATCTAATTAAGTTCCCACATAGTATCAAATTAAATTCTTTTATTAAACGTTTATCTTCAGATTCCAGAGTGTCACAACACCACATTGTTTTAAGTGACAGAAATGTAAACAGTCTTTACCACCAGCAAAGTGCAGGCCAGAGGCAGTGGCAGGACACCCCTTCCTGGAGACCATCCTTCCTCAGAAAAGGTAGCAGAGGCCCAGGTAGTGGTCTATCGCGTCCACACATGCACACACATACACAATGACCAATACAACAACCAGCTCAGCTTCCCTGGGCTCTTTGGATCAGCAGCATACTTCTTCAGCGGTGTGTTTTGTGCCTCAGAAACCCCTTTCTTCTGCAAGGTCAGTCCTGCTCCTATCTGTACAAGGGCTGCTGCTGGGACCAAAACTCTTTGAGTCCTCCCCTTTCTCATTGCCCCACAGAGAGTGAAGCCTACAGAGCTAAGACTCTCCCTTTCTTATCTTAGCTCCACCCCTAGCCCAAAGCCTGGTTTGGAGAGATTGGCCAATGTGCATTTAACCAATCTGTGAATCAACAATGGAAGAGAAAGCCTTGCCCTCTGCTTTTAGTCTCTTTCTCTTTCCCCAAAGATGGCCAGGTCCTGGGGGGCTAATTCCTACCAGAGAGACTCATAAAAGACCCATTTTTTCATGGTATAAACAGCTATGGGAGCAAAGGGGAAGCATAGCATTGAAGACATCATGAGCTCTCTGGAGGAAGACAGTCTTCCACCAAGATGATTCGTCTGGATTCTTTTAATTGGCTAGAAATCCTGTGACTTACACTCCTGTCAATTTTTTTTCTAGATTCAGCAGGGCCCGCCATCTTGGCATAGAAACTATTATTTGCATCTGCTCAGAGATCAATTTGCATGTATATTCCCTTCTTTAACCCACACAAAAAAACCGTAAAGCAAATCATTTTAATATCCTGCTTTACAATAAGAAAGGAAAGCCTCTAAGGGTATGTGCCTTGCCCATGGCTCTATACCCTGGTGTTTCTCATAGCGTGGGTCCTGAGTCGACTAGCCCTGGTGTTTCCCATAGTGTGTGTCCTGAGTCTATCAACAGCGAAAATTTGCCAGCCTCATCACCTGGAAAGTAGACACATTCAAAATCTGAGGGACTGATGTGACCCTCAAATCAGGTTCTATATGAAGTACTGGCCCAGATCTGGGCGGGGGGGGGGCTGGTGAAGGATTAAAAATCATTAAAAACTCCCAACCCATTGAAGAGGGACAGAGTATGAAGTCCAATCCCCGTCCTTGATGCAGTTGCATTAGGGAAACAGCGAGTGAACTCTGAAATAACCAGAGAAGGCAGCAATCCAAAGCGTCCCAAGGCGGCCTAGGGATTAATCACTAGATCAGTAATCTTGAAGGTAAAGGCAGAGATAAAAGGAAGAATGCAACCCCAGACTGTACGGCTCGTGGAGGGCTTCTCAGAATCAGGCTCATGGATGGAGAAAAACACAGATTTCCAGCCACTGTGAAACCTTCCCTTCCACTTCTCGAAGAGGCAGGCAGCCAACTTCTGCTTAAATTCCTCTAGGGATGGGTAACTCACCTCCTAGGGAGGCCACTCTAGAGACCCTAACATTTACCCACGTACTGCCCTAACATCGCCTTGCCCCCTGGCCAGGCTAAGAGGAGCCAATGAAGGGAAAAATAGGTGTTCCGTTTTGCTTCTTAAAGTCTGCACCCTGGGCTCCTCATCTAGTTGCAGCCCTGCCCTGTGCATACCACCTGTGACCCCCAACTCTGCCCTCCAGAAGGAAAACAACTGTTTTAGGTGGAAAAGAGGAGAGAATTTTCCTTGTTTGGGAAAGAAAGCATTAGGGACAAGGGGACGGAAAGTTCTAGGCCTGGCTAAACGTAGCACTGTGCAGGAAGCCACGTGAAGCCTGAAGGTTGTGAGCGGGTGGGTGTCCTTGGCTTGGGAGCATTGGTTGACGTTATTCCTGGGAAGAGCAGATGTCCGCTTCCACCAGACAAGAAACCAACAGCAGAACCCAGCTTGGAGAGCCAATGAGTTTTGTTGGGGTTACCAGAGTATGGGTGAGGGGTTACTTATAGGAGCATAAATGACCTAAAGACAGCTGCATCACTCTGGAATGAGCACCGTGCACAGCCTCCAGGCAGCTCACCAGGTGGGAGAGTGTCTGAGTCTCTTTTAGGCAGCTGGACTGGTCTCTGCTGTTTCCAGACAGCTCAGTTTGTCTGAGAGTGTCCCCCAGCAGTCCTTGCTGCTTATATAACACTTGGGGAAAGCAGTCCAATGCATCTGATCAGTTTCAGGGACTTCCTGAAGTCTTTGGGTTGTCTTATTCCTGGGTTTAAGGAGCTTTTCTGTGGGATGAGATGGGTCACTTGCCTTTAGAATGGCCTGTGTCAGATGGGCATCCCAAACTTTGGGGCCTCGTTGTATAAGCTGTTTCCCCATAAACACCAGTAGTGTAGGCCAGTAGCATCTGGCCATGGCCCAGCTCTCTAATAAACATGCTGAGCAATGGAGATGAACTGAAGGGAGTCTGTGGTCAGCAGCTTCGGGTAGACTAAGCAGAGGGAGGCATCTTGCATCTTCTCTGTCCATGGAGAAATCTAGGGTCATTATTCTAAATCTTGCTTCCCAAATCCATCCCCCATTCAAGCAGCAGGACATCACCCCTGGTCACTGTTCAGGTCATGTTAACTCAGAGATTCCCAATTGGGTCAAAATTCATATATAATAACTCATTAGGTCCTAAATAATCCAATCTCTGCTATTTCCTCCCAGTTAGGATACAACACACAGACACACAGACACAGACACATACACACACACACACATACAGAGAGAGAGAGAGAGAGAGAGAGAGAGAGAGAGAGAGAGAGGACTTAGCCAAAATGGTGGCACCTGGAATCCCAGTACTCATGAGGCAGATGAGGCAGGTAGTTTATGAGTTTAAGGCTAGCCTGGGCTATGTAGTAGCACACTCTCTCAAAAACAATTTTTTTTTGAGAACCACCTGAAATGTTGAATTAAAAGATAGATGGCCAACCCAAGAGTAGTAGTTCTAAAGGACAAGGGGCATGTCAAGAAGTTGGTAGAACATTTGTCATAAGAGGTGATGTAACCTGTTAACTCTGTGGTCTGAAGTGCTTCGCTGTCAGGCTAGATTCCTTAGTAGACCAAATCACCTGTCACTGAAGTGTTCTGAGATAGAGCTTCATGCTTTAAAGGGGAAAAGTTGTTAAAAGGGAGGAAAAAAAAAAGAGGAAGGACAGGGAGGTGACTGAGACTCTGACGCTCCTGTGAGGTCACAGGTGCCAAACACACAGCCTCCCATGATGGAACTCCGGCTGGTGATACAGAGCAGCATCTACCTACTAACGTCCTGCTCTCAGGACTCTGGAAATGACAGCGTCATCTGAACAGGCCTGTCCATAGTTTGTCAGTGTCCACAAGTCCTGTGACAGCCTGGAGAACACTCTAGACACCTAACAGTGTGATTGCTGGCCTCCCCCTGCCCACAATGAGCTTGTTGAGGAGAAGGGCTCCATGTGTCCATCCTGCCACTGTGGAGTTTCTGCGAGGGGAGAAGCTCTGGGTGGAGCCCTTGCAGTGCCGGGGCTTGTGCCGTTCCCACCAAGTAGGTGTGCCTGTCTCAAAGCTCGGGAGGCGAAGGCCCAGAGAGGTGCCACTGTGCAGTTGCAGCATAGACAGAAGCAGCGCCTGAAGACTAAGCACCAATGATCGCTGCCCTCGGGTGGCAGATGCTGAACTGAATGGAACTGTATTTGGAGAGAGGCGGCCTGATGTCCTTTCATGCCTGTGACAACATACGAGTGGCCTCATGGGTGTGCTTTCGTCTGTCTCCTACCCTGTGCGAATCCCCTCAACCGCCTCAGGAATAGGACCTGGGGTTGTCTAGGGTTCAGCTGCCCATGATGTGGGCTCATTCCATCCCTCAGAGACCAGCTCGGAGTCAGCTCCACCCCCAATATATGAGGCTGTGATTAGAGATCTCAAAGTTCTGGTTCTTGAACCCTCCAAGTTCTCAGTCCTGCTGAGATCAGGCTCCTACCAACTCATGCATCGTGGAAAGCCATCAGCTGACCTCCCCTCCTTGTGTACAAGAGCCTCACCCCTGCCCATCCCCCAGCATGGACTCTATCATCTCCAGGGGCCTCTTGTAGGCTCTCCAAACCTCTTCCCTGGGGTCTACTGCCTTCCTCCCTTGTTGGAGGTCATATCCACAACAGTCTTGTGGCCCCCCCCCCGCTAACTTCCTTTGTCCAAGGTTGGCTTACTTGGTCCATATCCGGCCATCCCTCCTACCTCTTTCCAGCACTCATGACAGCAGCTAGCACGGGATGACAATAAAATTGATCCAAAACAAAAGTTTACAGGGACGCTGGGACCTTACTTGATTCACCCAACAGTCAGTTGCTCAGTAAGTATTTAATGAGTACCTACTGCATACTCCGAGAATCCAGCTGATTTTCTTCTGTAAAATGTATTTTTAAATGTGTTTAATATTAAATTTCATTAAAAGACTACTTTAACCAGTAACAAAAATGAAAAGACAGCCTGGGAATAAATATTTGCAAAGTATCTATCAGATAAAGAATTCAGATATAACTCAGTTACAAGAAAGTGTTGCCTAATTTTAAAATAAGCAAGGGGCTTCTGTAGACATTTCTGAAGAGAATATACAAGCGGCCAGTAGGTCCTTGAGAAGTGTTCAATGTCACTAACTACCAAAGAAAGGCAAGGTCCCACGTCACACTTGTAAAGATGGCTGCTAGCAGAAGGACCAAAGGTAACAGGTGTTTGCGAGGGTGAAGAGAAAAGTGACCCCACATGCGCTGAGTGGGGATGGTAGGGACGGACAACCATCATGGAAGACAGTATGGAGATTCCTAAGCAAAGTACATGAGTCAGCACACCCTTCCGGGAAGGCACTCAGGGAGGTCAAATCACCAGCTGGTAAAGATGTCTGCACCCATACTCCCAACAGCATCACTGACAGGAACCACGACATGAAACATCATAGGGTGTCTGTCAATGACCAGCTGCCTAGAGAGACCATGAAACAGTCAGGTATGGTGATGCATGCCTTTAATCCCCGTACCTGGGAGGCTGAGGCAGGTGGAGCTTGAAGTCAGCCTGGTTACACAGTGAGACCCTGTCTTAAAAAGAGAAAAAGGGGGGGGGGAGAGAAAGATTGTAGAAACCTATAATCTACTCTGGAGGTAGGAGCAGGAGGCACGGGAGTTGAAGGAAAGCCTCAGCTAGACAGCAAACTCAGGCCAACCTGGGCTACTTGAGGCCCTATCTCAAAATAGGAGATAGGAAGGAATACGGGAGGGAAACCATGAGATTGTACACAGTGGTCTATCTTCAGCCTTTTAGAAAAAGACCCTGCTGTCTCTTTGCAAAGACACAATGCAGATGAGACTGGAGGACAATATGCTAAGGAAAATAACCCAGTCTCAAAGGGAAAATTATTGCAAGATCTCACTCAGATGTAAAATTCTTAAAAATTAAAATACAAACAACAAGATTGCCCATATAGAACTAGAGAATAAAATAGTGAGCCTTGAATGCCACAGTGACTAATTATGTGGTCGCAGTCTGACCTCTGCTCCACAGAGACCCTGGACCCAGGAAAAACCAGGCACAGTGGTACATGTTTGTAACCCAGAGCTGGAGGGGCAGAAGGAGGCAGATCCTTGAGGCTTACCAGCCAGCCAGTCTAGCCAATCAGTAAGCATCAGGTTCAATGAGAGACCCTGTCTCAAAAACATAAAATCTAAACCATTCAAGCAAGACATGCAGTGTTGACCTCTGTCTTACGCGTGTACGCGCGTGCGCGCACACACACACACTAACCAAATACAAAGAAGACTACATCATAATTTTGTTCTATAAGATTACATGTGTCTATTACATGTTTCTTTTAACTAGAGCTTGTTTCTCTCCCATTGAACAACTCTAAAGGCAAGCTTTTCAAGTTGGTTAGGGGGACACCTCATGCTGGTGAGGGCCTAGACACACTCTCTCATTCTGCCATGACACTACAGCCCATTCTCAAGATTGCCTACAGACCCAAGATGGCAGCCAGAGCTCTATAGTCCACAAGGCCCTGAAAAAAAGGGCTGAGAAGTGCCCATCCCTAACCTGAAGGACATTTCCTGAAGTTATCCCCACATATCTCATTGGACAAAATCAGGTCACATGACCATCCCTAACTGCAAGGAAAGCTGGGAATGAAAGTCTATATTCTTGGAAGTCATGAATCCAGGCAAGGCTTGGAAAGATGGAGAAAGCAGGGTGTTAGCAAATAGCCAGCCATGTCTGCCACAGAAAAGGATGGAGACCAAGACACTGAGGTTGGCATGCCTCATCAGGTCAGAAAATGGAGCAGCCCTGACATGCTGAAGCCGCTAAGAACCCTTCCCTACCTCAGACAAGCACTTCCTAAGCTCAGTGCCTCCCATTCCCCTGCCTGGCTTTCCAGTTTCACCATGAGCACAGGTAGAAAGGACTTGAGCATTCTCAGAGCTGGTACTCATGGGAAGTTCTGGAACTAGTCTCCTATGGAAACCAAGGGGCAACCTAGACACTCTATAAATTAATCATATATGCTTTTATCTTTGAGAAGCCATCAAAATAATATAATGCAACCATTACAGATTTTTTATGTAGTTTGATTTTATGATTAATTCAATTTTAAAATTGTTTGGTATTTTGTGTGTGTGTGTGTCTGTGTGTGTGTGTGTCTGTGTGTGTGTGTGTCTGTGTGTGTGTGTGTGTGTAGCAGTGGGGGGGGGCAGTGCATGTGCCTATATGTGTGCATGCATGTGGAGGTCAGAGGTCAAAGCAAGGTGACTTCCATGACAGTTCCCCACCTTAGTGTAGTTTTGTTTATTTTGTTTTTGTTTTCTTTTTTTATTTTTAGAGGTAAGGTCTCACTATATAAACTTGGTTGTCCTGAAACTAGCTCTGTAGACCAGGCTGGCCTCAACTCACAGAGATCTACCTGCCTCTGCCTCCCAAGTATTGGGATTAAGGGCGTGCACGACCACACCTCATTCCCCAACCTTAGTTTTTGAGGCGGGTTCTCTCACTGAGCTCAGAGGTCACCTGCTGGCTCTACTGGTAAACTCCAGGGATGTGCCTGTGTCTGTTCCTACACCTGGATTTCACATGGGTCCTGAGGATCCAAACTCAGGTCCTTGCTCTTGCACCATAGGCGTTTTACCAGCTGAGCTCCTAATTTTTCAATTTTTGTTGTTTGTTACTGGTAAGAAGCAATGGTACAAAAACCATGTTTCATTACGGCATTTTCACATGCCCCGGGGACTGTACTCACACCCACCCCCATTACCTTCTTCTGACTCCTCCGTCTTCCCGCTCGTCTCCTTCCTTTTCCATGTAGGCCTACCTCTTTCACGCCTTTTTTTTTTCATTAGATTCCACATATGAGATAAAATCCATGATATCTCTCACCCTGTATCCAGCTTATTTCGGTCAACCTGATGATCTCCGGGGCCATTCATCCTGAAAAACACAACATTTCATTCCTTTTTATGCTCAAATTAAGTTCCATCATGCATACGTACCACCTTTTACATTTCATTCCGCACTTCTCCGTCATCTGCTGATGGGCATCTAGGCTGAACCCGGAGTCTGGTTATTGTGAACGGCACAATCACAGGCACGAATGTGTGGGTTGTACGTGCAGCCTGGCTTATTGGTGTCAGTCTCTTGTTTGTGGAACTCGTCTGCCTTCACAGGTATGACACCTAGAACCTATTCACGTTCATTGCTCCCTAGCAACCCATCCTGCTCCTGAACTACAAGGTGACAGAAAAGGTGGTCCCTTCCTGGCTTGCTTCAGTGACAAGTAGTGCTGCTACACACACTGCAGGAGTCTTCCTGTAGCCTCACACAGGGCTTTCCCCACACCACACTTCTGGAAGAATTGCTGAGTGTGACATGAACACACAATTCAGTTCTCTCAAATAGACTTCTCATGAGGAAAGCGCAGAAACATCTCTCACCCCAGGGAGCTAGTATTTGGCATGATGCTCATTTGTTTAGAGGGATGGAGATGTGTCCTGTGCTGCCTTTCCACTTGTTCATGTAGGCACACTCAGTGATTCATGAATTCTTCATGTGTTTGATAAACTTTTCCCAGGAGAAAACTTTTTAAAATTTTTTAGATTTATTTATTTTTATTTAATGTGTAAAAATGGTGTGTGTGTGTGTGTGTGTGTGTGTGTGTGTGTGTGTGTGTGTGCATGCACCCTGGGGATGCCTGTTGCCCTCAGTGTTCAGAAGAGAGTATCAGATTTCCTGAGGCTTGAGTTATGGGCAGTTGTGAGTCCTCATGTGGGTGCTAGAAATTAAACCCAGCTTCTCTACAACAGCAGCCAGTGCTCTCCAGCCCCAGAGACAACATTTTTCAGGGAAAAAAGCCACATGTTGTGTTAAATGAACCCAGCAGTGACGGAATGTACACATGAGCATCTTAGAAGCAAGGCAAATGTGGTATCTTCGGGGAAGTCTAGAAGGCAGTCTGCTCTTGAGATGACAGATTTGACTCATTTTCGGATAACACTGAGACAGAACAAGATCGAAGCATGTGCAAAACATCCCACAGCCTCATCGGCCAGGCCCAAATGTGTCCACCGGGGTCCTTACAGTGTGGGCATCACCTGGGAACTTAACAGAAACACAGTCCTCTGGCCCCTCCCTATCCATTTAGGGGACTTTGAGAAATTTCTAAGCCTTTGTAAATCTAATCACTACTCAGGAGTACAGAGAAGAAAATGGTCTTTTCAGCTAAGGACAATGGAAAAGTGTCAAAGAAGGCTAGGCCTAGGCATGGAGACACGTGTCTATATGTCAGCACTCAGAAGACTGGGGAGTGAGTTTAATAAGTTCAAGGCTAGCCTGGGCTACATATCGACAATGTCTCAAGAATGGGGAAGAGAAAAGAAAGAAGAAGAGAAGGAGGATAAAGAAAGGTGAAGAAATAGAGGGGAAAGGAGGGGGTGGAGGAGGAAGAGAAAAAGGAGGAGAAGGAGAAAAAGGAGAAGGTGGTGAAGACAAGGATGACAAAAAAGACGAGAGAAGGAAAAGAAGAGCCGGGGCACAGTGGTGCACGTCTTTAATTCCTTAATTACAACACTCTCCAGAGTCAGAGGCAGGCAGAGATCTCTGTGATCTCTGTAGGCCAGCCTGGTCTACAGAGCGAGTTCCAGGTCAGCCAGAAGCTGTGACACAAAGAAACCCTGTCTCAAAAAACAAAAGGAGGGGGAGGCAACATTTATTGGATACTTAGGAACTATCAGGGACCCTCACTTCTGTTATCTCGTCAAGTCTTCTGTTTGTTTGTTTGTTTTTGTTTTGTTTTTCTGAGCCGGTGTTTGTGGAACAGCCCTAGCTGTTCTGGAGAGCAGGCTGGCCTTGAACTCACAGAAATCCGCCTGCCTCTGTCCCCACGAGTCTGCACACGAGTCTTATCTCACCGAGTCTTAAGAGCTGGCCCTCGGATCTACACAATGACTAATGCCCCTTCCTTACACAAAGGAGCCTGAGGTAGAGAGTGGTCACACAACCTCTCAGATTCACACAGCTGACCCCTGACAGAGCCAGGCTTAAAGGCCAGATCATTCTGAGGCCAGGACTCTGATCTCTTCCCACACATCAGGGAAAGCACCAAGGAAGTTGTTATGGAAATAAAAACCAGGACCAGATACAACAGGACGGTGCGCGAGCCATCATTCCCGCTGCAGTCAGTGCTGAGAGCAGCAGAAAGTCGAACCTACAGAGCATACAGAAAGAACAAACACCAGGAAAACGGGGAGGCAGAGCAGGCCAGAGTGACCCTACCCAGAAACTGCCCAGCTCCTCGCTGCAGCCAGCATTCGGAAGTACCCACTGAATGAATGAATGAATGAATGAATGAATGAACAACTGAATGAACAAGCTCACATGCTACCACATGAGTTATCACTACAGATCATCACATACCAGCTGGTACCCAGGCTGTCCTGAAGAAGTTCCCTTCATGCGTAGCTCCCATCTCATGAGGTCTCCCCGAAATCCCACTGCCAGGGAGGTCCCTGCCGGGGGGGGGGGGGGGGGAGTCAGGAGCAGAGAGGTTGGAAAGCAGAGAGAGAACAGTTCCCACCAAACCCTGCATTTACTTCACTTAAAAAAAATGACTTGGCCAGCCTTCCCCTGGTTCCTCTGGTTCCTCCTGCTCACCCCTGCCCCTCCCTTCTCTGCTCCTTTAACCACTCAGGCATATGTGAAAATAAAGCAGCACCAGCCGCCCCTAATGACCGGCTTCACCCGAAGCTTATTGTACCTCCAGAAACAAGGCAGCGGTGGGGGTTTTTATGGGGCTGCTGAAACTGCCATTGATCCCACTTAATACCTGCAAGCCTGAATTTCAGGGTGCCCATGAAGCTCCTGAGGGCAGAGTCCTGGCAGCCCCAAGCTTCAGCCCGGCACCCTACTTCCTCTACTTGGCCGGAAGCCACAGGGCTTTAAGGCTGGGGAGGTTCCCTCTATGAAGATGCCTGGCTGCTGAACCCCTTGGCGGAGTTATCCTGCCGAGCTGCAAGTGAGGGTCCCTCCCCCACACCTTCCCCCCCAGTGCAGTGTGGAGGAGCTGCAGTGGAGATGTCTTCTCCCTGGTGGGAACTGGCCTCTGTCCCTTGTCCAGCCAGCTCCTACCCTCGTCACCCTCTGCTAGCCCTCTCAAGGTAGCCCATCTTCTTTCCAGCTTTCACCCCCTCTGTCTGTTCTATGTTTGCAGAAGGTGGTTTAACTGCGGGTTCTGGGGTAAGGATAGCTGGGAGAGGGAACAAGACTGTAGCATTTGGGAGATTCTCGATGGAAACTCCTCCATCATACTGGATATTAAGCTCTTGAGAGTTAGGGAGAGATAACTACCAAATATCCGCCCCCGCCCCCCCCCCAGCCTGGGCAAGTGGATTCTGACCAACCGCTGCCTTCAGACCCTTCTCCAGTCCTGTGACCCTCTCCCCTTCCCCTCCCCCCACCGCATTCCAGCACTGATTGCTCTCCCACCACAAGCTTTCTGTCTCACACCATCGACTTCAAGGCCCTAAGAATAAAACTGCATTTCTTTCTTCCCTGCATCCTCGGGAAGTTACAAAGAACATAGTATATAGTTGGTACTGTTGGAGGGTTGTGCTCCCAACAGGCCTTGCACGCTCCTCTAACTTGGTACAGGAGACACCAACCTCTACACACTCTGTATTTTCTGCCTTGCCCCCTGCACTGGAAGCCCACAGAGGCCAGAGTTCAGGTGAAGTCTACCTCAGCCATGACAGCACCAAACAGTTGGCCAGCCCTAAAAGATGAAGCCAACTTGAAGGAAAGTCATGGCCGGGCCAAGAGAGTAGGTTCTTTGAACACCTGATCCATGTGAGGCCACTGACCCCCAAACAAGAGGAGACAGGACACACCATTCCCTGTCATGATGTGTCCATTTGATTTTCTGTGTGAATGACACCCATGTAGGGGGAGAACTTCTGGTACCCACATCCAGTCAGCCTCTGTGCCACTACTGGGACAGAAGCTAGGGATCCTGCATAACCCAGGCTCTGTCCCTGGACTCTCACAGCCTCATCATCTGGCCTCAGAACCACCAGATTTGAGCTCACCATGGCCTCTGCCTCCTTGTGCCTGGCCACTCCTGGCTTGCTAGTGTAGGTTTTTCTTCCCTAAGCTGACCCCGCCCCAACTCCCCAGCCTCCACACTCTAGATTGCATGTCCCTGTGCAGGCAGAACTCCCCAGGTTCTCATCCTTGTTCTCTTTGAGTCCCTAAGTTACCCCTCCTCTGTCCCTAGTTGATATTAACTATCTGCAGGCCATGCCCCAGCCTCCTCCCTAACTCCCCAGCCTCTGAGACTCACTCACTTAACTCCCCACCTCCCTCTCTAGCTCCCCTCACTCCCTCACTTGCTCTAACCTGCTGTCTTCTCCTTCTGGACCATCTTGCAATTGTTCTAGCAGATCCCAAATCCACTGGACAGTCCCTCCAGGGACTGGCCCTGGCTACCCCGCTTCCGAGAACCTGAACCCGGTCTGTAAGGGTGTTTGCTTTCCTAGTAGCTGAATGTTGAAATCCTACTGTGCTTCTGTGCCAATAATTCCCAATAACTGAAGGGGGTGGGCAGAGGGACCTCTAGGATAGGGTAGGCAGAGAGGAGGGAGAGCTGGGTGACACCATCTTTCCTCCCTCTCCTCCCAAAGACAGGCCAGGGGCTGCATTCCATTTACAAGACCTCAGTTCTGCAGGCTCTGAAGCCCCTCCAGTCCCTAGCGCCCTGTGCAAGTGTCTGGCAAGGCCCTGTTCTAGAGCCATCACCCAGCCTGAAGCCTGGCCTCCTGGTGCTGTGGCTCCTGGGGCTAGTTTCGCAGACCCATGGATAAGGAAGGAAACCACACTGACTGTGACCAAGCTCGCTTCTTCCAACCAGGAGGCCAGGAAGCATCTGCCGAGGCCTGTTGTGTCAAAGCGTGGCTAGACAGGGCCATCATTTAGTCTGCAGCAGCCTCATCAGCCAAAGATCACACCAATAATTTCTAAAAACCAACCGATTATTTGGGACCCATTAGCATAATTTGATGTATCGTCTGTGCATCGACTTTTCACTGGGTAGGCAGTTTCCCAACACACACTTGGCATGTGGGGAAACTAACAAGGATGCAATTGCCTTGTCTCAAATTCCTTTGTACAATCTTTCCTGTTGCCAAGTACTTTCAGGGGCACCCCCTCCTCCCCCTGAGACCCCTTGACCTTGGCATTACTAGTCACCCCAGCTCTTCACACTCTGCCTTTTGCACCCCACTCTATGACCACCATGCCTCATCTTCTAGATTTTTCCCCTGAACCCAACAAGTACTTTACTCAACCCCCATCTACCTAAGACTTTCTAGATCCTAATGAAATCACATACACATGCACACATGTGTGAGAGATGCAGGGTGAGGTCTTCAGCATCTAGCTTGCCCCTAGGCTGCCTAGTACCTTCAGGAGCTCAACTCCATAAACACACACACACACACACACACACACACACACACACCTCAAAAAAATCCATTCCTGGTCAAAGCAGCTCCCCCAACTGCATTCTATCTACCTGCACTCTGAATGGTGCCAGAGATCAAAGAACCTCCAAAGCAACTTCTAAGCCAGTGCTCATAGGCCAAGTCACACACATGCACAGCAGTCTGATCCATCCCTCTCCCAGCTCCTAAGGAAAAGAGTCCTTCCCCAAATCTCCAAGCCTTTCCCCTCCTGCTCTCCAGCGGATCCTGCTCTCCTTGGCATCTGGAAATTAGAAGGAACCAAAAGAGGGTAGTTCCAGGCTGCGGCCTTCAGTGCTGCCCTCTGTCACAATGTACTGTCCCTCCCCCATACACCTTACTTTTGTGTCCTGGGCCTTTTCCCGTCCAAGTCTTCCTTCATCTCTTTCCTCTCTCCTAGGGCATTCTCTAGTGCCCCTATGCAAGCCTTAACACACACACACACACACACACACAGAGAGAGAGAGAGAGAGAGAGGGCAGAGTAGCCAGACAGAGGCAAACACTGTAGCATATGCAGGAGGAAGTTGGAAGGGTTCACTGAGGGCTCAGGAAGCAAGACAAGCAAGTGCAAAGGTCCTGGGGTAGTAAGGGACACAGCAGGTGAGAAGACAGAGGTGTGCCAAGAGGGAGAAAGTAGATGGAGGTGAGGTCAGAGATCAAGGGCAGACCCTGGCATGTTAAAGATGCACAGTTTTTCTTGTGAATCTAGGGTGGTGCACGGATTGGAAAGGCATGAGGCCATTTGCATTTTCAAAGTTTGGGAAAGGGGAGGCACAAAATGTAGAAGTGGGGTGACTGCAGTGACATATGAGGGCTTGCCTGGGGGTCTGAGTTTGTAGAGATGGAGAGAGGGCACTGAAGCATGCGCATGGGCAGTGAGGAGAGGTGGAGGTGATGACCCTGCTCTCCCTGGAAAGGGGGAGCCAGGGAGAGGCTCCCACTGTTCCTGGTGCTTCTTCTAGAGGCCCAGGCAGGAAGGAGGCAGTGGAAGGCAAGTCTGAGCTTCCAGCTCTCTGGAACACCCGCTGGGACGCGGGCGGGCAGTGGACATGCAGACGTGGGCCTAGAAGGAGAGGACTGGCTGCTCGTACTTCATACCCTCCACTCATCCTTCGGACACTTCTCCCATACCCAGCACTGTGCTAGGAGCCACCAGGACATGTGGGGATGTGGCACAGGAAGGAGCAGCAAGCCAGAGCAGGTGTGGATGCAACCCAGGAGGAAGTGTAGGGCCCTGGCATGGGACACCAGGAGGTGCCACCTCCAGCCCTGGGCTTCAGACTCAACTCTGTCCCCACATTGTTGGGGCCTTGGCCTCGGGGACTCTGAGCCTCCTGTGCATAGTTCTCATTCAGTCGCCTGTCACGGAGCTGCGCTGATGAAATATTTGTCAGATCAAATGGGAAGAAAATGAAAGTGCTTTGAAAAGTGCTTCAGAAGGGCTGGGGTTTGTAACTGAATAGGAGAGAGGAGCTAAGTAGCTGCCGCTTCCTGCTGGAGAAGGGAGAGAAGGCATGAGACTGGATACTGGGAATAAGGTATCAGGGTGGCACAGACCTCTTCTTAGCACCCTCAAATGCAGGAGGGTTAAGAGGAGACAACAGACTGAGGCTGAAGAAAAGATCAAAATCCCTAGGAGATTATAGATCCATTTTGACACTACAAAGCGAGGTTAGGTGGAAAGAAAATACAGTGTGTTCTACATGTGTATACATACATGTGTGCATGTGTGTATATGAGTGTCCGTGCATGTCTGTGCATATAAATGTCTGTGTGTGCACATATATTTATACATATGTGTATGCCTGTGCACATGTGTGCATGGGGTGCATCCATGTGTGCATGTGTCCGTTTGCATATGCTTGAATGTGTATTATGTGTGTGCATGTGTGTGTGCAGGTGCATGCATATGTGTGAGTGCATGTGCATGCATGCGTGTGTGTGTGTGTGTGTGTGTGTGTGTGTGTGTAATCGTCAGACTCTATAAGCAAGCAAATTGCTAAGTTGGGCATGGTGGCTCATGCTCTCTCAGCATTAGAGAGACTGAGGCAAGGAGGATTGCCATGAGCTAAAGGCCAACCTGGACTAAACAGTGACTTCTGAGCCAGCCTAAGATACACAAAGTGAAGCCTTGTCTTAGAAATAAATAAATAATAGAAAATATATTGTAGAAGTTTTAAATTGCTGAGTTACTGGGGACTGTATTTATTAGGTGAATCTAGCAACTGCCACTGAAAGGCAGTAGCTGATGGTGGTTCCAGTCCATTGCTCCCACCTCAGTCACCAAACTAAATATTCAGGACACATGCATGTGTGCTCAGACAGAAACAGAGTGAAGAGAGCCGAGCTGGACCAGGCAGCTTGAATCGGGACTATCCTTTCTGCAGGGACTGGTACCAGTCTTGCCTCCACTGCTGCTGGGGACGCAGTGCTGGGAAATGCACAGAGCATGCCAGAGGCAAAGCTGCCACTCAGGTGATGGCGAGCTGAATCCACCCATCAGTCTGTCTGCAGGTCCTTTCCTCCCAGACTCCTTCGCTCTCTGGGGGATCACTGCTGATGGTCTACTGGGGCCCTGGGCTGGCGCTTGCCCAAGACCAGTTCTCACAAAACAAAAGTCTAGAGACCAAGGCCAAAGTCTGAGTCCCACTCCAGCCTGCTGTTCTAGCACTGGGGCTCTTGAGCTTCAGTTTCTTTGTCTGTGAAATGGGGTGTCAACACCGCTCTCATGGGTCTCTCCTCTCGTCGCTATGGTGAGCTGTAGTTCACAAACTAAAATCTAGCATGGTAACTCGGGCCTGTGGTCCAGCATTTGGAAGGCTAAGAAAGGAGGATCATGATGAACGTGAAGTCCATCTAGGCTACACAGAGAAACCTTGAGTCCCAAAAGGAATATGGTAGAAGGCCAGCCCTACAGCTCAGAACTGCCGGGGCTCAGAGACTGGGAAGGGGACTATCCTGCAACTCAGATGGGACCCACCTCTTGGCCTCATCTAAGAAGTAGTCTGTTGAATCAGTCTGGGGTCTGCCATCTTGGGAAAGAATCCACAGCTTGCAAAGAACTGAGTGACTCCCTGACAAGCATCATCACCCACCACCCTGAGCTGCTGAGCCCTCCCCACCCCCAAGCACAGTCTTCTGCCCAGAATCAAACCTGGGCTCCCGCTAAAGTGAGGAGCGAAGACAGGGACTCAGGGACGGGAGATGGGGACAGAAGGCAGGACAGGGACTCAGGGACGGGAGGTGGGGACAGAAGGCAGGGTCTGATGTTAGAGCCTCAGCTCTGTGCTCAGCCTGCAGAGCGTGCTTTTTGTCTACCAGGCAAATGCACCAGGGGTGACCCTCGGACGACCATAGCGTCCAGAAAGGGCAGGTGGGTCCTGAGCCACACAAACCATGCACTTACTCGCTCCTTCTGCATTACCTTGCAGGGAACTTCAAAGGTCTGTGCAAGCAAATCGACCACTTTCCAGAGGACGCAGACTACGAGGCGGACACCGCAGAGTACTTCCTCCGTGAGTGCCACCGCGTTTTAACCTCCCTAGCTGAAGGCTCCCTCCAAGCGTTCGCTCTGAGAATCCAAAATCAGGCATACTCAGAACCCCCGGTTAGAGCAGAGGGTAGGAAACTGCTGTCACCCCAGATCCCGAAACCTCACCTCCTCCAGGAAACCTCACCCTCTTTATCATGCTGAGGGGCATGGGGGGGTGGTCCTTGACTGCTGGGTAACATCCCCCAGTTCTGCAGAGAAAGGATATTCTCTTCCAACACTGGGAATGTCATAGACAGGGATTCAGGGGACATTTCTCAAATATTACAAAACCAGCAGGCAGTGACAGGACACTTGTACTAGAGAGACCGAGAGAGAGAATTCATCCTCCCCACCCCCGCCGCCACCGCAAGTCAAATCAAAGTTAAACCAGTGTAGCCACTGTGATCTTAAATCCCCCTGAGACATATTATCAAGAGAAAGCATTTTTGAAGCCCCAAGAAAATTTCTCAGCCATCCCCAGAAACCAACACAGACCTTGTTAGCTATCAAAAGGGATTTCCCAGAGAGGAGCTGAGGGTCCTTGAGGTCTGGGGACAGCCAGGCTGAAGGCTCTCAGGCTGCTGGATGAAAGGTTTACTCACGGAGCCCCAGGAGGTCCCCGCCTCTGCTCCAGGGTGCCTCTCCTCTTCCCCTCCCTGATGGACAGCATCCCTGTTTACACCACCCGGGATCCTGTTGAAGAAAAAGCAATGCAGGAGGCACTTTATTATATGGCTCGCCCCGTCTCTCGATAATTACTACTCGCGTCAGAGGCAGCAGCTCGCAGGTCTCCGGGGGTCCAGTTTCCCTGAAAAGCCTATGGGAAGTGGCACTAGCGAGGCAGCCAGGAAGAGAGCAGGACACAATCTATAGATTATTTACTGTTTACTTGTTTACTTACTGGTTTTCTGAGATGGGGTTGCTCTGTGTAGTCCTGGCTGTCCTGGAACTCGCTCTGTAGACCATATTGGCCTCGAACTCAGAGATCTGTCTGCCTCTGCCTCCTGAGTGCTGCGATTAAAGGTGTGCACCACCATGCCTGTGCAGTTTTTTTTTTTTTTAAGGGGATCAGGGCAAGGAAAATATGAGTGTCATCATTTCCTTTTCTGAATTCCCTTGAGATTTGTTCTTAAGTAGAATTCCCTCAGGGCCGCCTGGTTGTCATTACCTGTAACTGTATCTGGAATCAGAAAACACAATAAACATGGATTGGGTGCCTGTTAGTACTGGGGCCTGTGCCGAGCAGCAGGGAGGCCTGAGTGGACAGGTGAGGCAGTCCCTGGTGCCAGTAAGAGCAGGCTTGGGGGGGAGGGGGTGGGCCTCGGAGACAGCTGATCCCAGGACAATCTGATAGAAACAAGACCTGGATACAGAAGTGGGAGGATGAAGCTGGGCCCACACACACCTGGGCCCCAAGTCTCACCTGGCCAATCACAGTGAGGGCAAAACACTTCATCAGTCAGACAGAAAGCACCTTGAGGGGGTTCGTCTCACTCAGTATTGTACCCAGAATACAATAGTTGCTCAATAAATGGCTCTCGTGGAATGCAAGATTCCTCATGGACACCCTCTGCCATGCTGTGTCTCTGCTTCCTTAGGGCAAAAAGAGAAGTGTGTCAGGGTACTGGCTCATCTTGTCCCTGCACTGAGGCTGGGATCTGTGTCAGCAACATGGGTCCCAAGGTCTGACTTGAGTTCACTGAGCAAGGCAGGGGTTCTAACGTGTGTATAATGAATGAACGAGCATTTTCTGCAAAGGATGAGCTAGGAAATGTTCTCAGTGTTCAAACCACAGTGGCTCCATCCTAGCCACAGACACTGGAGCCTTTGAATAAACGCCCTTTCTCTTAAAGCCAGGGTCTTGTGTATCCCAGGCTAACCTTAAATTTATCATAGAACCAAGGATGACCTTAAGCTTACCATAGATTCAAGGATGACTTTAAAGTTACCATAGAGTCAGGAATGACCTTAAACTTCCAATTCCCTTTCTTCCCCCTCACCAGTGCTAGGATTACAGGCATGAGCCACTATGCCTGATTTTTATTGGCTGTCACTTATTAAGGAAAAATTGACACAGGATTCTTAGTGGCACTTCGCATGAAAGTCCATTCCCAAAAGCTTGCAGCAGCCTGCCTAGGGTGTGCTGACCCTGAGCTGTGTAACGGGGTAGTCTGAGCGAGACAGCTTGGTTTGGGAAGGTCAGAGTCACTGCTTCTGTCATTCTGTGGAGCTGAAAGAAATGGGAGGCAGGGATGGCTTCTCTAGAAGCAGCCTTGCCCTCATACATCTTTTCTGGTTCAAAAGTCCCTCTTGGGCCCCTCTCACCCCTTGCCTGCATCCCCATCTTATGCTTTATTATTCCACACTGCAATTTTGCTGGTTTGCACCCAGCATCCTGGCAAGACAGAAGCTTCCTAGTCTCTGCCCCATGCATGTCTTCACCCCCATCCAGCACAGCGCCTGACAGGGATACCGGGTCTGATGACATACTTTCCTGACAGACCAAAGAAGTGACCAGATAGGTGAATGGGTGTGGAGGAAGTCATGGTGAAATATCACCAGGGAGAAAGCAAGCAGCCGGGCCTCCCAAAAGAAATGCTGAAGGCCAGCTTAGGTGGGTGGGGCTTACCTGGAGGTAGGTAGAGTCTGAGTCCGTCCAGAGCCCAGGTTAGTTAAATCCACCACCTTAGTTCACATGGCTATGTCTCTCACTTGAGAAGCTGGGAGAGAGAAAGAATTAGCCTAAGGGCTAGCTACCTAGGGAAAGCCTAGGGACCTAAAGCATATGTCTCCTACAGAAGTAGAAGGCAGCCTGGGGAGTTGAGGGAGCCTGCTCCCCCTGGAATGCTCTCCACAGAGGTGTTCCCAAAAGTGTTTCCTAAAGATGCTACCCAAGTGTAAATTTCGGTTCTAAAAGGATCATTCATTCATCCACCGTGACATATTTACTAAGCGCCCACTGTGTGCCAGACTGCGGGTAGGTACTATTGTCAGTACTCAGGGTGTGGCTGACTACAGACGGGGTCTTTGGGAAGGCTGTGCCCTAGTGGAGGCAAGAAGCAATGAGCAAGAGCCCTGCCTGAGATGGCCTCAGAAAATGGAGTGTGATGGGGAAAGACAGGAGAAGGGGTGTCACCTAGATGAGGGACCAAGACATCCTTTCTCAGTGAGGAAAGGGGAAACAGTGAGAGAATTTCTCGGGAGGAGACGACCTGGTGAAGGGAACCACTAGCAAAGGCTTTGCCGCTAGAACAGCACCCATCTTTGGTCAGCACAACAAGGTCAGCCTAGCTAGAGTCCAGCCTGCAGTCTAAGATAGTGGAGACACAGAAGGGTCCCGGCCTTGTGGGTCTGGGGATAGGGTCAAGCGTCCTTCTGAGTGAGATGGGGCCTGGTCTGGAAAGGGCAGCTGACCATCAGGGGCAGGGGACTAAAGGCAGTAATGGAGGCAGCGAGGCCAGTTCCAGCTTTGAGAGGCAGACACGGTGCAGACCAGAGAGAGGTGAAACAGGGTGAAGACAGCGAAGCTGGGGCAGCCAGAGACTGGGGTGGCTGAAGGCCAGGCAGCTAGTAGGCGGCTCGACACTGAACCCCAAGTAGAAAACTCTGAACGGGACAGAGTGAAAGGCAGGGAAAGGGTTCAACCAATGGAGACACCAGAGACATCCCCCTGAAGGCAGCTCTGCCATTAGACCTCTGGACTTGAGGAAACAGTGGCCATGCAGGGTGGGCTCCAGAGAGGTAGTGAGTGTCCCAGTGATTACCAGATCACAAGCAGCCTGCCTGTCTCACCGTTCCTGTTGCTGTGGTAAAATACCTAACAGGAGCACCTCAAGGGAGAAAGGGCTTACACTGGCTCACAATTCAAGAAGACAGCCCATCGTGGCAGGAGAGTCAGGCAGCAGGAGCGCTGACCCTGTCACATCCATGGCAGAGAATGAGAGAATGAGAGAATGAGAGTGAGGAGCGCAGGCTTGGTGTGGGAGAATTGCCTGTATTCTGTCAATCATGTATTTTAATAAAACGCTGATTGGCCAGGCAGGAAGTATAGGCGGGTCAACCAGACAGGAAGTATAGGCGGGGCGATGAGAACAGGAGAGGAGAAGGCTAGGAAGGAGGAGGTCCCTCCGCCATTCCTGTGCAGACCACCGAAGAGACAGGATGTAACCTGCCCAGCTGAGAAAGGTACTGAGCCAGCCGTGTGGCTAACGGAGATAAGGATAATGGGGTAACATAAGTTATAAGAACTAATAAGTAGCCTGACCTAATGGGCCAATCAGTTTATAATCTTAAGGAGTCCTGTGTGTAATTTTCTTTTGGGGCTTGCCGGTTGTGGGGTACCTGGGCGGGACAAATACCCCAACAAGCCGGCCCTCATGTTACACAGGCTGCCGCTCAGCTCCCCTTCTCCACTTACACAATTCAGAACCCCAGCCAGGGAATGGTGCCACCCGCAGTGGGCAGGTCTTTGCACCGCAATAAAATCAAGATGACCCAGACAGGCATACTCAGAGACTCACCTCCATCAAATCGACAACACTGACTATGATACCACTCAGGCAGGGTCAGACCTGTGTCAACTCCGGCTCCCCGCACCCACCCAGCCCAAGGCTGACTGAAGCATTCTTCTGGAGTGAGGCAAGCTCTGAAGATATACAAGTGTGAGCAGAGCAGAGCTTGAGCCTAGCCAGACAAGTTCTAGGTCGCGGGAGCCACCAAGGGTGCTTACCTGGGCTCCTCAGGGCTGAGAGCATATCCGTGCTCAAGAGAGGTGAGGGCTAAGCTGCCCAAGGCCC
Organism: Myodes glareolus; assembly: GCF_982192425.1. Taxonomy (NCBI): domain Eukaryota; kingdom Metazoa; phylum Chordata; class Mammalia; order Rodentia; family Cricetidae; genus Myodes; species Myodes glareolus. The sequence goes on from NC_142044.1 coordinate 43,012,718, forward strand.
GGTCTGGCACCCAGTTCAAGTACCAGCTCAGTGCTGACCTAGCCAGCACCTTCGCCTCTCTGACCAAAGTCACCTGGCTATAAAAATTAGGATATCACCTACCAAATAGCATCATCGTGAGAGTCAGGGGCTGCATTGAAACATCCATTTCTCTCTCTCCACCCAGGCCTCCTCATTTTGTTCCTGACTTCAGGTTTGAAATATAATTTGAACAGAGATCATGCATATTTTTCTAAAACAAAAAACAACAAAGAAACAAACGAAACTCTATAAAGATCCAGGAGTGGTGATACAGGTCTGTAATCCCAGCCCTTAGAAGATGAAGGAAGGAAAATCAGGAGTTCAAGGCCAGCCTAGCTCTGGCTCCACCTTCTCCCTTAAAAAAAAAAAAAGAAAAGAAAAGAAAGCTATGAGCTTCTTCCATCCAGGCATTCAGTCAGCACACTTCACAGAGCCTCGCTGTGTCCCAGGCACTGTGCTAAGGGCTGGGATGCCAGAGAGTACACTGCAGAGCAAACCCTGGTCCTGAGGAAAGGAGACCCTGAGGAGAGAAGCAAGCATAAGATCCCTGAGGGCTGTGAGGACTACAGCACCATGGAGCCAGAGCCAGAGTGTGGGGGAGATGGGTGTTTCCATACAGTATGACCAGGGGAGGCTTCTCAGAGGACTGAGCCTTCAGGTGGGTATGAGGCCCCCTTGCCTCCAACAGATGCCAAGTGCTGTGTCCAGGCTGTTCTGGTTTCCCTAAAATGATAGATGTATGAGGAAAAGGGCAGAGCCAGCAAAGGGGGCTTTCCCCCAGCATCTCTGCCCAATCCACACAGGGGCATCTGAGCCCCTTTTCAGTGTTCTGAACTCACGCCAAAGAAAATAGATATGAGGAGAAGTGGGGGTGGGGGGTGGCTCTGCCTGGCCCTTTTGTCTCTGGCCTTTAGGCTCTTCCCAAGTCCAAGACCATGGTAAGATGAACCATGACAGGGTGAATTCCCTGCCAAACCTGTGCCTCCTTCTTCCTGGGGCCTTAGGCCTCCAAAGCTGTCACCCTAGAGACAAATGTATCTTCCTTCTTCTCTTCCAAGTGTGAATGCTTCGCAGCCTTCCAATCCTCCAGCAGCAGCCTCCTTCCTGTAGGATAGACCCTCCTCCAGGTGCTAAGGATGTGAAAGCTGACAGCCGCGGAGGCCTAGCCTCAGGTGCCTAAGAGTTGCAATCAACGAAATTAGCAAGTTCGTCGCAAAGCATGTTAGACTGTGCGGTGCTGTGCTGTGTGGTGCTGTGCTGTGGCATAGGGAGTCAAGCCCTGCCACCAGGGTCAGGGTGGGGCTGACAGCACTCGTGGGGAGTGTGAGCATTAATCTGAAGAACAAACTGGAGTGAGCAAAGCAGAAGGAGCCAGTGTGCCACCTCTGCCCTCCTTGCTCACCCAGGGTGACTTGGGACAGAGGAGGAGTGCAGAGGATTCTAAAAGAGGGTGGCTGGACAGGCACCTAAAGCTCAGCTCCTGGTCAGCAGGAGAAACAGGGTGCACCTGCTCACAGGCCACTATCCAGCCTTCCTGAGGGCCTAGTGCAAGGAAGGGTCTCCATGAGGGGAGAGATGGTGGAGAGATGCATGCATGGTCTTCGTCTCTGGCCCATCATCAATACTGGGTCAGAGTCCAGGATCTCAGTAATGTAGGACCCCCTCACTCCACTCTTCGTTCCCAATACCTTTGCTAAGTGTAATGGTCTGGGCCTCACCTCACCTACCACTGCCCCCACTAGAGATGAAAGGTCACACTGTTCTACCCAGCACTGTCCTGTGGGACGTGCCTGTCCTGGTGGTCCCTGACTCTTCTTTAGTCTGAGTAAGGAAAAGGAAGTGTTGGCTAGTGGCCACGACTCCCTTGTGAATGCCAACATATGTCTTCACTAGGGTCTACATCTGTGCTGTGTTCTGCGTCTGGCACCTCTGTGTCCACACATCTAAGTGTCTGTCTGTCTGTATGTATGTATGTATGTATCTGCACATCTTTCTGTGTCAGGGGCAGGTCTCTGTGTGCTATGTCCATAAGATGGAAATTTGTGGTTTTAGTCTCCCCGTGTGGCTTGGAGTGAGGGAAAAAGAAGCAGTGCAATAAGTCCCTGCCCACAATCACATACTAAGCGCCTACTCTATGTCAGACACCGAAATCTATAATATTGTAGACTTTCACAGCACAGGACCAACAGGTAGGATCAGGTCCCCTACTCAACAGTGTCTGGAGCTAGAACTTGAAGGGAAGGGCCGAGATTAATATGCTAGATCTTACACATACACAAACACACACACACACACAGAGAGAGAGAGAGAGAGAGAGAGAGAGAGAGAGAGAGACGCGGACGGACGGACAGGCAGACATGCCTGCCTGCACATACTTTCTCATGCACAGCAGAGCTGGGTACCTCACAAACACAGACCACAAGACGGGAGTGAGGGAGCAGGAGTTGAGAAATCCAGACACAACTACCTACCACCTCTGCTCAACATACAGAGTCACACCTGAGTTATGGGCCCCTCACCTCAGCTCGGAGGGCAACTGAAGCAGCTGGCCCTCCTCAAGGATAGTCATCCCACTAGGTAGGAAGGGCACCGACAGGGAGGATAAAGCAACACACTGAGAAGCTGGGTCATCAGGAGAGAGAGGAGAAGACCCACATGGGCATGGCTACAGAGGTTCAAATCCAACAGCCTCTTCAGCTGCCTCCCTGGCCTCGTCTTCAATGTTCTCTCTCAAGGTTGTGTTGAGGATGGAGTGAGCTGGCTTAAGACATCACTTCTGAGCAGCCAGGAGCACAGGAAGCGCTCAGAAGGCTTTAGCGCTTAGTGTGGCGGTGTGTCTGATGATCGCGGTGTGCCGAGAACAAAGAGGAGGAGGCTGGGATAGGAACAGAGCTTCCTTTCTTCCCTTTCCAGTGGGTTCCTCAAGCCAAAAGCAGCCTTTAAAAAGAGACCTGGGGGAGCTGGAGCTGCAGCCTTTGCAGACAGACAGACAGACACACACCGCTGGAGGTGGGGGGCACCTCAGGCCCAAGAGCAGCCGCGGCAGGCATCTCTGACACTGGCAGGCCCAGAGACAGCCATCAGTTTTACCCTGAGGGAAGACACTACCCACCCTCTGTGTGAGGATTCGAAACAGAGAATATGGTCGGATGCTCAGACTCAAGGCCTGACTGACTCCTGAGTGTGCTGGGCTCAGCCAGGGGAGGAGAAGTCAGCTGGAAGGCAGCAGGCCATGAGAGCCCCGCCTGGGATAAGGGTTAAGTGATGCTACTCTTCTCTAGGGTGGGAACAGGCTACAAACCTATTTGGTCTTTGTTTTGTTTTTGTTTTTGTTTTTGTTTTCCATTTTCCTCTTTGTTCTATGGCACTGGGAATCAAACCCAAAGCCTTATGTGCACTAGGCAAACTCTCTACCTCTGAGCTACTACCTGGCCCTGGTCTTGGTTTCCGTTAAGATTCTTCTCCTTGCTGGAATGTGAAGAACTTGGGGACTCCAAGAAGGAGAGCTTCACATAGTGTCCTCGCACCCCATCCAGGTCACAGACGTCCTCAGCTCAGGCCCAGAGACTGCTTGTCTGTAATGAGGGCAGAGATGAAACTAGGTTTCAGGCCACACAAGGTCACCCTCCCACCTTGGAGGATGTCCCCGCCCTTCCTTCCTTCCGTCCCTACCTCCACTTACCCTACCAGGCATTCAAGGCTTTCCTAGGACGCTGAGCTTGCAGTAAACAGGAAAATGAGGTGCCAAGGTCTAAGTTGGGGAATTGGAACAAAAGGGCCTAAATTCCAGATGGCTGTGTGTAGGATTAAAAAAAAAAAACAAAACTTTTATTCTTTTTATTATTTGGGGCTCTTGGCTCTTTTGGTCTTTTGGTCTTCAAGGGGCCTGCCACCCAGCTCCCAAACAAATCACACAGAAGCTTATACTTTCTTGTAAATACCCTGCCTTAGTGTGGCTTGTTTCTTGCCAGCTTTTCTTTATTAATTAATTAATTTATTTTTTAAAGCAATCCTTTCTCATCTTACATACCAATCCTAGTTCCCACTCCCTACCCTCCTCCTGCTCTCTCCACCTTCCCCCCACCCCACCCTCCATCCACTCCTTAGAGAGTATAAGTGTAAGGCTTCCCGTAGGGAGTCAACAAAGTCTAGCACATCACTTTGAGGCAGGACCAAGGCCCTCCCCCCTATATCTAGGCTGAGTAAGGCATCCCTTCAAAAAGAATGGGCTCCAAAAAGCCAGTTCAAGCAGCAGGGATAAATCATGGTCCCACTCCCAGTGACCCAGACTGCCCCACAACTGTCACCAACATTCTGAGGGCCTAGTTTGGTCCTGGGCTGGTTCCTCCACTGTCAGTCTGGAGTCAGTGAGCTCCCACTAGCTCAGGTCAGCTGTTTCAGTGGGTGTCCCCATCATGGTCTGGACCCCTTTGCTCATATTACCGCTCCTCCCTCTCTTTCACTGGACTTTGGGAGCTCAGTCCAGTGCTTTGATGTGGATCTCTGCTTCTGTTTTCATCAGTTGCTGGACAAAGGTTCTGTGATGATAATTAAGGTAGTCATCAACCTGACTACAGGGAAAGGCCAGTTCAGGCACCCTCTCCACTATTGCTTAGGGTCTTAGTTGGGGTCATCCTTGTGGATTCCTGGGAATTTCCCTAGTGTCAGGTTTGTCACTAGCCCCATAATGACTCCCTCAATCAAGATATCTCTTTTCTTGCTCCCCCTCTCTGTCCTTCCCCCATCTTGACCATCCCATTCCCTCAGGTTATCCTCCCCCTCCTCTTCTCCCTTCCCCCTCCTGACACTCTCCCTTCTACCCCCCCCCCACCTCCTGAGTGAGGTAACCCAGACCCAGAAAGACAAACATGGTATGTTCTCACTCATTAGTGGATATTAGACATAAAGCAAAGGACAACCAGACTACTGTCCACGGCCCCAGAGAAGCCAGGTAACAAGGGGAACCCTAAGAGAAACATACATGGATCCCCCTGGGAAGGGGAAACAGACAAGATCTCCTGAGAAACTTGCCAAAAAACTGGGCTTTTTCCTTTTCTTACTTTTTGACTTTCACTCTTACTTTGTGGCTGGTTGGGTGACTGGATGGCCCCTGATTTCCTTCTTCTCCTTGTTCTTCTGCTTCTTCTTCTTCTTCTTTTGTTTTTTTGGGTTTTTTTTTTTTTTTTGTTTTTCGAGACAGGGTTTCTCTGTAGCTTTTTGGAGCCTGTCCTGAATTAGCTCTTGTAGACCAGGCTGGCCTCGAACTCACAGAGATCTGCTTGCCTCTACCTTCCAAGTGCTGGGATTAAAGGCGTGCGCCACCACCGCCTGGCTTCTTGCTACTTCTCCTCTTCCAGATATCCCATTCTATTTATTCTCTCTGCCTGCCAGCCCACCTATCCCTTCCCCTGCCTCACTAGTGGGTGTTTATTAGACCATCAGGTGTTTTAGACAGAAAAAGAATCACAACTTCACAGAGTTAAACAAATGCAGCATAAACAAAATCAACACACCTTGAAACAATAGTCTACAACAGCGGCGCTCTGTGGCCTCAGGCAGGTCCTCAGTCTCTCTGAACCTCCAGCGAATAAGGAGTACTTAGTTCACACTCCCCAGCCACCACGGGGGAACACATGAGGGGACTCCCTGAGTTCAGGTTTGCCCCCTACAGGTTTTGGAGGGAAAGAAAGCTCCTCAAAGCTCTTGAATTCAGGCCTCCAGGAGGGCCACCAGCCCTGTGCCTCCATTTCACAGATATGGGGGAAACTGAGACCCAGAAAAAGAGATGCTGTTCAGGATCTTTCTGGGACCAGGATCCGGGCACAATCTCCACCACACATCCCTTGCCCAAGCCTTCAACAGGGACTAAGGGACAGGGACCTTCCCCCACAAGTCAGAGCAGTCAGGGGGCTGTCAAGTCCTACAGCAAGGAAGCCTGTCCAGGGCCTGGTTAGCAGCCAAACAGTGCAGGGCAGCACCAGCGTTCCTGCCCTGGCCCAGGCCAGTTCCACTCGGCCCAAATGCTTAGTTCAGGGCTCCTTGGTTTAGTGGCTGCTGAATCACAGCCTGCGCCTAACGAACACCCACCTCAGGAACCCAAATCCCAAGAGAGAGCCAGAAGCATCGTGCAGTCTATCGTCAAAACTGACAGCCCAAGTTCAATGCCTGGGAACCACATGGAAGGAGACTCCCACGACTTGTTTGCTGACCTCCACTCATACACCACAACACACACCCAGGCTCTCTCCACCCCCACACGATAGATAGATAGATAGATAGATAGATAGATAGATAGATAGATAGATAGATAGATAGATGAGAGAGAAAGAAAGAAAGAGAGAAAGAAAGATGGATATATGGGTGGATATCTAGGTAGATGGGTGGATTAATGGATAGAAAGAACATAGATAGATAATATAGATCTTTTATTATTTTTAAAGCCTAAGAGAAACAATAAGCACACCCACTCTGGTGTCATAACAGCAACATCTCCTGGCCCTGTGGGGACAAGACCTGAACATTTTGCCCACTCCTCCCCACAGCAGTTGAGAAGCTGGCTGTACTCCTTCCTGATCTCTACACATAGAGCTGGGGAAACTGAGACACGGGGCCAGACAGCATGGCCAGCAGAGATGCTCAGACAGCTATCTCCCAACACAGCCAGTGCTGCCCCCAAGTATCCCCAGCACATCTTCCATGAGGCATCACAGAGAACAAACGGGTGCTGAGCACTCAACTGTGTCCCCAACCTGACAGTAGCCTGATTCATCTTCACAGCCACCCTGAGGGTAGCTGTTTCCCCATTATATAGATGGGAAAGCCAGGCAGAGACCACACAGTCAGTGAGGCAGCCTGCACCTGCACCTGAGTGCTCTCTCTCTCTCTCTCTCTCTCTCTCTCTCTCTCTCTCTCCACGCCCTTCCTCTCTCCCTGCCAATCTCTCTGCACCTCTTTCCAACACACACACACACAAGTACACGCACACACCTTCTATTTCACATCTAGTTTCATTTCTGTTCCAATTGGCTGGTTTGCTACACCAATCAATTGGAACCAAAAGGGGGTTCAGGCAGGATACAAGAGCCTAAAATGTTCTTCCAGTCTAGCATATCTAACACCCAATCCCATTAAAATGGATCAAGTCCCGGTGGGCTGACATTCATAGAGTTCAACACTGTGCAGAAACCGGGGAGTTGCCCTCAGTGTGCTAACCAAGGTGACTACCGGGGTACAAGACAGGCCAATAGCTAAGATGGCAATCTAGCCTAAAGGATGGATCCCAGGGACACAGGATAGTCACAACGAGGGGGGCCTGATGGGTCCCCCTAGTGCAGTGCCTGCAGAGTGCAGACCCTGAGGCCAGAAAAAGAAAGACAAACAGAAGAGCCAGCAGCAGGCCAGATCTTCTAACGCCACTCCCCCACCCCACTCCCGGTCACCAAGTGCCACCCACCCACTCCGCCAGATGGAGAAAAGGAACAGCATGGCCTCTGTGTGCTGCTGTCCACTGGATGAGCCCACCCCGAAGAGCAATTTCACAGTGTGATGGCCATGGGAGTTGGTTCCCTGAGGCCCAAGATCACAAACATGATTTACCAAGAGAATCTGGCAAAGAGGACCCACAGAGGATGTTGGCTAAGTGTCCCTATTCCCCAACCACCCACCCCAACTCACCCCTACTCCCGCCCTTGGCAAAGGCAAGAGACCACTTCCTAAGCATAGTTCTTCCCCCGTGCTTAGGATATTTGTCACTTCTGCCACCAACACAGAAGATAGGAATTGAGCTTGATTATGGCAGTGAGCGCCTGTAATCCCAGCACTCAGAAGACTGAGGCCAGCCTGGGCTATACAACTCGTTCTGGTCAGGCTAAGCTACAGAGACCCTATCAAAAGCTGGGAGAGAGGGAAGGCAAGGAAATAGAACCATAAAGTGTACCCAATACACAAACACTTCACTTACAAAAGCCCCTTCATTTCTTCTGATCACTGCAGCTTGGGAGAAAACCTGTTAGGATTTTCATCTTCTCTGGGCAGTCACCACACGCTGGGGACCCCAATCCTCAGGCCTTGGGGCTAAGGCAGGGAGACCTCATCTGTGTCTATGGAGCCCACATAAGCAACCTAACATGCGCGGCTTCTGGGAGGCAGCTGCCTGGCCCACAATACATGGATATAGTCCTGGAAAACCTCAGACTAGAAATGTCTGAACCTGGAGTTCTCCCTCTTCCCTCTCCTCCTTCTTCCTTTCTTCCCTCCTCCTTCCCTCCTCACGCTCTGGCCTGGCCTGGCTCTACAAAGTTTGTTCTCTGCTTGCCTCCACGTGTATTTTTCCAGCCAGCTCACAAGTCTGAACCCACAGGAAAGCACTGTCTTCTCTCCGACTTCACCACTTCTAGCCGCTTCCCAAGAGTCTCCCAGTCCCGCCCTCCTCTGCCCAGATCTTGGAGCAAGTCCCGGTGCTATGGCCAGCAGCCTTCCTCTAGGCTCTAAGTCACTCTTGACTTTGCTTCTCCAGCCCTCCAGATTAGTTTCCCAGGGCGTCCCCATGCCCTGAAAACTAAGGCACACTCCTTACCCTGACCCACAATGCCCCCACTCTCAGTTCTCAGAACCCATCACAGACACACCCCACGGGGCTTTTCAGTCAGAACACTTCATCCTGGCTCTGTTGCTGTCTGATGACATGCATGTCCCTCACCAGGACATAGTTCCATAAAGATGGGGCAAGGCTTGTTTTCACACACCCAGGAACCGGGCACAGGGGTGGCACTCCCACCAGGCAAGAGCAAAGAATCCTCCATCTCAGACAGCCATCCCTGTCTCAGTGCACTGTGCACTGTCAATCAGAAGGACCCAGCCACAGCCACCAGACAGAATCCCACCAAGGATTCTTCCAGGGGCTGGTGTGAGCTTTTAAAAGGCAGACCCTGTTAACCACATTCAGAGGGACTAGTTTGGTCCTATGCTTGTTCCTTCCCAGTCCAGCTGGAGTTGGTGAGCTCTCCCATTAGCTCAGGTAAACTGTTTCAGTGGATGAACCCATCATGGTCTTGATCTCTTTGCTCATATTGGGAGGGTGTGTGAAGGGAATGGGAGGAGGGGAGGGAATGAGAATTTGGATTGGTATTTTTAAAAAAAAACTAATAAAAATAAAAAAGGCAGACCCTGAAAGGCACAAAATTCTCACAACAGAAGAGGAGAGCTGGGTATCTGGTTGTCTTGAGCCCCTTTGCATTAGGGCAGTCTCCTCTGATGAACACAGGCATGCTGCTGGCAGAAAGAGCCACGTCCTTGGAGAAGGCGGACAGAGTCCTCCCTCTGTATCCATAGGGAAAGAGCAGAATCATCTATGTAGCAGTCCACAGTGCAGATGGAAACAGAGTCCAGCTCCTCCCAGCTCTCTGCTCCCTCCTAAATTCCTGGGAAAGCCCTGGTGCTATTCTGGATTAGAAACCCTGCTCACTGGGCAGTGGTGAGCCACACCGTTAATCCCTGCACTCGGGAGGCAGAGGCAGGGGAATCTCTGTGAGCTTGAGTTCAGCCTGGTCTACTGAGTGAGTTTCAGGGCAGCCAGGGCAGTCACACAGAGAAACCCTATCTTGGGAAAAGAAGGAAGGAAGGGAGGAAGGAAGGAAGGAAGGAAGGAAGGAAGGAAGGAAGGAAGGAAGGAAGGAAGGCTGCTCACTAGCTAGGTAGCTTTAAACAAGTCGCCCCATCTTTCTGAATTCAGTTTTCTCCTATCTAAATTACAACAACATTGCAACATGTGTTAAGACCCAGCAAAAAGGAACTTCTCACTTCTTCAGGCTGTCAGGGAGCGTTCACCATCCCTATGTGCTCATACTGATGGGAATTAAGGAAGCTATGGACTATGCATGTGTGCACATGTGCGTGTGTGTGTCTGTCTGTCTGTCTGTCTCCATGATTTGTGCACAAGAGGGCTTGGGTTGGGGTCCAGTTAGAAACAGAAAGTATTTTCTAAGAATCAGTTTACAAGAGAACACATCTCCCTAAGGCCTGGGGAGGAACGCAGCCTTGCCAGCAGGGCGCTAAGACTTTAGAGTAAGCCTCTGGCCCAACCTCTATCTCGGACTTGCCTGGATATAGAACTCTGCATGCCATCAGGTCCTCTGCTCCCACCATAAAACTGTCTGCTCACCAAAGAGCAGTAGTGGGCATTTAGAGTCTACCATAGGTAAGGGGTGGGGTTACAAGAAACTCCCTAAAATTCTGTTTAAAAGCCCAGATCTGTCCCTTTAATATCAGTACTGCAGAAAAAGGCATATCTCTGGGAATTTGAAGACAGCCTGGTCTACATAGTGATTTCCAAGGTTCTGTCTGAAAGAAAGAAAGAAAGAGAGAGAGAGAGAGAGAGAGAGAGAAAGGGAAAGAAAAGAAAAGAAAAGAAAAGAAAAGAAAAGAAAAAAGAAAGGAAGGAGGGAGGGAGGGGGAGGGAAGAGAGAAAGAAGAGGAGCTGCTCCCTAGCTGATATGGCAATGCATACCTGTAATCCCTGCACTTGAGATGAGAGGATCCCTGGTTCAAGGCCAGCCAGGGCTACATAGTGAGAACTTGTCAAGAAAGAAAGACAGACAGAAAGAGAAAGGGCGGAAGGGAGGGAGAGAGAGAGACTGAGGGGGGGGGCGGATTTTCTCTCACAGATCCTCAGCCTTTGGCCACACAAAAGGACAAGGATAAAGACACACCTGGCATCTTCACCCCAAAACTACATCATAGCCAATCCCTGGGCTTGGCTCAAAGGACCCATGATTTACAAGCCCCAACTTCATTAGAAGCCACTGAGGGAGCCATAGAGGCACCAGGGCCTGGTGATAGAGCTCTCTCATCCTAGCATTCAGAGAGCTGAGGCAGACAGATCCTAACTGCAGCGGGCTACAGAGCGAGTTCAAGGACAACCCGGACAATTTAGACCCTGTCTAGAAAGGTAAAAGGAGAGCTGAGGGTGCGGATCAGTGGTAGGGTACTTTCTTAGGATGGGGGGGGGCTTGGGTTTAATCTACAGCACCCAGGGGGAGGTAGCCACAGAGACAACCATAACATCTAAGCAGGCCCCCGGCCTTCAGTTCCACCCCTGCCTGGTCACAGCTCCAGGGACCTGGAGTCAGCTGGGTCATGATATCACTTGTCAGTTGGCTTTGGATAAGGAAAGACGTTTGACTTTGCAGGGACCCTAGGAGACTCTGCAGACTGGCATTTCTTAAATGCTGACCCCCACAAACAGACACACCCAGCCGCACTCCCCTGTGTGTCCATGCCCTCTCACTGCCCTGCTGCTATCCTCCCCTCTATCGCCTTTCTAAGCATCCTGCCAGCCAGGTCTTCCTTGCTCCCTCATCCCAAGGCCTTGAGTATCTCCTTTCCACTATCTCTTTGTAATGAGCCTGCCTGCCGCCCTTTCTGAACCACTTCATTCACTCCATGGGTACGCACTGCGGGGGGGGGGGGTCTCCTGTGCCTCTGGAAAGAACGAATGAAGACGGAAGCTATAAAAAGAGGCATAGACAGCCCTTTGGGTTCTATGACTGATGATGAAAATCTACATACAAGCAAGCACTGACTATGACAAGTGCCGTTTGCCGCTCTGTAGACATATTTTATAAATCCAGTACCCGAACTGACTCATTTAGCCTTCACAAAGCTCCTTAGAGACAGACCATCCCTGTCTCACTGAGGTGTGGACACACAAGATGGCATCCCCAAACTCAGACAGCTAATAAATGCTACAGCCAGATTCCAGTCCAAGCCCTGTGACTCCACCTGCCTCCTAAGAGCCTCAAGTACCTCCAAGCACCACGGAGAAGGGAACTAATGGTTTTTATAGAAAGAAGCCGGGGAATGTGATACCAAGGAGGAGACTTTGAACTGGGTTTGTGAGAGATGAGTAAAAGTTTGCCGAGGGAAAGAGAACAGGAAAAAGCATCCTAGTAAGGAAGCTAAGTATGGCATGAGATGATACATCCCAGGAGGCTGACTTGCCAGGGCAAGAAAACATGGAGGTCAAAAGGCAGGATGCTGAACCGGGTGAAGGCCAAGTGACACAAAGCCTTGTGCATCTGGCAGGGTTCTGGAATCTGGTCCTAAAGTCATGGAGAGCTCTTAGGGGACTTTGAGCTGAGCAGGGACCTCCTTTCTTTCCTTCCTCATGCTGCTAAGCCACCTGGACACCAGGACTAGATTCGTGAAGCCCTACACCCTGTGTGCTGGTCCCCCTACCCAGCTTCCCTGCATCCTTCCACCTCCAGCCCTTCCCCCTCACTGAGCCTCTGTGCTCTGTGTTCTGCAGGGGCCGTGAGGGCCTCGAGTATCTTCCCGATCCTGAGTGTGATCCTGCTCTTCATGGGTGGCCTCTGCATCGCAGCAAGCGAGTTTTACAAGACACGCCACAACATCATCCTGAGCGCTGGCATCTTCTTCGTGTCTGCAGGTAATGCAGAGACATGCACTAAGAGGGTGGGGTGTGGTATCTCCCGCTCGGGCTACAGGCTGTGTCCCAGGGGAATGAGCTAAGACTCCACTGCATAGACCCCCATTCCTATGACCAATACCATATCTTCCTCCTGCCGCTTGCAGAAAAGGCTGACACCCTGGTAACTTTCAGGGCATCAGGCCCACCCCTTTTGCCCTCTGACCTCCCAGCACAAGCAAACTGAGGAAGAAGCAGAGGGAGAAGTACCAAGGGTCCCACCCTTTCCCATTCTAGCCTGCATGATGCCCAGCTGCACAATGGAAGCCAAGGAAGACTGCCCTACACCATCCCAGCCAGTGGAGCAGGCAGACCCCACAGTCAGATATCTTAGCTGTTCCTTGATGCTACATGACCTATCACTAGTGCTTCATATGTCCAAGGAGCAACAAGAACTGTATCATACACGGTTTAATAAATCTGTCTGCCCCCTAAGAGCACTGACCTTGTCCCGGGTCATTCTCTTTCAAGAACATTCACTTGTATTCCTTCATTGAGTCCTCTTGGGGTCTTGTAGGAGTAAGGCCTTGCCTTAGCCCCAGTTTGGAAAACTCAGACTGTGGCCACCGTGTCTAAAGACTTCGGGCTCCTTTACCATTCCAGCTGCGGACTGAGTACGATGTTTTACACACACACACACACACACACACACACACACACACACCGTACTCTATGTCCCCATCTGTAGCCTGTTTGTGAAGTACTGGATAGGGAAAGCCGATGTGAGTACTCAGTTAACTGTATCAATTGCTACCACTACCTCATGCTTCATAAGATACCTCTGTCTGCCCATATTTGCCAACACTGGCCCCTCCCCTCCTGGCTTTATTAACGGTCGGCATGATAAGATATTGAGGCAGGGCCAGTAAGATGGCTCAGTGGGGAAAGAAGCATTTCACCAAGCCTTATGACATGAGTTTCATTCCTGGAACTCAACACAATAGTAGGAGAGAACCAACTCCCAAAAGGTATCTGACCTCCACACCCAGGTCATGGTCCACTCATACCCAAAGAAAGAAAGAAACAAAGTTTAAAACTCTAAATCATAATAGGAAGCTTCCAGGTCTACCCTCCCCAGGTCCGTCTAGGCATAGAAATGAAAGATCAAGCCCTGCCCATGCCTCTCATCCTCCTAGCATCTCTCCTCTCTGATCCCCTCTTCCTCTGCAGGTCTGAGTAACATCATCGGGATCATCGTGTATATATCAGCCAATGCTGGAGACCCCTCCAAGAGTGACTCCAAAAAGAACAGCTACTCCTACGGCTGGTCCTTCTACTTCGGGGCCCTGTCCTTCATCATCGCCGAGATGGTCGGGGTGCTGGCCGTGCACATGTTTATCGACCGCCACAAACAGCTGCGGGCCACGGCCCGCGCCACCGACTACCTCCAGGCCTCCGCCATCACCCGCATCCCCAGCTACCGCTACCGCTACCAGCGCCGCAGCCGCTCCAGCTCGCGCTCCACCGAGCCCTCTCACTCCAGGGACGCCTCGCCCGTGGGCGTGAAGGGCTTCAACACCCTGCCGTCCACGGAGATCTCCATGTATACCCTCAGTAGGGACCCCCTGAAGGCTGCCACCACGCCCACCGCCACCTACAACTCGGACAGGGATAACAGCTTTCTCCAGGTCCACAACTGTATCCAGAAGGACAGCAAGGACTCTCTCCACGCCAACACAGCCAACCGCCGGACCACGCCCGTATGAAGACAGTGGAATGGGGGACCTGGGAGGCTTGGCCCGCGGGCGGGGGAGGGACCGCAGCAGCCACGGGGAAACCTTCCACACGCAAAAAAAGCAAACAAACAAACAAGCAAACAAAAAACAAAAAAAAAACAAAAAAAGAGAAAAACATAGCAAGTAAATTTTAAAAAAAGAACAAAATACAAGAAGAACAAAATCAAAACCACAGGCTATGCGGGAAAAATATAACCGAGGGAAGACAAACTTTAAACAAAGCAAGAGGGATAAAATTAAAATAGAAAATAAATCTAAAAGAAAATGCATGATTTCCCATGTACCATTATTTTAACATTTAATAAAAACCAATTTAAATGAAAAAAATAAAAGGGAACCAAGATAATGTAAAGAAAAAAAAGACAAAAAAACAAAAAAAAAATTAAGAAAACAAGAGAGTATTTATTAGGGTTTATGTTGCCTTTGTTTTTGTTTCTGTTTTGTTTTAACTGCAGGGAGAGTTTAAAAATTAAACCACATTCTTTTCCCTTTAACCCCAGAGGGCCCTGCCTCCCGGGGAGAGTAAGGGTAGAGACTCAGGGCCCCCAGGGCCAGGGGAGCAATGGTCACTGCCAAGCCCCTGGATCCCTGGCTGGGCCCTGGGATGCTGGGGAAGTTCAGTGGCTCTGCAGCCAGCTCTACTCAGCATCAAAAGGGCAGTTGCAGGCCTCCAGGTGACCCAAGCCCTTGGTCCGCCCCTGTCCGTTAGGTGCCTGGAGGTGGTGCACTTGGGGCCACCCAGCCCCAGGTTCCCAGTCCTTAATGGTCCTTAACCCACTGTGATGACTTCCTAGGCCTTGGGGAAAGGGAAGGGGAAGGGATGACTGCTGGCAGCTCACAGAGAAGCCAGATCCCTGGGATCCTCAGGGGGAGTTTTCGGGGGTCAGTAACCTGAGCTCCTGTCCTTGCAGGCGGGAGACACCCACCCCCAGGGGATATAGAGCAGCCGTCCCTCCTCACCCCTCACCTCAGGGCCACTAGATGACCCTGGGGCGATGGTGGACCCCCACACTCACAGGCCCCCAGCCCCCTGGAAAGGGGGCTTTTTGACCCTTTGGGGGTCTGTGGACTCACTGATGCCCCTCTGGGGACTCAGTGAGTCCAACAACGACATTGCAAAAAGGTTTCTTTTTACAAAAGAAAAAGGAAAACAAGTGGTGATTTTTTTTAATAAAAAAACCACAGACTATAAATAAATGTAAATATATAATAAGTGAATTTACTTGCAAGAAGATCAAGTAGTATTTTTTCTTTTAATTCTTTTCCAGCTTTAAACTGTGAAAACAAAAATCGGGGTGGGGTGGGGGACTTAAAATTTAGCAGGGAACTTGTAAAGTCAAAACAGAAAACAAATATAGAAATCCATTAAAACAAACAAATAAAACCCATTGGGAGAGATGTGAGCTGGGCACAGAGCCAGAGAGAAGGGAGAAAGGGCCTACCATCTTCCTGGGGACTGCAGAAGAGGTCTCTTCTTGCCTGCAGGGAGGTGCTGCTGATGGAGAGGGGAGGCACCCCTGCCCCGATTCCACCCACAGTCACACCCACAGCCACTGTCCCCTCGGCTCAGTGCTGCAGCAACCAGTAGTGTTCATACGCAACGACAACCCTTCCCATCCAACTTACAGTCGGGGGTGTGGCTCAAGGCAGCTGACCTATGCCCTCCAAAGCCATGGAAACCAGCCCAACAACTCCATCACTGGCCTTTGTGCGCCTGTGTGCCCCCCACTGTACCTTGCATACACGTGAACACACTCGAACACAGGAACACACCACATTCTCGTACCTGGAAGGGCTCCCATCTGTATTCTAGACTTCATTGCTGTGTGGCCTCTCTGGGCCTTGGTGTCTCACTGTCAATTCATGGACAGACTGGCTTTAACTCCGAAGGTCCATTCTTAATTTGCATGTGACTTTTAAGATCTGCCACCAGCCCAATCCAGTGGAAAATGGCCAGGAGCAATCAATGCGGTTCTGATGACATTGAGAGCATTCCTAAATCTCTCTCTCTCTCTCTCTCTCTCTCTCTCTCTCTCTCTCTCTCTCTCACACACACACACACACACACACACACAGACCATGTGCCTCCTCACTGTGTTCCCCAGCCCCCAACCCCACATCCAGTGTCAAAGCAAAAATTCAAGTATGTGAGCAACTATCCTGCCATGAAGACAGGGAGACACACTGTCCCCAAAGCTCATTTACCTTCCCTTTTTGAATGCTATAACCCCAGTCATAGTGAGTGGGGAGGCTTCTTTGAAAGACGGGTCCCCTGCTGTCTTTGGGGTCAGTGGAAAAGCAGGCCTTCTGGGGTAAAAGATCTCCCTGTGTGGAAATTGCTTGCAGAACACTCTCCCAGGCAAATGTCAGCTTGCACCCCAGAGTGAATTGGGGGAGCACTCAGGTTTCCCCTTCTCCTTCCCCAAAGAGGCAAGGGCCAGAACAGACAACGAGACCAGGCTAACCATTTCCTAGTAGCCTTGGGGAGAGGCTACCATCTACCCCGAGTGTGAGCTCTGCTCCTCTCGCATCAACCAGACTCCCGCTTGGCTTTGCTATGCTGGCACCCGCCTGCTCTGAGTGTTCTCTGCTGAAACTCTCTGGAATTGGAGGGCATGCTGAGGATGGCTTCTATAGCTTCCTGTCTTGTGTCTGGAAGAGAAACATTCTCATCCCAGGTCCACACAAGCAGATTATCTGCTAGTCCAGCCCAGAAGTTCAGGGAAGGCCTTTTGCCCCATGGCTCAGATCTGCAGGCTAGTTAATGTGCAGGGAGGTCAGAACACCTTCCAAACGGGGCAAAAATAGCACCTTACCCTTCCTCGCTCAGCCCTGCCCAAGACCCGGCTGATTCCAAACCACCCCAGATCAAGGCCTAGAGACACAGGAAAGGGCCATACAAGTTTGCTCCTCTCTGCGGAGGAACTGTGGTCCCAGCTCCCTGAGCTCTGGCCAAGTGTTTGAGCAGCAATCGAACTTCTTCCCAGGCAGTGAGACCTGGGGTCAGGCCACCCAAGGACTTGTGGGTGAGAGGTAATATCAGCATGACTGACCAAGAAAGGGCTAGGGGGCCTGGAGGGAAGGGGCAACGCTTCCTGTGATGACTGACAGCTCATACCCAGCTCTGGTCAATTCAAGAAACCAATTTCCATTTTATTTTCTTGGTGGGTCCTTTTTTTTCCAGACTGTTAACAGAAAAAAAATTTTAAAAAGAAGAAACCTAAAAACAAAACAAAACGACAAAAAAACGAAATCCTGGTACATGAAATAAAGATTTTTTTTATAGCTTGGTCCTCACCTCCATGAATTCCTTTAATTGCTTTCCCAACTCCTGGCAACCCATTTAAAGCAGTTCTCAGAGTTGTTATGAACTCTCAGAGTTGAGGGGAGGTAGACATGGACAACATGCAGCAAAGTGTCCCAACTTCCAAAGTCAGGAATCCCTCTCATCAGCATTCCTTTATGACAATTACATGCCTCCGGTGACAAGGAGCTTTCCCCCTCCAAAGGTGGCAGAAGCCAGTGCCTAGCAGCTCTCTGGCAAGTCCCTGCTGTCGCTGTCCATCCATTCCTTTCACGCCCCAGCAACTCTGGTCCCTCTCCACATGACTGTGCCTCCATTTTTGAAAGCAGAGCTTATACCATCCTTGAGCTCTCTCCCCTCTCAACAAGCCAGCCCCCCACTCACTACCCCTCTGCCCCCCTTCCTTGTCTGTGCAGTAGACAGACAGGACGCTGGGCTCTGACAGCTTCCTACAGGCTAGAATCTTCAGAGGGAGTCAGGAACTGCCACAATAATGGGGAGGGTCTTGTAGGAGACTCTCACTTGACAAAGTGGAAGAGGTAAGAGGGTTTGATCTTGACCTTGGAGAGAGGCCCTGTATGGCAGCTGGCGAAGGACAAAGCCAACATTTAGCCCTGGCTGGTCTGTTCACGGAAGGAGGGCCTTTAATACGTGAATTGAATCTGTCTCATTGGGAACGTCTCTAACATCAAAATCTGTGATGCCAGACAGGTTTAGAAGAAAGCAGGGATGTCATATCAAATCAAGACTTAGAAAGCAAACCAAAAAACACTCCTCTGGTGCACATCTGAAGTTTGGGGGCGTTCTTTAACCATATTCCTTTTGCCCACTGCTGGGGACCAAATGCATTACCCCATGCATGCCAGCAAGCACTCTAGCAACTAAGCCACCTCCCAACCTGATCACCAATTTGACCCACCTAGCTGTCACCTTTCTGAATCTGGTGCCCTTGACCTAGAGGTTAGATGGCTGGATTAAAAGTGATTAAAAGGAAAACAGAGCCGAGCTGGTTTATAGTGGCATCATTAGCTTGCCAGCTGGAGCTCCAGCTACCTCACTCACTGTCAGCCATTATCACCACAGACAAATGAACACTCCTTTGTTAAAATGGGTGGCATTTGCTGGCCTGTTTTATTAGTATTATTGGAAGGAGGCACACACACCATAAGCCCAGTTTTTATATGGTTCTGGGGATTCAAACTCAGGTCTTCATGTTTGCATGGCCAGTGTTTCACCCACTGAGCCATCTCTCAAGCCCTACCTGGTTATTTTAATATTAGCATTTAGAAAGCTAAGACAAAGCAGGGGGAGGGGAAAGAAGTCACTGTAAACAAGCCACAGTCTGTCACCCAGCTCTGGGGACTATTGGGCTCCAGCTGCTATGGTCCCAATGCTGACATGAATAGTGGTGGCTGAGACTACCAGGAGGCCTTTGTGAGGCGAATTGTAATCTAACGTTAGAGGAGGAAGCTGAGCCAGCATCCCGCTCCGGGACTGGTGAGGAAAAGGATGAAGTGAGGGTCACACCAACCCAAGAAGAGCAAGCTCCCACACTCAGAGGCCCAGAAAGGTTCATGGGAAGACCCACCATTCAGAATGGCCTGCTCAATTTAGCCCATAGGGGACATACTGTCAAGACCCACCCCCACAAATTCCAGGCTCTTTGGGGTTCACCCTGAATGAGCATGGGACCCCAAGGCAAGCTCACCGAATTATAAATTTGGAGATTATAAACCAAATGCCAACAGCTACAAATCAAACTGAGAACCTGGTAACATGTCCTCTCCTGTCCTGACCATACATCTTCACAGTAAGGTTCACTGGGAGAAGTCTTACCCTGCCAGGTCCTGTACCTCAATAACAGCCAACATAGTCCTGACCACAAATTCTCCACCCCAAGTCTTCCCCTCCCTCCAGCTCCCATCTCCACTCAACAGAAGCAGAATACCTCTCACTGCAGGACACACTCATAACCTCCTCAGAACAGCCACTTCTGGAAGCTCACCTTTTGGAGCACAGATGGAAGCCGGTTCTACAGGACCTTTCAGGCAGCAATTCAGAGAGCTAGACCCCAAAGAGGAGCCTACAACATGGTAGAGCCTCAGGGCAAGAGCATCTCCTTGGTCAGAAGTTTGTCCAATTCTGCTGTAGACAGGGCTAACACAGAGATCCTGAGGGCCAGCCAAGGCCCCAGAAGGGCTCCTGACTAGCTAGCGGTAGCTGAGTCTATGTTTTCTTGTTTGTTTGTTTGTTTGTTTTATAAGACAGATTTTCCTGGTTTGTAAGATAGATTCTCCTACAGCCCAGGCTGGCCTTGAACACCCTATGTAACCAAGGATCATCTTGAACTTTTAATCTTTCTGTCTACCTCCCAAGTAGATCACCACCATGTTTATGTGGTTTGCAAGCTGGTGCAGGGGCTTCATGTATGCTAAGTAGGAGCTCTACTGATGCAAACTACATCCCCAGCCTCCCAACACTACAAACCCAGCCTCAGGACTCTGGCTCCAGGAGGTCCAGTCAAGAGCTATAGAAATTTCTGGGAAGCCCTGTCTCTTGTTGATGAAGCCCCCAATTGGAGGCCAGAGAAAGAAAGTCACATTCTAGAAAACTGGCATTTAGCAGCCAAGGGCCCCAGCTTTTTGTCTCCTCAACCTACCCACTATCCAATGGGATAGAGGTCTGAGGGACACCTCCCTCTTCCTTCATCTGCACACCGAACTGGTTCCTTTGCTGCACCCTTCCAGCTACCAGCCAGCATCTCTCAGTGCGTCCATACAGTAGGGCAGAGTGTGCTGTCTCAAAGAGTGTCAAGGCCAGCCTAACAAGGAGCATCAGTTTGGACCAGCTCCCAAGTGACAGGTAAAAAGCTGGCTGGTGCCCAGACACCTCCCTCCTTCTCCACTAGCACAGAGGTTCTGCATCTCCTGGCCAGCATGCAGCCTTCTCTCTGCCAGTCACAGACAGGATTTGGCCCTGCCTACCACTGGCAGTCACGGATGCAAATCCAGTCCTCAGGTATTCAGCAGAGTTACACAGCTCCTGCAGTCCAAACATGTGCATCTCCATCCCCCTCAGAAAGCACAACATCCCCTTGGCAGCTCAATGTGGGCCCCCGTGGAAATGTTCACACCATAAACAAAGGCCAGAGAGTAGAGTTGGGTTTTTTTTTGTTTGTTTGTTTGTTTTTTTGGGTGGGGGGTTGTTTTGTTGTTTTTTTTTTTTTTTAGTGAAGAACCAGTTGCTAAACATTTACCTGAATATCACTGCCAAAATCCACAGGGGCGTGTTTGCATTTGGGCTCAGGTGTATATACCTTAGAGACACAACTATACCCCAAAGCATGTGTTCATGTGTGTGCATCTGTGCATAAACTGTGCATGTACATCCTACACCTACACACACAAACATGCACACACACTTCTGGAATTTGACCCATTCATAGAAGCATGTTCGCTCAGTCTGCAAGACTTGATCTTGCTCCCATAGGAGCAGAAACTTGCTGTGGCAAGGAGAGGAGGGAAGACTGGTATGAGACAGAGGGTGTGCCTGTCCCCCACTCGTGATTTCCTGCGCTCCTCATCTCTGTGGCCTAGGTCACCTATACACTGATGTGTGGGGGCAGGCATGGAGATCTCACTATGTCACAGAGGTCAGGATCACCAGACAGACAGACACACACACACACACACACACGCGCGCGCACACACACACACACTATGCATCAAGGGTACGTGGCTATGTGTGTAAGTGCTCCTAGAATCTGTCAGGACAGAGATGCGCAGCACAAAGGTAAATGGCTGAAACCTGTCTCTTAGTTTCTCCTCTCTCTCTCTCTGTCTCTGTCTCTCTGTCTCTATCTGTCTGTCTGTGTGTGTGTGTGTGTGTGTGTGTGTGTGTGTGTGTCATTCCTCCTCTTTCTCAGCCTCCCTCTCCTGTGTTACCCAGTATTACCCAAAGGCACAGAACAGATACAGTAACACACATCGAAAGAGGATTTATTAGACCAGCTTACATGGCACAGTCTACGTAGTTCAACAATGACTATCTTCACACTGGAGAGGCTGAGGAGCCAGTAAAAGACCAGTTCACGAGGCTTGGTGCCTCAGTAGTCCCAAGCTGATGACGAAGGTTTAGAGAATTCCTGGAGAGCTGCCGGTCTTCAGTCTACATTGGGCTGGATGTTATGACACCTGCCTTTAATCCCAGCACTCCAGGGGCAGAGGTGGGTGGAGCTCTGTGGCTTCAAAGTCAGCCTGGTCTGCGCAGAGAGCTCTGGTTCCAGTCAGAGCTATACAATGAGACTCTGTCTAAAAACAAAACGAAACCCACTTCTCATTCAGCCCATAATAGAAGTGGGAGGAAGCTGGTTCTGGTCTCAGCAAACAGATGTAGAGCAGTGGTGGAGGCAGCTGTGACACCATAGAGAAATTCAAACTCACAGCAAAATGCAAAGGCAAGGAGAAAAATAAAAACAAAGCTGCTTCCCTCCTGTATCTGGGCTGCTGCATTTAGGGTGGGTCTCTCTACTCAAATAACCCTATGGAGAAAACCCCTGAGAGATGGGCCGGCAGTGGATTTCTTAGTTGATTCCAGATCCAGTCAAGTGGACAACCAAGATCAGCCATCCTGCCCCCCACACACTGGAGTTGAGAGATGGGCATGTGGGTGTGATACACACAGCAGTACTGGGCAGATGGAAGTTGTGATCAGGAGGGAGTGAACAGGGCAGGACTTGAATTAAACCATAGTTTCTCTCTCATCCAAAATCATTCAGCAGTTCCCCAGTGCCCTACCAGTACAGCCTTCAAAGCTTCCCCCACCCCACCCCGGCCCCTGCTCTACCACTTGTTTTTTATGTCGGTGTTGCAGATCAAACCCAGAGCCCCATACATGCCAGGCAAGTGCTACATCCTCAGCCCATGGTGGGTTTGTTCTGGTTTTGTTTTTAATGCAACAGGATCTTCCTATGTAGCTCAGACTGACTTTGAACCTGCCTTGCTTTCCCACATACTGAGATTGCAATCATGGGACCCCCATGTCCAGCCCTGTTACCTATTTTGTCTTGGTAAACTGGGATTTGTTGGGAAGCTAGAACAGGCCAAGCATTGTCAAACTATATATTGTCATAGTTCTGTAGTAGTGTCCCCTCTACAGAGATAATAAACTGAGGCTAAAGGAGGATGGTTAAAGATGATTCTAGAGCCTTTGTCAAAGTTCAGACCAAGCCGTTCCATATCCATATCCATAACGGTGGCACACATCTGCAATGCCAGCACTCGGGAAGCCGAAGCAAGGGGATTAAGGGTATGCTGCTGCCTGGTCTGGCTCCATGAGAGTGAGAGAAAGAACCCCTCTTTGGATGGGAGGAGCAGTTTGAGTGTGAGACACAGAGGGTGTGAGCAGCAGCTTCGAAGGGCCACCAGCGCCACGGGCGGAGCAGTCAGTGGGGTTGGGGAAAAAAGCTGTGGTGTGCTCTAAACCGCTGGCCATCCACTGAAGGAAGACAATCCAGATCAAAGTAGGGTGTGGGTGGCATGGAGGGCTCAAGGCAGAAGAGGGCATGGGCAGTAAGGGGGACAGCTGTGCAAGCATTAGGACCTGAAACCTCAGCACCCACATAAAAGCCTGGGTGAACGGGAGAAGCGGCTCAACAGCTAAGGGCACTGCTCTCACAGAGGCCCAGAGTTCCATCCCCAGTACCCACACCAGGTGGCTCACAAGCAACTGTAAGTCCAGCTCCAGGACATCAGGCATTCCTCTGCCCTCCACAAGCATCACACTCATATGCACAAACCCACGTACAGATAACTAAATAGCTACATGTGGCCTCCCATGCACTTATAAACCCTATCCCTGGGAGGGGTGTCGAGGCAAGAGGATCGTTTGAGGTTTGTGGGTGGCCAGTCTAGCGCCAGGTTTGGTGAGAGACCCTGTCTCTGGGAAACAAGGCAGAGAGCAAAAGAGCGGGACACCCAAAGCCCTCCTCTGGCCTCCATGCATGCACATGAGAGTGCACACCATCCCTCACGCACACATGCACATGCACCATACACATATACCACACACACATATTCATGCACAATAAGTAAAAAATAGAGCTAAACTTAAAAGAGGCATTGCTCACAGCACAACAGAGAAAACCACCATGTAGCTTCTGGGCAAACTCACCAAGCCAGAGGCAGAGCCAGATGATGGGGGTGGGGGGGCAGACACAATCACATCCCATCCCTGCAGCTCATGGTTCCATTTAAAGTATTTCCTTGGGATTTATAATCGTCCATCTTCAATCCAACCTCTGCTCGCTTCATTCTGCCGTGGGTAGAACAGCTCACAGCAAAGGACACATAAATCATAAGGTAGAAAACAAGCCGTACAGAAAGAGAAAAGGAGCAACATGACAGAGGGTACACGCTTCCTAATATGAGCGGCGAACAGGGAAGAAGCAGCCTGGCTTCTGTAGTGTTCGCTGTCTAAGTTGACATTTCAGAGGTTGAGCTTCCTGGTAAAGAGAGAAAACACAGAAAATCACACACACACACACACACACACACACACACACACACACAAACCGTTTATATGAAAGTTTCAACTTGTCAAGAGGAAACTATTCCCAGTAACAAAAAACAAAACAAAGGAAGCCAAAGAGGGTCCCAGACAGCCATTGGGGTGGACACCTCAGAGTCTTTGCATCTCAGAGAACTGAGTCCTTGAGAAGCAGCAATTTCTTGGCTTTTGAAAATGAAGAAAAGAGTGGGAAGTGGAGAAGAAATGTCTCTCTGTGATCGAACATGCAAACAGATAGAGAGAGAGAGAGAGAGAGAGAGAGAGAGAGAGAGAGAGAGAGCACCCTGTGTGTCGTCCTCACAGGACAGCCTCTCTGAGCCTTCCTTTCCCATGGTTTAACAATCCTCACATAACATTATGAGCTGAGATGCTTAGAGGGGACACCAAAAGGGAAAGAAAGTTGCCAGTTCAGTGCTTGGCGCTGGGAACATGGCTCAGTATGCAGAGACCTTATCCAGGGTGCACGAAACAGGACATGATACCACACATCTGTGATACCAATAACCAGACGTTCAAGTTTATCTTCAGATATGTTGAGAGTTGGGCTATATAAGACCCTATGGGGGGGGGAGAGGAAGGGAAGGTGAACAGAAGGAAGGAGTATAGCACAAAATTGCTGCACTTGCCCCCTGTACCAGGCACAGATTTAACCACTGTGTTTGTCCTGGTAGCAATGTTACACAATAGCTCTTAATAATGCTCCCATTTTGAAAATGGAGTTCAGAGAGGTTAGGCTACATGTCCAAGTCATACAGCAAGAGAAAGGTGGCTCTGCAATAATAAACCAGGCAGGTCACTGTCTCTGAAGCTTACATCTTCACAGGACATCAGCCTTCGTGGGCCACAGGAGACCACACTTCTCCAGGAGTGGTCTCCTTGCCTCTCTGCTTGCCTTCATCTCTCAAGTCACACCCGCTCATCTCTGCTTGACCTCAGCCCACAGCCCTTCCCTGCCTGGAGCCCAACTCCTGAGCTCCTGGCTGGCCTCTCTGCTGCCTCAATTATCTCCTCTGGCGCTCATGAAGGCCAACAAATCTTCCACAGGAGAGTCCTTTAGAACCAATGACTTCTGCTAAAGGGACCAGCAAATGGGTTAGCAGGGGTGACAGTCAGAGATAGCCATGAAGGGTGGTGCGGTCTCTGACCACTGGCCTCTGCTCAGCGCATGACAAAGTCACTAATCTTAAGAATTCAATAAAGGCAAATGAATTAGTTGGACTGAACTGTATTGAGTCTAATCAAACAACGTTTAATTGCAGGATGGATGGATGGATGGATGGATGGATGGATGATGGATGGATGGATGGATGGATGGTGGACAGAACATAAGAGACTGAGAGAAACAGATGGACACACAGATGTCTGGGGGCATATTTGATAGCCACACTTGGGTATGGAATTTGGTGACTGCAGGTACAGAGGCAAGACGGCCTGAGACATTTGGGAACCAGGGCTTGTGACTGGGAGATGTACTCACGGCCCCTCTGGAGAAAGGCAGCGAGGGTGCTTCCTGTTTGTATGCTCAGTAGGAAGCTGAGGGACAAGATGGGTTAACAGCAGGACGGCTCCCCAGCCAGCTGTGCTCAGGGAGACACTGACAGATTACAGCGTGTCTTCGCACTAATAGCACTGCAGCATCCTCCTCCCGCCGCTCCAGCCAGCTCCAACCCCGGTGGATCAATACTGAGAGCCAGTGGCCGCAGAAGGGAGGGACTTGGGGCTTAGCTCATTGCCTAGAACTGGCGTTCCTTGGGACCAGAGCTCGGTCCCGTTTGCCTTGTGGTGTCATCACAGTGCCCAGCAAGGACGTCCTCTCCAAAAGTTTGCTGGATTAAAGAGCCGACCTCCTGATGCAGAGACCTCACAGGGTTGTCTGCAGGGCACCTGTCTCTCTGGCCTCAGGTCCACAACTCTCTAGCCCCAGGAGGACCTTGCACCCCCCACACACATACACACATAACCAGAAGCCAGAGCTGCTGATTTAAATCACCATTTTGACTTAATTCCATTTCTTTTGCATGGCCTTGGCCTTCTGCTTCCCAATCTCTTCCTCATCTCGTTCCTAACCATCTGGTAACCTGGGCCTCACTTCTCTGTGTTGAGGCTGGTAACCGAGCCAGAGCAGTGAAGTCTTGCCCTCTGAGCTCCTGCCTGCTGTAATCCTCATGAACATCCCTTTAGGGGCTCTGCTCCCCTCCTCTGATAGATGGCAAGCTAGGGCTCAGAGGTTAAACAGTTTACTCAGAGTCCCCCGGTGTCAGAGACGGCTTGAAGCCAACAGTTCCGTCTTCGGTCACAGAGTGCTGTGGTTACAGGTTACACCTCCACACTCAGCTTTATGTGCTTCAGTGGATGGCTATTTGCACATTAGACAAGTATGTTACCACCTGGGCTATAGCCCTCCCATACCATCTTCTCAGCCTCAGATCTTTCCAGAAAGGACTTAACGGGTCTTCTATGGTTCTATACCCAAGGTAAGCAAAGGAACCAGCTCAAGGCCACTGGACCCCAGGGACTGCCTAGATCAGGGCTTTTCCTCCACACAGGCATCCTTCTCTTCTGCCACCAGATGGGCCCACAAGCTGTATTGCTCATGGATAAAACCTAGGACTCACTGGAGACCAGAGAACCATTGGGCAAGTGCTGGGCCACATCCCCCGTGTGTCAGAAAGACAGGAGAACATTGGGAAAGCAATTTTATCAAAAAGAGAGGCGAGAATCAAATGGAATAAAACACGTTACACTGTGGTTGTGGCACCACATAACATGTGATATTGTATGTACACGTGTGTTTGGATGTGCAGTGTGTGTGTGTGTGTGTTTGTGTGTATGGTGCCTGGGGAGCCCAGAAGTCTGTAGAAAGCAGTCCTTGACTGCAGCCCTTTCCAGCACACAATTCTATATCCCAAGTTCCCCCTGTCCTGTCCCCCAACCCCCAGTCCCCACCGCCATGCTTGGTACAGGAGAAGGGCCACAGGCTTCTGCACGACCCTGACCTTCCCAGAAGCCTGGAGAGGGAAATGACCTGCTCAGACTTCCCATCATGCTTTAAGGCAGTCCTCCTCGCTCCTGAGCCCAGAGCTCCAGAATGTGGCCCCCGGACTACAGCTGTTCCAGGTGTCCCTGTTAGACCCACAACACACCCAGCTGGCCTGGGAACTCCACAGAGGCCTCATCTCTGTCTCGTCCCCATTCAGTCCCATCCGGCCCCATCAGTATCCATTCGCACATCTCTACCCTGTCAGCCACCGATGCCAGCCTACTATTGAATGCACGTACATGGATCTCCAAACATGCACAGCCCACCTTTACCCCCACCCCGCCTCACTCCTAAGCACGCTCCAACCAGAATTTTGCAATAACACTCTCTAAAAAGCCAAGATGGAAGCCCTCCAGACTCTTCCCCAAGGCCTGTCCGGACTCAATACACTGCTCTCCCGTTACCTCCTGCTCTTCTCCTAGAAAAACTACTAGAGAAAAACACAAGGAAGGGTCCTAGTGTGAGGGGAGGGGGACACAGACAGACAGACAGACACACACACACCAGAAAATAAAACCAAAGAAGTAAAAAGAAACAGGTAGATAGGTAAATGACAGAGCCCTTACCTAACATTATCCATCTGCTAGGTTCCATCCCCAGCATCTCTCTATCATATATATATATATATATATATATATATATATATATATATATATATATATATATATATATCATCTATCTGTCTGTCTATCTATCATCTGTCTGTCTGTCTGTCTATTATCTGTCTGTCTATCTATTGCTCTCTCTCACTGTTCCAACCCCACCAGTGAGAGTTTTGCAACCTTGGACAACTTCCAGCATCAGACCCTCAGCTGGCCAGTCTATAAAGGGAAGGTGGGATCCGTACCTGCTTGCTGGCATTCAGGTGGATGATGGACACGCTCTGACAGCTCTTTCCTGGGCACACACACGCTTTCCTCTCTGCCACCCTCAGGCACCTTTCTTCACCTGAGGGCTTGCCAACTTTCCTCGCCATTTCTCTGTAGGGTCTCCTCCTGTTCAGGGACTTAGACCAGCTTGTGAGAAATTCATCCCAAACTTTACTGTCAGCTACTTGCCCTTTGTCCAGGAAACTACAGAGCACTGGGCTATGTTTAGACCACTGTATTCCTACTGCTTATAGTATGGAGCAGGCCCTGAAAGAATGCTGGTTGCATGACTGCATGAATGAATGATGAATGAATGAGTGAGTGAGTGAGTGAGTGAATGATTCATTCATTCATTCATTTCTGGCCATTTCGCCACTGGCACCCTTCAGGGACCAAATTCCGGTGAGTCACTGGTGCCCTATAAATGCCACGTGGAGAACAGAATGACCTCCTCTTTGCAGTCTCTTCCACCAGCTGCAGCCCAGAGGCTACATCTCCCAGCCAGCACACCCAAAGAGCCTTCCAGGCTGCCAGTGGCTGCACCTACACACCACCCTGCAGCTCAGAGAGGCTGAGCACCTGGCAGGGAGCCCAAACCTTCCCACCCCGGCCACAGAGGTCCCTCCAAAGCCCTTGACCATGAACTGGATTCAGAGTGGAGACAGTCCTTGTCCCGTGTCCTGAGGCACACATGGGCAGAGGTGTGGAAGCACTCTGCCAGCCTGATTCATCTGCTGAGGACCATGTGCCCTCCACTCTGAGCTATCCTGTCACCTCTCTGGGCCTCAGTTTCCTCCTCAAAGAGCAGTCAGTGAAAAGAGCCGTGTCTAATAGACTCGGACTACATGGCAGATGGGACCAGCTAAGCAGGCAAGCTGTATCAATGCTAATGCTATTGCTCATACTGAGATTATTTATATGTGTTAACACAGCAGTCATAAACAGCCAGTGACTCACTTTGAAAGGGGATCTGATGCACTGAATTGCAGCGCTGGAGCTGGCTGTTTTCCTGACTTGAGCAGCAGCACCATCCTGTGGCCACAGTGCAGAATACAAGGACCTTCTGGTGGTCAGCGCTGAGGTAGCAGGTGTGGGGGAGGAGGCTACCGAGGATCCA
Organism: Myodes glareolus; assembly: GCF_982192425.1. NCBI lineage: Eukaryota > Metazoa > Chordata > Mammalia > Rodentia > Cricetidae > Myodes > Myodes glareolus. The sequence continues at coordinate 43,041,856 of NC_142044.1, forward strand.
TTGGAACAAATACAAAGAAAAGCCAGTCTGACACCACAGAATGAAGGGAGACCTGTCCACCCCCAGAGATGGTTTTTATCCTGATATAAGCAGGAGTCATGGGAGTTTGAAACAATATTGAGGCCATTTCTCTACCTAGTTTAGGGACAAATCAGCACCCTAGGGGCAGCCCAACCACATGCTCAGGTCTAGCCAGACCCTGCAAAATGCTGCTCATTCTCCACCTAAGAAGACTTGAACTTGTCTCTGGCACTTGGACACTGTGTGACCTTGAAGATACTTGGCTCTTGATTTTTGTTGTTTTGTTTGTTTTCTTTTTGAGACAGGGTCTCATTTAACCCAGGCTGGCCCTGAACTCAGTATGCAATTATCTTGAGCTTCTGATCCTCCTGCCTCGGTGCCCACCCCACAAGTGCTCGAATTACAAGTGGGCATCATTGCACTTGGCCCCCAGCTCTTACTTCAAGCCCCAGTGAAGACTTGACATACATACATATGTGTGTATGACACACGTAGAACACGCCTGTAGTTCTGACATGTGCGAGGTTGAGACAGGAGGATCAATTCAAGCTCAAAACTGGTATGAACTACATAGTGAGATCCTATTGAATACACAAACCAGAGAGTCCCACAGTTTCACTTCCTTTGTGCACAGAGCCTTGCTTCTCCCCATCTGTCCCAGCACAGCTTTTGACCTTGGCACCTCCTACAAGAAGGAGCCCTTGGCCTCTGCGCCTAGAGTCCTACTTACAGCCAAGCTCAGAGGATCAAACATGCTTTCAAAGGCCCAAGCCTAACAACAAGGCATGTGTGCCCAAAGAGGGACCAGTCAGGCAGGCAGATGTGCAGATTGGACCTTCTCAAGGCCTCTGTTAAACAGATGGTGCCAAGTCTGCTAGAGAAGGTGGATCCTTTCCAACTGTCATAGTGACCCTCAAATGTCTACTGTTCATAGGCCACTTTCTCAGTATTTGGCCCTTGTCCTATCCGACCATCGAATCCCAAGGCCTAGTGGCACAGGAAGACACCAGTTCAAGGAGAGGAAATGACAAACCAGAGGTCACACTGCAAGTGACTGAAAGGCACAAGCCTCAAGTCCAGGCCCCCAGACCGCACCAGCCTGTGCAGAGAAGGTTGTGCAGCCACAAGCAAGCCACCGGCCTCAGCTCTCCATGCGGAGATCTGCGCCATCTCTGACTCTGTGTCCTTGGTCCCTCTCCTTGAGCCATAAAGAGGAGGGTGTTCAGCCACATCTGCAGGTTTTGCGGAGCAGCAGCTGTGGCTTTTCTCCCTTGAGGAGCTTTTCCTGACCGCCCTGGCTGAGTTACTGTCTCTCTCACGGCACCCACAGCACAGCATTGCAATTTATCTACTAATCCCCCAGAGGGCTCGGGGAGAGCATGCAGGAATAGAAGAAAGACTGGGCCTGGAGTGATGGGGGGGGGGAGACTGCAGCAAATCTGTAAGCCCCAGGCTGAGGAGACAAGTCCTCTTCCGATGTCAGGAAGAGCAGAGAAGTCTGGCCAGATATTAAGGGAATCCCTATTGGGCATGGTGGCACACTCTTTTAATCCCAGCACGTGGATCTCTGTGAGACAAGGCCAACTGGTCTTGATTGAGAGGGGTCCCTCCCTGAGCGTGAGTTCCAGGACATCCAGGGCTATGAAGAGACCCTGTCTTCAAAACAGGGTGTGATGTGTGTGTTTGAGAGAGACAGAGAGAGAGGGAGAGAGAAAGAGGAGGGGGAGAGAATGAGGGAGGGAGGGAGGGAGGGAGAGAGAGAGGGAGAGAGAGAGAGAGAGAGAGAGAGAGAGAGAGAGAGAGAGAGACCCTACTGGCTTTCTGATTCAGAATTACATAATTTAAATGCAAATTCAACATATATTTCATAGCTTGGCAGTAGAGCACTTGCCTCCCATGCATGAGACCCTGGGTTCAATCTCCTGTACCACAAAATAAACAAATAAAAAATTATAAGACATATTTCATGAAATACCTTTTAAGTATTACATCCCCAGCATAACCACGTCTCCTCCATAGACTCTGGGCTGCTCGGGGGCTTGACCTAAGATGCCAGCCACAGATGACCAGTGACTGCTTCTAGAATCCAGCCCCAGGCAAAGCTCTGCTTAGGCTCCTGTCAGCCCATCAACCTGAACTCAAAGCCTGCTTGCCAGGCACCGTCCTGAGTAGTTACCATCTTCTGACGTGATTCTCCACCCCTCCCTGAGCAAGGAGAACTGTGATTCCGTGTGTTCTACAGGCAAGGTTCTGAGGACCATGCCATCTGCCCAAGGTCATATGCCTACCGGAAACCTGAGTCAAAGTCAGTCTGACGCGTCACACATCCCCCTGCCCTGCCTGAGAAGACCCCTAAGCAAGGCCTTGTAGTCGCCTGGCCTCAATGAAAAGGTTCTGTACACACCAGTCAGTACAGTGGGAACCAGGTTCCACAACAGACGTAAGACCAGCATGGTGCTCCTCAAAGCAGGGCTGCGCTCAGGGAGCAACCCTTCTCAACCCAACCCAACCCCAAAAGAGCCAACAACTGTTTGCCTTTGAGCTCAGGATCCTGAACCCCATTTCCAACAGCAAAAAAATATGAAGTGGAGGCAGGAGCCATTGGGAGGCCTGGTTATTGCTCATTCCACTGAAACAAACTCTCTGTAAACTAGCTAAATGGCTCTGAAAGAAGAGGGGTTCTATTTTGTCCCCTGTCGTCAGGGCTACAAATCCTGATATATCTTGGGCATAGCAGAGAAGTGGATGGCTCAGCACTTGGAGAGATGCCCACAAGGCAGGAAGTGGGGAGGATGGCTCAACAGGTGCCTCTCTATTCTGAGCACGGTCCTGTGATGGGTGAGTGTACATCCAGCTGAAATAAAAAATAACTTTCAATACCCATCACTGGCACAAACAGCCGACGGCCTCCCTTCCTTCTGAGGACAAGGAGTGTGCTCCGAGGCTTGAACCCTTTCGGCTCGGCTACTTGGGTAGTTTTGCTGGGGCATTCAGAACCCCCCCCCCCTTGAAACTGAGGTGGGCTGGTGAGCTGGAAGCTTCCCCTAGCATGGATGCATCCTCCCACAGAAAAGCTAAACGCAGCAGCTCTCTGGAGTGTCTGCCTCAGCACTGTGTCCTCAATCCTGGGTCTTCATCACCTGAAAGGACAGTATACTGAACTTTGCCTCAGAGGGACAGAAGTGTGCTGGGGGAGGAGGGGACAGAGTTGCTCAACTGAAGTCCTTGGGACCCAATTTTCTTTAAAGATTTAAATTCATTCTTGGGGGGGGGTGCGTGTACGTGCATGCACAGTATACATGTGGAGGTTAGAGGACAACTTGTTAGGAGTCAGATCTCTTCTTCTACCATGTGGATTCTGGGGATCAAATTCAGGGCATCAGGCTTGGAAGCAATTACCTTAACTAACTGAGTCTTATAGTCAGTCCTAGAGGGCTCAATTCTTCAGATAGTAAACATTTTCCAGTGGGCTGCCCGCACCATATGGGAATGCTCAGTGAGCACCACGCAGAACTCCATAAGCCTTGGGTCTTGTCTTCAGCAAACTAAATAAACACTCACACTGGGCTTTGACAAGGACGCTAACCACTGTCCACTTCACCTCAGGGCTGCAGCCAAATGCTTGCCCAGCCTTGTGAAGAACGCCGAGCTTTAGACTCTGGGAACTTTAACACTGCAGAGGAGTAACAACCGCAGTCCTAGCGTGCCTGGCATCTGTCCCTGCTGGACTCTGACTAGCTGGCCTTGAGCAAGGACGTCCTCTCTGAGTCTCAGTTTATTCTTTGAAAAATGGCCCTGTGGTTTTAACACGTGAAGAGGAGATGCAGGGTGGCTCACTCTCAGTGGGACTGCCCACATCAACAGTCCCACAGCATGTTGGTGACTCTGTTGTAGAACCTGGTGTCTGTCTGCATAGGAGACAAGCATAGAAGGCTGGCACATAAACAGAACATCTGTCGGCCAGCCGAGACACTCACCCCGACAAGAACCATGACACTAGAAGTGCTAGGAGCTTCCCCAGACTCACAAGCCTGTTGGGGTAGTGGGGTCAGATTGAGCGTTAGCTTAGCCCAGGAAATGGTTGTCTACAGACCAGCATGTGCCCTCAACCCCCGTGAAGGGACAGCCCTGCCCAGAAAACAGTGATGCTGGAGCCATCAAAGCCCACATCCTAGATAATGGCACTGGCCCCTCCTATAGTCCTGCTACTGGGGGTCACCTCCATTCACACTGTGTTGTTTTTCTCATTGCTATAATGAAATACCTAACAAATGCAACTTAAGGAAGGAAGGGTTTGGATTTGGTCCACAGTTCCTGGTTACAGGCCACCGTGGGGTAGGGAGGGTCATGGTGACATTCAGCTCACTTTTTCCTTTGTAGGCCTCCAGCCCAACAGATGTGTCTTCCTATCTCAGTTACCCCAATCTAGTAACTCCCCACAGACACACCCAGAACACCCTGAAACCCTAGATCCTGTCAAATTGACAACCAGCATGAACCATAATACACAATTTCTCTAAAGAGGATTCAAGCTAAGTGACCACAGATGAGCCCCGGTCCTAGTCCAGGCTCCTCCCCCAGGAGGAATTCCTGGTATCCACTGTGCCCCAAACCACTCAGCCACATATTTGCAGATAACCAAACTGCTGGTTCTTGAGAAAAGCCTTACTATGTAACCCTAAGCAACACCTCCCACTCTACCTGCCCTCCAGAGCCTTGTGCCTTACCCAACATGACACCTGAGTCTCTTTTCCTGTGACGAAATACTCTGGCAAAGTTACTTCAGGGAGAAAGGGTGTACTTTAGTTCACAGTCTATAGTCCATCATGATGGGGGAAGTTAAGGCCTCAGGAGCTTGAAACACCTGGGCCTAGCACATCTATGGTCAGAAGAGACCAGTGAACATGTCCATGCTAATGTTCAGTGTTCTTTCTGTTTCATACAGTCCAGGACACTCATCCACTCACAATTAAGATGGGCCCTTCCATAGCAATCAGTATAATCCAGATAACCTGCAGGTGTGTGTGTCAGAGCTCATCTCCCCGGTGCCTGGGGACCCTATCCAGTTGACAGCTAATGCTAACCTTCCCGCCACTGATTTGCATTCCTCCCCTTTGACTCTGAGAAAGGTTTAGACTCACATGTGACCTCAAGAAGCTGAGAAACTACAGAGGCTACATGGCAGAGAGTGGGCACTGTAGCTCCTGGCTCTGAAGTCACCAATGTCCACGTGAGTGGTCTAACCACCACAGGCTGCGATGTTAACTAAGTCCCAATTCCTTGGAGTCAACTCAGAGGCAGACACAAGACTAAGTGGAGAGAGAAACTTCCATCATCTGCCAGCTACCCCAAATCTAACCCACAGCACCAGAGACCCCAGGCCAGACCCTACCAGTCAGCCTTCCCCAGGCCCCAGAGACACCAGGCCAGAACCTACCAGTCAGCCTTCCCCAGATTCCAGAGACCCCAGGTCAGACCCTATCAGCCAGGCTTCCCCAGATCCCAACCCACAGGAATTGAAAGACCAGGATGGGCTTGCTGCTGTTTTGTGGTTAGGTTTTGGAATGGTTTGTTGCACAGGGTAACTGTCTCCATTCTGTGACCAAAATCCTCAAAGAAACAATGAAAAGTGGGGCTTATTTGGGGTCTGGTTTAAGAGATGTGATGGAACAGCCCCACCCGCACATGAAGGCAGGAGTGTGGGGCAGTTTGTACCCACATGATGGCAGACCAGGAGGCAGAGCGAGCCAGCCAGAGATAGGGGAGGATATGATCTTCAAAGGTCCACCCTCTGTGACCAACATCCCCCAATCAGATCCCACCTCCTAAAGGTTCACCAGTTGAAGACATGAGCCTCTGGTGGACGGTTCAGGTTTACACACTCACACACAACACAGCAGAGTGCAGGATGACCACGTGTCATGAGAATATCTTCCATGGGAAGACATACACAAAGATCCATCCTCTCCTTATAATGCCTCAATAACAGAGTATAAATCAATCAAGCCCACCATGAGGACCCACTAAGTTTAGTGGGCTTACTTACAGAGCATGGAAATCAGGCTACTTACAGAAGCATGGGCAACCCCAAAGTGGCCACCCCACCAACAGGGATGACAACTTCCCATATAGCTGCACAGATGGGGCCCACTCCATCTAGCATCTATATAATCTAGCATCACCCAAGTCCATGGAGCCACATGCAGTTAGGACAGAATCACCTACTGTCCAGGTATAAGAGAGAGCAGCTGGACTCCCAGGTGAAGACAGTCCAATGACCTCCCGACCTCCTCCTCCACAGTTAACAGGTGTGATATCAGGAGTCCCTTGCAAGTAGCCACAGCTGCCCTGACACTCAGCAAACAGCACTCTCCATACCACACCCCACCACTCACATCTTTTTTCTAAGTCAGTTATTCATAGGGACCCCATTTCTCTCCTCAACATGTTCTAATTTTGGTGATAAAGTACATGGTCACCTGTCATAAGGCTAAGCCATTCCCCTCACAACCCAGAATGATAGAATACAAGACATGCCTTGAACACAGAGTCCAAAACATTGATGGTCTCGGGTCTGCCTATGTGGTGAGTTCACATGGGGAGCCTGGGCTTCCTCATAGATCACTCCTGTAGGTACTGGCAACTTCAGAGCTGGAAAATGTCTCACCCAGTCTCCACCATGCAACCTCAGATGTCTTTCAGCATTCTGCTATTCCAAAAATGAGCTCTGATTCCTTAAACCCTGGATGTGAAGCAGGAGTGGGCAAAGAGGAGGAGGGTGATGAGAAAGGGCAATGGGAACGAATATGATCCATGCATGCTCGCTCATGTGCATGTGTAGAAATGTCATAATACAAACCACAATTAGGCAAGCAATATGCACTCATAAAGTTTAAATAAAAATTTCAAAGCAAGAGTCAAGCATGATTGCTCACATCTGTCACCTCCAGGCTCTAAAGTCTGAGGCAAGGTTACAAGTTCAAGGCTAGTCTGGACTGTAGATGGAAGTTTGGGTCCCATCTGATCCCACAGCATTCAGTCCCAAATAAACACACAGAGGCTTATATTGATTATAAACTGTTTTGCCTATTGCTCAGGCTTATTACTAACTAACTCTTATAACTTAAATCAACCCATAATTCTTGTCTATGTTTAGCTATGTGGCTTGGTACCTCTTCTCAGTAAGGCATCCTCATCTTGCTTCCTTTGCCTCTGGCTTACAACTGTGTCTCTGCCTTTCTTCTTCCCAGAATTCTCCTAGTCTGGTCACCACACCTATATTTCTTGCCTGGAATACTGGCCAATTAGCATTTTATGAAACCAGTATGAGTGATAAATCTTTACAGTGTACAAGAGCATTACCTCACAACACTGAAGTATAGGAGTTGACTCAGTCTTGAAAAGGTCTTCTCCCACTCACCACCACACATGCATGACCAATAGAACACTCCCACACAAACCCAGAGTCCTCTTCCCTTTGAATTGCAGTACCTGAGCCCAGCCCACAGGAAAACACTGGAATTGCTGCTGTCACTCACAGTAAAGTGTCTGTATGTGAGAGGGGGAGACAGAAGACACAGACAAGAGAACAATGCCACCCAGGGATGGCCTCCTCCACCAAACCACCTGGTAGGGGAGCTTTAGAGTCCATAAAACTGCCATCTAAGATGGGCATGGTGACACGTGCTTTTAATTCCAGCACTAGGGAGGCAAAGGCAGGTGGATCTCTGTGAGTTTGAGGCCAGCCTGGTCTACAGAGTGAGTTTCAAAACAGCCAGGGCTACACAGAGAAACACTATCTCAAAAAACCAAAACAAAAAAAAAACAAAAACAAAAACAAAAAACTGCCATCTAATCCCACTTCTGCTTTGTGAGCCATCTACCCAAATACCCATTATGAGCCATATTGAATTATCCAAGGAGACTCTGTGCCTTTCCAAACTAGAGAGACTGTGAAAATTCTTAGAGAAAAAGGCTCCAGTTCCCAATTTCACACTTTCTGACAAGAATGTAAACTTTGAGCATGATAGTGGTGACACACGTCTTTACTCCCAGCACTCAGAAAGCAGAGGCACTCAGATCTCTGAGTTTGATGCCAGCCTGTTCTACAAAGTGAGTTCCCAGGACAGCACAAAGAAACTGTCTCTCAAAAAAAAAAAAAAAAGAATACAAACTTCATTTTGAGACTGGGTCTCATATAGTCCAATTTTTCCTTGAACTTCAGGTTGAAAATGACTTGATCTTGGTGGTTTTTGTTGTTGGTTTTGGGTTTTTTGTTTTTTGTTTTTGTTTTTGAGACCATGATAATCTGGTCCTCCTGTCTCTGCCTCCCCAGGTGCTGAGATTACAGGTATGTGCCTACGTGCCTGGCTTACACAGAACTGGGGATTGAACCCAGGACCTTGGGCATGCTAAACAGCTCTCTACCAACAGAACCACATCCCCAGCGAAGAACGTGAGGAAAATCTTTTTTGTTTTGTTTTGTCTTACTTACTGTCTCTAAAAGCAGTTCTAAAGGTCTTGGGTCTACAAAGCACTTCTTGGACACAGTGTAGAACAGCGCCACTGCACAAGAGGGATACAGAACTGCAGCTGCAGAGTCTGGAAGGGGAGGCAGAGCCACTCGTAAGAGAACATGCTCCAGGGTAAGCTGAGGAGGCAGAAACCTCCGCATCCTTCTCCATCTGGAGAGCAGAACATCAGGCCAGAATATATGTCTCCTTATACCTTAGGACACATTTCAATTTTCTATTGATTTGAGGGCTTGCTATGGAGTCCAGGCTGGCATCAGGTTTGCAGCAATCCTGCCTCAGGTTCTTAGGTGCAGGGAGTTCAAGATCAGCCTGGGTAATTTAGTGAGACCCCATTTCAAATTTTTTCAAAAGGTTTTATTGTCGGTGACATGCATCAGTCTTCAAAGCAAGTGCCTTTTCTCAGAATCCTCTCCAGCTTCACCAGCTCCTCTCTGGCATCGTGATCCTCCTGCCTCAATTTTAGTAGAGGGGTCTCAGGATATGCTGTCACTTCTGACCACCTCTTAAAGACAAACACATGACAGGCCCAAGGCAGTGACAGTGACCCTTCAGGGCAGAAAGGACAGCAAGTGTAGAACCTGCTGAGAGGAAAATGAGAACAGGCTATAGTGGACAGAGCAGAGTGGGTATGGAATAGCAGACAACCAAGTGAGAAGACAGCCAGAATGTCAGGTCACGGGAAGCTAGTCTACTTTATGGTACGCTTCCCCAGGAAGGTGCTAGCTGTGTGGGAAAACCTTTGACCATGTTGAGGAGCAACCCACTAGCGGCAGGGAATGAGCAGATCAAGCTATGAGGGGAGATGGTACAATGAGGGGAGTTAGCACAAAAGATGTGGCTGAAATTAGAATAGACAGGCTAGTCATGAACGGTGGGAAAACGAAAGGACTCTTCAGGATTTACCAAATCCCGGGAATAAAAAATTGGGGAAACTGGAAGAGAAACTCATCGGTAATTTAAGGAAATGGGTCCCCTCCCCAACATGCTCATTTTCAGCACATTTAGGGGACAAATAATCTGACCAAGTTCATCCAAGTAGTGTCCACGGTATGACTAGAAAATGGAAAGGACTTAAGACAACTATTTATTTTATGCCTTATTAGCTACCATTTCCAGTTTACATAAAAGGAAACCAGGCCCAAAGACTGTACAGCCAGACATGGATGAACCTGGACACACGTGTCTAAGAACAGATGTGGGCTCTGATAAAGGAGATCTGCTGGGAAGCTAGCAAGGAAACCTACACAGCTAGGCAGACGGGCCGGCTTAACTAAAAGCTCATCCTTTGTGTCTCTTTCCAGGTTTCGTAATGGCCTAGTACTCTACTGCTGCACAGGGCAGAAGCCAAGAGGTCGCACTGAACCGCGAATCGTAATTATCAATTAAAACGCAGACTCCTGACTGCAGCTTGGATAGTCCCGGCTCGAATATCAATCTACGGAAGTGGGAAAACCTACATCTGCTTTTGTTTTACTTTTAATTAGCGATCAGAAATCTCCGTTGAATAACGAGGCTTGAATCTGTGGAACGGAGGTCTGAGCCCTGGCGGTCACCCAGAAGACCTAGGAGCCCGGACCACGCCGGTCACTTGTCACCCTTCACCCGGCGTTGGTGCCACAGGTAACTAGCACAGGAAACGCGCGGGGTCGCCGTGCAGGTCAAGTCCAACCCGACCAACAACGACACCGCAGCAGGCAGGAGCCGCGAGGTATTGTGGGAGGCAAAAGGGTGAGGCGACCGCGAAGCATTGTGGGACACCGCGGGGCTGACTCCGGCTCCCTGCCCCAGCTTCCTCTCGCACCGCGCGCGGCCACGTTTCAGTTCTGAGTCGTTCTGGGCGTCCCCGGATGCCGCTGACGTAATCACCCGCACTCCGTGTCTAGCACCTCAGAGGATGACAAGGAAATTAAGTGAAGAACCGTGACACACTTCCGGTCGTGTCTTCACTTTACGGCTCGACGTTTTTCCGCCAAGAAGGAAGTGGTGGGGCCGTTTACGACCGCGCTGCTCGCGCTTTACGGCGCCGGCCCCTGCGCGCGCCACTTGCCTGCTGTCTTGGTTCCTCGGAGTCCCGAGGATCTCGGAGTCTCTTCCCGTGCCATCTGTCGCCATCCGGGCCCGCGGAGCCCATTGCAGGTGAGCGGCTTGTTTCGTAGAGCCCCGCGGACCTCGCGAGTCAGCCTGGCCTAGGCCTGGCTTGGGGGGACCTCCCGGAAGAGCCTGCCTTTACGTCCTCTCCTGCCGTCGCTGCCCCTCCGCTGGGCGGGGCGGGAACCGGTCTCGGGTGGTCCCGGGCGCGACCCCGTTAGTGCAGGACAGCGGATGCTGTGTATGGCTCCCTCAGCCGGTGATCAGCCCAGAGCCGTGGAAGGCTGAACGATTTCCTTTTCTGCTCCGACATGGACGACTGAGAGGAGTAGGCACACAACCCGGTCTGAACGGAACCTGGAGTTAGCTCATGGCTCCGTCTATAATGTCCACGGTGATCCACACCGTGTTGTGGCCAATACAACTGTCGCCTCGTTCTAGTTTTCCGCTGCCAATTACTTTGTGGTTCACATGTACAGAAGCCAGAGGATTCCAAGCCCCTGCCCAGGAGACAGGCATTCAGGGAGACGATGCATGTCAAGCCTTGAATTGTCTTGAACTTGGGAGTACTAAAATTTCCAGTTGCTCTTGAGACAGTATTGAGAGCATCAGATTGTCAAGCTGTCACCTGACGACAACATAGCCTAAAGAGGGCCAGGCTGAGACAGACAACCCTGGCAACTGGAGATGACTACTTTAGTAAGAGCCATCTTTGTTTCTCCAAGTGGTGGTATGAGGGAGCATAGAACAGACACATGCTGGGGGTTCTTATTTCATGTGAACGATTAGAAAGCTGCCCCCCTTCCCCCATGTCCTCTTCCTACAGCTTAGCATAAGTTTACATATGGGGATGACACCCCCAAGTTTATTCCTTGATGCTGTCACCTAAATATCTTCAGCTTCCCTGAAGCAGAGCAAGGGGAAGAGATTACTAACTTCTCTGGACATTGTCAGGCGGGTTTTTTTCTTTCCTCCCCTGAGACAGGGTTTCTCTGTGTAGCCCTGGATGTCCTGGAACTCACTCTGTAGACCAGGCTGACCTGGAACTCACAGAGATCCGCCTGCCTCTGCCTTCTGAGTGCTATGGTTAAAGGCGTGCTCCACCACTGCCTGGCTATGTCAGACAGTTCTTGTGAGTGATCCATGTATGGTTTGTTTGGTTTGGTTTGGTTTTTGGTGGGAAGTGTCCAGCAAACCCCTGAATTGTACAGCTATTGGTTTTTACTTTTCTAAAATGACCTGTAGCATTCTACAGACTGAGATTCCAAAGATACACTGCCTGGGTTCCAGTTTTTAATCATCCAGCGTTTATTTCACTGTACCTTGCTATCTACCCAGAAAATGGGGACAGAACTGGCTCTGCCCCACAGGGTGGTTAGAGGGTTTAATGAGCTGGCGTGCTGTAAGAAGAGAACAGTGCCCTGGTGCCTGTGTTTACATTTGACCCTTGGCCACTTCTGCAGCCATCCCACTGGCCCTTCCCCTGCTGATTTTGCTCTGAAGTTTATGGTGATCTCCATCACCTAGCAGTGCTCTTGACTGTCTGCGCGCACAGTACAGGGTTTGTGCTGGTGGAAAATGGGAAGAAACAGAAAGGAGGGTCAGATTCCGGGGTCTACTCAAGGGGCTTGCGATTTGATGGTTTTAGTCCTTTGTTTTTTTTAAATTTTGTTGCTCTGTGTGTGTGTGATATGAGTGCGGGCATATGCATGCCTTGGCATTCAGCTGGGGGTCAGAGGAGCACATTTGGGAGGAGTCAGCTCTCTCCTTCCTCTTGGTCTCCACCTTTACCTTCTCTGCTGGTCAGTGTATTTGTGTGTCTGACTAGTAACTGTGTGGCATGTCATGTCACTAATACAATGACAATGGTCCTATGATACAGACTGTCCTTTACTTTAGAGTTTGGGCTTAGAGAAGCTGGTTGCTTCGGTGAAGGTGTGTTTGAGGGAACTTTTACCATATGTCATGAATCTGAGACACCTTTATCTTATGTTATACTGAGAAAAAAGATGCGACATCCCATCAAGTATAAGGCACAGCGTCATCTCAATGATATTCGCCAAAAAAAGAGCATGTCCAGGAATTAATGAGACATAAAATGTCGCTGGTGTCAGAAGTGTTCTGCGTTTTAAGTGTTCTTAGGTCAGTTTGCAAGAAAACCCTGTCCCCACTACTCCAGAGCCCAGGGCTCTGCTTCATGTGTACCTCTGTAACGCAGCTCCAGTGGGAGGTAGGATGCTTGGGACTTGGTGGCCTTTCTTCATAAAACTGCTCACGGTGCTTGTTTTTTAAGGTTTTAGAAGATGGCGAAATTCATGACTCCTGTGATTCAGGACAACCCCTCAGGCTGGGGTCCCTGTGCCGTTCCTGAGCAGTTTCGGGATATGCCCTATCAGCCGTTCAGCAAAGGAGATCGACTGGGGAAGGTATTGGGTCCCTTCAGCTGGGGCAGCTGCTCCAGAGCTCCCCGTTTCCTTTTACTCTCTTTGTGGCTGTTCTTCCTTTGGGGACACCAGCTAAGGAAGGCCTTGACTCCAGAGTGAGTCTGAGGCAGTGCTGATGCCTTTTTTCCCCTCAGTCTCTTACTGTCTGGGGTTTGTGGCTCAGCAGAAGCCTGCTCACCTGACCTGTTCTCTTCCTTTTCTTTATTGCACAGGTTGCCGACTGGACAGGGGCCACATATCAGGACAAGAGGTACACAAGTAAGTGTTCCTCAGTGGGCTACCCGCATCTAGACCTTGGGAAGATTGTTGCTTTGTTCAGTAAGCTGCACACAAGAGCTTTTTAGAAAGGCAAAGAAATGGTGATAGTAGTTATTGGGGATATATTCTGGAGTATGTGCACTAACCATGGTTTTGGAAATAGTCCCAGAAGGTAAATTGTTAATTATTGTGGGGTGACAGCCAGACTCCTCTAAAAATACGTCAAGTGTGCTGCCATTTGCATTCTATTGCTTGGGACTTCCTGAAGCTGTCAGTCAGTGGACTCTAAGGCTTTGGGCCCTGGTTTTAAGGTTTTGGTAAAGGAACGAGCTTTTCATGGGGCCAGTTAGATGGTTGGGAGTGACAGCCTGGAATACTAAGTTAAGGTGGATGAGGTCAGAAAGGAAGTATATCATGGTCGATGGCAGTGTCCATGGCTCTGGGTGCTAGAAATGGGGCAGCTCAGATTCTTACAGGACCAGGCAGAGGTGAATTGGGTTAGCTTGAGATTCTTGGGCTCTCTTGGTAAGTTCTTTAGTCTTAAGCTCTTAAAACTTAAATATGTGTATGAATCACCTGGCATCGTGTTTAAATACAGGTTCTTATCTGTCAAGTCTGGGCAGGGCCAGTGAGTCTGTATACCTCACAAGCGCCTGACCAGTGCTGTGAGTCCCAAAACCACACTTCTGAGAGCAGGCTCAGGGCTGTCACGCACATTAGCAGTCTGTAGGGAACACTAAGCACACGCCGTCACCTTTGCCTGCAGACAAGTACTCCTCTCAGTTTGGTGGGGGAAGTCAGTATGCATATTTCCATGAGGAGGACGAGACAAGCTTCCAGCTGGTAGACACGGCACGCACACAGAAGACTGCCTACCAACGGAACCGGATGCGATTCGCACAGGTAGGCCACAGGCCTGGGCACCTTGGATCTCTTACTGTGAGAATTTCTGCTGCTCAGCAACCAATGATGATAGGAAAGGCTTGCAGGTCTCTGGCCAAGCCCAAGTGGCAATATATAGTGATGACCAATTGTATCAGGATGATTTGTCCAAGGGTTTGTTGAAGGAATTTCTGTTCACAGTGGGTCAGACATCACACAGCCATGCTGGGAACCTATTTCCTCGCTTAATTGCAGCATGCAGGCTTTGTTAATTAGATGGTTTGGTTACATAAAGATGTAAACTTTGCTACTACAGGAAAACAAGTAAACCCACATTGCTGGAAATGAGTTCAAGCTAATGCAAGTGCCTCTTCCCTAATGCAAATACTGTAGATGCTATAGAAACATGGGACTTCACACACAAACTTGCTCTCAAGATATTAATAAGCTATGACTCTAAGAGGTTAACATGGATCTCTTCCTGCTCCCTAGCGGAACCTCCGCAGAGACAAAGACCGCCGGAATATGGTACAGTTCAATCTACAGACACTGCCCAAGAGTGCCAAGCAGAAAGAGAGGTGAGCATCCCTTCCTACCAGGATAAAGCTGTGTTTCCAAATGGGCTGTATTAAAAAATCACAGAGCCAGGGCAGGGATTAGCTCTTTTTTGGAAAAGAAACCAAAACCTCTTAGCCTGTTGCTGTCCAAGGCTGGGTCTTGGCAGGCAGGCGGGAAGTGACTGAGGTAGACATTTATGCTAAAACAAACAACAGGTAGAATCGAAGTGACTCTGGCCTCTGTAGGTTCTGGGTACCTGGTTCCAGGCAGCACCATGTACACTGTGTCCTGTGGGTTCTTGGACAGAGCACAGCAGTCACCACACCCTAGCCAGGATTGCCAGTAACTGGGCTGATTGTGCCCCTACAGTTTTATGGGGGGGGGTACTGTGCCCCTGCTCTCATCCCCAGTATGCACCAACACGATCTCTTCATCTCTAAACCACCATTTTCTATCCTGGTAGCAGCCAGGAGGGACACGGCGATTCAGCCAGAAGAACTGTTGAAAGCACGTCATTCTGTCTGTTTGTCTTTTCAGAGAACGAATTCGCTTGCAGAAAAAGTTCCAGAAGCAATTTGGAGTGCGACAGAAGTGGGACCAGAAGTCACAGGTAGTATGTCTGTACCAGAATTCTGTTGGGACTTGGGTGTATTTGTTTTCTTTTTCTTCTTATCCTTAGAAACAGGAGTCATGCCGTGCAGTTGTGTGGTCTGTTACTCAGTTTCTGTAGGCAGCTTTAGACCTGCATCACTCTTACAAAGAACCTTTGTGCCCTTCGGCATGTCCTGTTCTCCCCAGTCCCCGCCAGCACTGCTCTTTGCTGTCTTTTCTCTGATCTGTGTATTTCATGTAAATGGAATCAATCTGTGCCTTTTATTTAGTGTGGCATTTTTAACATCTGTCCCCTGTTGCAGCCTGTACTAGTACAGTCTTTTCATTTTTCCTTCGCATCTGTTAAGGATTGATTCCAGGCACCTTCAAAGGGACCAAGATTTGTGGATGTTGACTTCCTCCTGCATAAAATGTAGCAATGCATGTATCTTCTGTGCATCCCCTCGTGGACTTGAACTCACCTCCGAGTTATTTGTACCAGTTGAAAGTATCACTTTTAATCTCAAGTAATCCTCCTGCCTCAACTGCCCAGTAGTTGGGACTTAAAGCATGCTGAGCACGTGGAATGTTTACAATCCACACCTGACTCTGGGATATAGAGCCCATGGGTATAAAACCTGCAGATACGGAGAACTGACTGTGCCTGCTCCTTATTGCCACACAGCATTTCTTTGTGCGGATTGCCACACTTCTGTCAGCTGAGAGTAGGAGGCATGAGCAACAGTGGAGGCCAGGGTAGGAGTATAACCCAGCAGTCAAGTGGCTGCCTTGCATTCACTAAAATTTGGGTTCAGTCCCCAGTGTTGCAAGGAGGGAAATGATGTTAAAATTGTGGAAGTTACACTTTGGTGGATTTGGTGCCTGTATCAGAAATATGTAGTTGATACCCTGAGAGGGCCATGTTGAGTCCCTGATCCCTTCAGTGAGCTTCCACAGTCACAGATACCATCTTAAAAAAATAGCCAGGACTACACACGCCTTTAATCCCAACACTCAGGAGGCAGAGGCAAACAGATCTCTGAATTTGATGCCAGCCTGGTCTACAGAGTGAGTTCCAGGACAGTCAAGACTACACAGAAACCCTACCTCTCAAAACAAAAACAACAACCAAAAAAAAACCCAGCCAGGACCATAATGATTAAATAAAAGCCCTTCCACTGGGCAGTGGTGGTGCACATTTTTAATTCCAGCACTCTCAGGAGGCAGATGCAGGTGGATCTCTATGAATTCAAGGCCAGCCTGATCTACAGAGCTAGTTCCAGGACAGCCAAAGCTGCTACACAAAGAAACCCTGCCTCAAATAATCAATCAATGCCCTTCCTGTGTTGACCTCTCTTGCTTCCTTGTGTTGGGTGTGAATGTCTTTCCCTTTGTTTTCTCTCCAGAAACCCCGAGACTCTTCGGTTGAAGTTCGCAGTGACTGGGAGGTGAAAGAGGAGATGGACTTCCCTCAGCTAATGAAGATGCGCTACTTGGAAGTGTCAGAGCCTCAAGACATGTGAGTAGCTTCTTCACTGTTACCACACACACACACACACACACACACATGTGGGCCAGCTGGAATTGATGTCTCCTTAAGCCCTAGCAACTCCAAAGCAGATCTGAAGCCACTTACAGTACTACATAAGACTAGTGGGTGTGTTTTTGAAAAATCAAGACCCACTAAAACACGCATGAAGTTTACTAAAATCCCAGTTTCTCTCCACTCTTGGTATCTGCACAGGTCAGTCTCTAAGCTCTTTGGGCAGAAGAGGCATGACAGATACCCAGGAGACTCCATTTTGTACAAGGGCATGGAGCTAAGGCGGTGGAGAGCCAGAGCTTCAGTTCAGGCAGGAGGTCCACCCGCCAAGGTGCCTTCTAACAGGCACCTTCCCAGAGGAGGGTAGCTAGGAAAGGTGTGTTTCCCTGTGGGAGCTAGGAGGACGGGAAACGGTTGCCATTGAAGATCTGCCTCCTTTCCAACATTGCTTCCATCTCTTTCATACATGTTAGACTTTTTGGTGAAGTTTCTCTCTGAGACAGGGCATTCATGTGTAACTTGTCATCCTCCTGCCTCTGCCTCCCTAATGCTGAGATTACAGGTGTGCACGACTGTGCCCTGTAGATAGGATTTCTGATTCCACGACATAAAAGAGGAGTGGGGAAGATCCAATTTTCCTTCTTCCCTCAGTGAGTGCTGTGGCGCGCTGGAGTACTATGACAAAGCCTTTGACCGCATCACCACGCGGAGTGAGAAGCCTCTGCGGAGCATCAAGCGCATCTTCCACACCGTCACCACCACAGACGACCCTGTCATCCGGAAGGTGTGCACCCTTGCCCACTTTTAGGAATGTTGCTGAGAGCCCAGAAAGAACAGGCTGTGAGATATGCAGGTGTCCCTCAGTAGTCACAGAATGTGATTCAGGACCACCCCTGAATCACCAAAACTCATGAATGCTTCAGAATGAGTGATGTGACCTAGCTGTCAGTCCTGGCAGTCTTCCTTCTCAGACCCCTAAGACACAGGCTACTACTGTATAAGCAGGTGTCACACCTTTGTTCGGGAACCTGACAGAGAGGTACACATGTTGATAGGCACAGCCCCCCCACCCCCCACCCCAAACGTAGTGGATTAATTGGTGAAGACCTTACAAACATAACTAACTGTATGTTCACAGTCCGGCCCTTAGACAGGGTCATTCTGGAGCTGACTTAGAATTTGATGGGAGTGGACTTGTTGCTGGGTAGACTTAATGTGCTGAGCAGAGGCATGCTCAGACCCAGCTCTGCCAGGCACTCTTTATTACACTGGCACCTTAGCTTTCTCACCTGGAAGCTAGTGAACAGAGCGTGGTGTGTGCTTCCACTGCGGCCCACCACAGTGACTGAACAGCCATGCCAGCCAGTTTGCTGCTCCTTCTTGGGTAACTAGGGAGTCTTTCCTTCCTGGTGACCTCAGCGTCCTCACTTCACTCTCTGTCTCTCTCCCTCCTTGCAGCTGGCAAAAACGCAGGGCAATGTGTTTGCCACTGACGCCATCCTGGCCACACTGATGAGCTGCACGCGCTCTGTGTACTCCTGGGACATTGTTGTGCAGAGAGTTGGGTCCAAACTCTTCTTTGACAAGAGGGACAACTCTGATTTCGGTAAGCAGCCTGTCTGGAGAGTAGCTTGGGGGCATGGGTATTATTGGCTCCTAATAATTGCTTAGTCCTGAGGATGGGTCCTGTGTCAATCCTTCCCATGCTCCTGGAGTCCAGGGAAGAGGCCACTTCAGCTCAGTGCTCTGTGGGCTTCAACTGTCTGAGTCCTCACACGGCCGCTGTGGGCTGTTCACTTGCATAGAACTTTCCTGGCTCTTTTTTTTTTTCTTTTTGCTTCTGCATTTATATGCTATAAAGAAAATATGTAAGCATGTATTTTATGACACACACATGTATACACACCATTAATGAATTACTCCCAAACTGACAGTATGAAAACAAAGACATCTGATTCTGTTTGAGTCTTGAGCCTCATTTGTTAAAATGCCAGTAGTAAGAAAGCCTTTCCTTCTTATTCTTTCTGGATTCCTCAAGAGATGTGTCTGTTGGTGACTGGTGGGGTTAGGTCAGATGGAAGGTTATCCAAGAGCTACCCACCCTGTTTGCACATGCCACACATTCACTGGGGACAGGCCCCTATCCGCAGAACACAGTTCTTTGGAGATGGGCTCCTGTGATCTAGGTCTCTACATCTCCCCATGCTGCTTTGCACACTGCCAGTAACTCCTAGCTGCGTGAACAGGTGACCATCCATGCTTGGGATTTTACAGACCTCCTGACTGTGAGTGAGACAGCCAATGAACCCCCTCAAGATGAAGGCAATTCCTTCAACTCACCCCGCAACCTGGCCATGGAGGCCACCTACATCAACCACAACTTCTCCCAGCAATGCCTGAGAATGGTGAGCACACAGGAGCGAGTGGCACCAGCTTGCTAATTTATAATTTAGGTGGTTTAGGAGGCTGCTACTAAGCCTCTACTTTGCAGTAGACTGTGGTGGGAGGCTGGCCAGGCATGACCTCTCATGGTAGCAGAGGACCCAAGCCACTAGCAGGTCTATGTGCTTATATATTTTCTCTCTATAAAGTTTCAATATTAATAATGCTTGTCTCACACAGATGAGCTGTGGAAATACCTTTGGCTAAAATGCCATTTTTTGCCTTGAGAGTATAATATTGAACCAGTTGTCCACCTTTTACTGTGATGGAGGAAGTAGGAAGGGCATTACCGTTCTGTTAGCAGTCTGCCTGTGATGAAGAAGGAGGGGGCGGGAGAACGCACTTAGTGGGATGTGCTGGGCTTAGTCCTTAATACAAGTGAGCCTGGACCCTCAAGGACATAAAGTAGTGCTGGGTCTGCTGACTTGAAATCAACACCGTCTCCTGAAAGCTTTGTCACTTCTGCAGGGGAGAGAAAGGTACAATTTCCCCAACCCAAACCCATTTGTGGAGGATGACATGGATAAGAATGAGATCGCCTCCGTTGCTTACCGGTATGTCAGCTCTGATGGGGGGATGGCCAGATTGGAGCACAGGCCCTGTCCTGTGCTCTCTGGGGTGATCCATTCAAAGCAGCAGATCTTAAAAGAGAATGAATCTTGCTTTCCTTGTAGTTATCGCAGGTGGAAACTTGGAGAGGACATCGACCTTATCGTCCGCTGTGAACATGATGGCGTCATGACTGGAGCCAATGGGGAAGTGTCCTTCATCAACATCAAGACGCTCAATGAGTGGGACTCCAGGGTGAGGCACCATCACAGCTGTTCCCTGTCGTGTGTAGTGGGGTTGGCTGGAGTAAGCCGACCATCCTTTAAGTGTTCACAGAGCCATTGGAGGGGTGGGGGGCACAGGCATATCTTGAGTTTATTCATCCCCATTAAGTCCCTGCCAACAGAGAGAACAGTCTGAGAAGGTTTCTGCTTCTGACACCTTCTGTCTTCGGGTACTTTTGTCTGTTCATTCTGGCCACCCATCAGCTCCTGCTCTCTCTACATCTGATCTTGACCTTGTCTTGGGAAGCCCAGTCACTCTCTCTGACCTCTCTCTGTACTCAGCCTCACTGCCACCCTGTGATCCCTTTGTCTAGCTCTGTCCCTGCTTACCTCAAAAAATGGCAGTTCTCAACCTGTGCATCATGACACCTTGGGTGGGTCATATATCAGTTATCTACATTGCAATTCATGATAGTAATGAAGTAGTGATTTTGTGGTTGGGGTCACCACAGCATGAGGAACTGTATTTAAGGGTCACAGCGTTAGGAAGGTTGAAAACTGCTGTGGCATCTGTCTTTCCTTGTGTTTGTACTGTTCTGAAACATCCCTGCCCCACTCACAAGTGAAACTGACCCCAGTAGAGCCTTAGGGTAAATGCCCCATGTGGCTCTTGTCCCAGAGTACCTTATACTTCCCAAACATGGAAAGAACCTCACCTACAATTGGAGTTTGTGGACAGACATCCAACAGGTTGTAGTTTCGTTCTCTGTTCAGGTGTCATTGGTGGCAGTGACTGTGTCCCTAGAACTGGGTGTTCCAGAGGAATGTCTGCCTGAAGCACACTCTGGGTGTTCAGAAGTCAGGTCCTTGTAGTGTAGAGCTGAGAGGTTCCTTGTCAGCGCTCAGATACTCCTTCCCCCAGAGTCCATTTTCTTACTCCATTTGGGAATCTGCTGAGGTGTTCTTTGCTCCCCAGGATGGTGGCAGGGCTCTTCAGTGTCGTGAAACTCTCTCAGGGCTGTTGCAATGTTTCCAAGTTTTTTGTTTGTTTTTTTAAAGATTTATATATTTATTATGTATAGTGCTATGCCTGCAGGCCTGAAGAGGGCGCCAGATCTCATTACAGATGGTTGTGAGACACCATGTGGTTGCTGGTAATAGAGCTCAGGACATTTACAACAGACAGCGCTCTTAAATGCTGAGCCATCTCTATAGCTCACGTTTTCAAGTTTCAAGGGAAACCCAGAATCTGTCAGATACTAATCTTGGAATCGGCCAGGAAAGTTTGGTGGGAACCTCCCTGCCCTATGACCTTGGACTGCCCTACTCCCTACATCTGGATATCTTTGCATATTAAGCATCAGATGCTGGGCTCCTGCCCTCAGCCCCACCAGAGGCTCTCCCACTTACTTGCCCCTCAGATCCCACCCTTCCTTCTCTGCATGTTCACCATGACACAGTGTGAAGCCCTTTTCCACCACACAGCACACTTGTCACTGTGGTTTACCATGTCTGTCGTCACCACCTGGTTGAGTGGCTACACACAAAGATGGCGTGTCTTTGTCTTTTGAGTGATAATCAGTCTACTCAGGCTTACTCTTCACTCCCTAGTGGGTCCCTGTCTTCCAGAGGAGGCCCTGGGGCCTGGTGTTGGGTGCCCCCTCACCCAATAACCAGCTTTCCTTCTGCAGCATTGTAATGGCGTTGACTGGCGGCAGAAGTTGGACTCTCAGCGCGGAGCTGTCATCGCCACTGAGCTGAAGAACAACAGTTACAAGCTGGCCCGCTGGACCTGCTGTGCTTTGCTGGCCGGATCTGAGTACTTGAAGCTCGGGTGAGACTCCTGTGCCGGTGCTGGGGCGGGCCTGGGTCAAGCAACAGGCCTGGCATTAACACAGGACTGACACTTTACCCCAGGCATTATCATCTCTGTTCTGCCCAGTGTGAGCACCCATCCTCCTCTCCCACAGGTATGTGTCCCGGTACCATGTAAAAGACTCCTCGCGCCATGTCATCCTGGGCACCCAGCAGTTTAAGCCCAATGAGTTTGCCAGCCAGATCAACCTGAGCGTAGAGAACGCCTGGGGCATCCTACGCTGTGTCATTGACATCTGCATGAAGCTGGAGGAGGGCAAGTACCTCATCCTCAAGGACCCCAACAAGCAGGTCATCCGAGTCTACAGCTTGCCTGATGGCACCTTCAGCTCCGAGGAGGATGAAGAGGATGAGGAAGAGGAAGAGGAGGAAGAAGAAGGTGGGCAGAGCAGGCCTTTGAAGCCTGGGTGGTCTGAGGGTTGGTGAGGGAGCCAGGCTAGGGCTGTGGTCATTTTCACCTTGGCAACACATTGAGAGTTACCTGGCACTTCTGTGAGTTGGCACTCCAGTCACGGAAGGAGATTTGGGAGAACATCTGGAGAAGGCCCTGGGCAGCTGTGGAGAAGCAGGCCGTGGGTCAGTTACATGACCGCAAAGCCTCACTGGTGGCTACAGAACATTGCTCGGCCCTAGAAGGGTCCAGGGGGCTCAGCAAAAAGGAGGCCTTTAACACTCAGGTTCCTCAGAGGGAAATACACTGCATCACATGGTGGGGCTCACTTCTCTTAATGGTTTTTTTCTTTCAGAGGAAGAAACTTAAATGAGTCTTCTTGGTGCCCGCGTGTGTTCCACCCAGCTGGGCAGCGTGTCTGTGGTTCCTGCTCTCTGAGGCAGATAGAATAAAGAATAAGTGTTTGGCTTCTTTCCTTCATCTGCTTCCATTGTGATCTTTAGCTCTTCCTTCTCCCAGCAGCCCCTGGGAGAGGGAGACCAGGACTAGCAGTTTCTGGAGCTTCCTGACTGCTCTTAGTTTGGATCACTGCTGGAAGATGAAGGCCTCGTTTTGTTTCAGGACCCCATGGCATACCCCTTTCATTGGGGGAGAGCCCCTCTAGCCTTAGCATGACCCAGCTAGTGCCTTCGAAGCTTACTGTCTCCAAGAGCAGGGTGGGGTGGGGTGGTGGCCCGGCAATTCTAATGGTTTACAAGGTTGACTTGGGCTGGAGAAAGAGTCTCAAGCCAGCCTGCACAAAGCGATGTGTCACATAAGAACTGCATGTGTTTAAAAGCTGTGTAGACTTCTCCCTGAGTGCTGTTAGGATCGCTTTAGTAATTGCCCCAAGCTTTCCATAAATGCCTCACCTGCCCCTTCAGAACTGGAATGTGGGTGGAAGCAGCTGTGTAGATGAAGAAACAGGTTTGGGGTTGGGGTTGCCTTCCTGGAGGTGCAGGCTACATCAACATAATGGAACCTCAAGAATATAGCAGAGGATGTTGAACTTTATCATCCGGGGTGTTGGGAAGCAGAGCAGAAAACTTGGAGTTTCCAGAAGTTTTGCTGTAGCCCAGGGAAGTTGCACCATCCCTGGCAACAGGGTGCTTGGCCTGAGCCACCAGCAGCAGAAGCTCCCCTGGCTGTGCCCTGGGGGTGGGTCCTGGCCAGCAATTCCTTTCCATCACCAAACCAACCTTCAGGTTCTAGTTTCCTCCGGTGCCCACCCATCCTCTCCAGAGCAGCTATGAAACTGCACGTTCCGCCTTATTTTTGGTGAGGTAACTTGTCTAGCCAGGATAGCTCTAGACTAAAGCGCTGGTGGGCTGAGGTCTCCACAGTGACTAGATATAAAGCTTGTGTCTACCCCCAGCAGGCTTTTCTTGGTTTAGTGCAGGCTGTAAAGAAAACAGCTGCATTCCTGTGTGTGCTTTCACCAGGACAATCACAAAGGTGTAAATTTCTAAGGGCAAATGAAAACTTCCAAGTGGGCAGAGTTCCCAAGGCCTCCAGAAGCACTGTTTCTCTAGCTTTGGAGTGTGTCCTGGAACTTGTAGACCAGGATGGCCAGGAACTCACAAGCACTGCCCTCTTACTAGAAAGCAGCTCCTGCCATACAAGTTACTGAGCTTGTGTCACCGTGGGAAGCTAAGTCTCTGTTTTCCTTCATACAGCCACACAGTATCCTAGCCAGGTAACTCGCCCCGAGGAGGCTGACCTGAATATTCCGTTCCTCTTCCTCATTCTCGTTGCCTGCACTGGGTTTCAATTTGAGGCTTGGGTTTCAGGATTTTGGAGCAGGATCTCACAATCGTGCCAATTCCCTCAAAATCCACTTAGCTATTGTCTTACACAAACATCACTTTTAAACGTGTATTGACAAGAGTTACAAGGTGCTGGGAATTGCTTCCCTTGCCCACCTCCGACAACTGAAAAATCAAGTCTGTGTGGCAAACAATTGGTTCGTCTTGAGTTGGTCCCGTTACTCTTACCAGTCCCACAAAACTGACTGGCCAATTAGTTTTAGTCTTAAGCTACAGTAATCTAGAGATATAAATGCCAAGGTTTTCTACAAAAAAAAAAAAAAAACTCTGACATGTGGATTAGTACAGATCAAAAGCAGAGGCCGGGTGTCCCATCATAGACCTGCTGTTCCTCCGGGTTCCTCTACCCTCAGGAGCAGCGCTCACAGCACGTGCGCGCACTCCGGCCCGGGCCACCCCACCGGTCCCGGCGTGCCGCGCGTGGCGCACGTGACCCCGCCCCCTGCCATTGGCCAGGAGGGGGAGGGGCGTGGCCGCCTCGGCGCGAGCCTGCCAGAGCTCCCTTTGCAGCAGCCTGCAGAGCATCGCTGGGCCACCGGGCAGCGGCTTGCGGCTCGGAGCGCAGCCTGGGTACCGCGCACGCGCCAGAAGGAGCGCGGAGTCTCAGAGGCTGCGGCAGGTGTGCCGGGGCATCCTCATGTGATCTAGGGGGCTGGGGCGGGGCCTTAGAGGCCACACCTTCTTCAGGTTGCCCCCCTCCCGAGGGTGGAGGGTGAGTGTGCCTCTGAAGGGTCCTATCTGGGGAGACCCCGTAAAATGTAGGGCATATCCAGAATGCGTGGAAATTGGGGGAACTGCCTCTCCTCTAGGGTGGAAACTACCATGACAATAAGGGAGTCTGGCGCCCTGGGAAAGAAGACTATGGAGATGAGCTGTGGGAGTTCAGGATTCTCATGGGCCCTTGATCCCATCTGGAGGGAATGGGGGCGTGTTAGATGAGCCCCCTAGGTACCAGGAGTCAGTCTTGGCTCCAACCCAGGTCCCTGAGAAGCTCAGGCACGCCCCGGGTTTCTGGTTCCTCGGGAAAGCCGGCTGTCGCCTGCTGCCAGCCACAAGGTGCGAGGCCTCCCCTCTGCTGTGCTTCAGGATGGGTCCCTCGGGTTTGCTGCTGGCTCTAGGCCTGCACCTGGCGGTGTGCTCCCGTCCGCACCGGGACTACTGCGTGCTGGGCGCGGGTCCCGCGGGCCTGCAGATGGCCGCCCTCCTGCAGCGGGCCGGCAGGGACTACGAGGTGTTCGAACGCGAGTCCGCGCCTGGCAGCTTCTTCACGCGCTATCCGCGCCACCGCAAGCTCATCAGCATCAACAAGCGGTACACGGGCAAGGCCAACGCCGAGTTCAACCTCCGCCACGACTGGAACTCGTTGCTCAGCGACGACCCACACCTGCTCTTCAGACACTACTCGCAGGCTTACTTCCCAGACGCCAGCGACATGGTGCACTACCTGGGTGACTTCGCGAAGCGCCTGGGACTCCACGTGCTATACAACACAAACATCACCCACGTGACTCTGGACAAGGATCCACAAGCCTGGAACGGCCATTACTTCATTCTGACCGACCAGAATGGCCAGGCCTACCAGTGCAGGTAAGGACCCCATTGTCGGAACTGGACCTCACCCAGAATTGGCCTCAAATCTGAAAGAGTGGGAGAAAGGGGCACCACTTACTCCCACTGGGACTCAGTGCTGAGATTTGGTACAGCCAGCACTTTTTAAGGTATGTCCTTAAAAAACTGTAGCTGAGTGTGTTTGGAAAATTCTAGCAATTTATCTTATAGTATTTGTCAGGCTTTATCACCTTCTCTATGATCCTCTGATGCTGGATACTGCACATATTGCATAGCTCGTACCCACAAACCCTTGCAGGCAGGTCCAGCCTTTTGACACTGCAACACTACGTTGTCATTCAGGATTCAAGCTCAAAAACCATGCATTCAAGTTACAAAATGCACACCATACACAAATCTCATGATGTTTTAAATAAACTTGCCAGTTATGTTGGGCCACATTCATAGCTGTCGTGGACCCCATGTGGCCTAGAAACCATGGATTGGACACATCTGATAGTTTCCTAAATTAAGTATCCCCAAAACCCATGATGAGAAAAAAGGGTGGGGAGTGAAGTGTCCAGCCAGCATTAGACACTGGCCAGAAGGATTTCAGAACAGGAGAGCAGAAGCACAGCAAGCATGGCTTCCAGACACCGAGACTGTCTTGGGAGGCATTATGTGGGCACCTCAAACTTATTCAATCCTCACAAGGGACCTAGAGCAAATGTTCCCTAAAACCCATTCGGCAGGTGCAGATCTGAGGCTTTCGTGACCTTGGTCACCCCATTGTGTCACTAACATGGTGGGGCTACCTTTGGGTTGAGATTTTGCTGACCCCTAAGCCTGTGTTCTTTCTGCTACTCCAGGCTCCCGTCCTGGCTGTCAGCTTCACTCTGGCTCCAGATAAGTGTCTAACTAATGTTCATCTGTTCCTGAAGCCCAGAGAAGGGGGGGGAGGACAAAGGGGGTATGGGGGTGGGGTATCCTGATTAGGACTCTTGAATTTTAGGTAGCCTTGCTAGAGTAAAAGGGAGTAAGGAACAGAGAAACCAAGGGTCGGAAAACAAGAACCTGTTCCCTGTGTGTGTCCCTTCAGAGGATGAGTTCTACATGGAAACTACTACCCTGTATTCAAACTGTCCTGCAAAAATCCAGATACCCAGCTGCTACCGCTCCGCTATAATCCCCAGCAGTGTAAAGGGCAGAACCAGGCATGATGGCACACATGCCTGTAACCCCAGCATTTGGGAGACTGAGACAGGACGATTGTCAGATCCCAGGCTAGCCCAGGCTACACATCAAGCCCAGATCTCAACAGCAGGACTTTGGAATCAGGCCCTTCTGTGCTCCAACTGTGAAAAGTTCTGGCTGCCCTGACCCATGGACACTATGTCTCCTCACCTGTGAAATGGACTGGGACAGCAGCCAAGGAGTGTATGAGATCCAGGAGAAGATAAGGTGATAGGATAACCACACCCGGCACAGTGTGGCTAGAAGATGTGTGGGCCTGGCCTGCCAGTCTTAATGCCAGGCTGGAGTGGTTGCCCGAGGGGGCGGAGTGGGAGGAGTAACCTCACTGCTGTGTTCACAGTTAGAGGAAATGTTTTTGCTTTCTCATAATATCAATGAGCAAACTTAATCCTGGGTATGGAAAGCAATGAAGGACTGTAGCTAGCCTGGAGAGGGGCACACTAAGATGGGTCAGTATATGGCGTAAGCGGGTAAACAGATGAGTGGACATGTCTTTGGGAGCCTGGAATCAGGATGAGGCAAGGAAAGCCACAATGAGTGAACTGAGTCATCTCTCTTTGTTCCCCCACCTGCAGCGTCCTGCTGGTAGCCACTGGTTTATCAGTTCCCAAACTGGTTGACTTCCCTGGTTCGGAACATGTGGAAGGTTACGAGTCCGTATCTGTGGACCCAAAAGACTTTGTGGGTCAGAATGTGCTGATCCTGGGCCGTGGGAACTCAGCCTTTGAGACAGCAGAGAACATCTTGGGTGTCACAAACTTTGTCCACATGCTGAGCCGCTCCCGGGTTCGGCTCTCCTGGGCCACCCACTATGTTGGAGATGTCAGGTATGCTACATCCCTGCTTATGTATTCCACGCTGTAGATCCTGTACCATTCAGTATCTCGGTACTATAAGAAAATGCCTGAGGCGGGGTTCATAATTTCAGACACTACATCCAGCGGTATGTGGCTCTCTAAGCGCTCACCACTAGTGTCTACCCCATAGCAGATGGTGTCACAGCAGCAGGAACGCATGCCAGAGAGGAAGGTTGCAGAACAAGGCGGGAAGCCAGAACAAGGGGGAAGTCGGGCTCCCTTCCTCTGTAGCAACCCTCTACCTGGACCTAGCGGGGAATTCCGACGGAACTGTCTTAATCTCTCCAAAGGCTTTACCCCAGTGAGCTGCCTCTCGACTCTGCCTCGTCAGGATATACCACCAGGGCCTGGGAATATAGCTCAGTTGGTAGGGTGCTCGATTCCTGTGTACTAAATCCCTGAGTTCAGTCCCCAGGTTCACATAACAAAGGTGTGTGACACACACCTGTAGTCTAAACTTAGGAGGTGGAGGTTGGAGATCAGAGTTCAAGGTCATCATTGGCTACTTAAGTGAATTTGAGGCTAGCTTGGGCTACATAGCATCTTATATTTACCAAAAAGAACAAAAGGAGAAGAGAATGGAAAAGTTCACCGCCTCCCTGGGTTACCCTTATGGGGATTGAGCTTCCCTTGGGTTCAAACCCTAGAAAGCCCCAAATAAGGGAGCTTCCCCATCTTCAGCTGCACTAGACGACCTTCCTGAGCCCTCTTTCCTGTCTTGCCTGCTCGTGGGGCCCCAGAGCCATCA
The DNA here is from genome assembly GCF_982192425.1 of Myodes glareolus. Classification (NCBI taxonomy): domain Eukaryota; kingdom Metazoa; phylum Chordata; class Mammalia; order Rodentia; family Cricetidae; genus Myodes; species Myodes glareolus. The sequence continues at coordinate 43,070,528 of NC_142044.1, forward strand.
ACAATGGCCTGCTGGACACCTACCAGCTAAAGTCACTAGACGGACTCCTGGAGTCGGACCTGGAGTATCTGGCCCTCGTGAAGGACAGCAAGGGCAAGTTCCACATCACCCTCAAGTTCTTCCTGGAGGAGAACAACAGCAGCCAGAGTGTCGACTCCATTCCCCTCCCCGAGGATGACAATGACAACTTTGCCATGCGGGTGGCCTATGACCGTGTCATCCGCTGCCTGGGCTGGAAGTTCGACTTCTCCATTTTCAACCAGTGAGTCCAAGTGGGGCGGAGGTAGGGACCCCTGGCCAACCCCTTCAGACCTCCCTGGGGACTCTAGGCTTCAGAAGAGTGGAGGAGGATGCAAGGGCCTTATCCACAGAAACTTTTATTTCTAACAACCCTCTCCACTGGCAGGTCCCTCAGACTTTCCTCAGGGACTGAATTCAGCAAGAAGTACCCACTGATCAGAGCTAGCTATGAGTCCAAAGGAAGCCGGGGTCTCTTTATCCTTGGGACCGCCAGCCACTCTGTGGACTACCGGAAATCTGCTGGCGGCTTCATCCATGGATTCCGATACACAGGTGAGCCTGGCTGAAGGACCCCTATCCCAGAGCTCCCAACTTCCAAACGCATCAAAAGGATGTTTTCGTGAACCAGGGCTATGTCTAGGAAAAGCGTGACAGTAGATATCGCTAAGGGTAGCCTGTTGCATGCTTGTCCTGTGCTCTTTGAACTTAAGTGTGTTCACAGTGATGGGTGGTCTCACACATGCCGCTTTCACAGGCTAAAAAGGCAGTACCCCAGCGTATGTAGCTGTGAAGCAGCTCATACAACGTGCAATAACACCCCTGTCTAATGTGGGGTTAGTGAAGATCTTTTCCCATTCTGTAGGCTGTCGTTTTGTCTTGTTGACCGTGTCCTTTGCTTTACAGAAGCCTTTCAGTTTCAGGAGGTCCCATTTATTAATTGTTTCTCTCAGTGTCTGTGCTGCTGGGGTTCTATTTAGGAAGTGGTTCCCTGTGCCAATGTGTTCAAGTGTACTTCCCACTTTCTCTTTTATAAGGTTCAGTGTGGCTGGCTTTATCTTGAGGTTTTTGATCCATTTGGACTTGAGTTTTGTGCATGGTGATAGATACGGGTCTATTTTCGTTCTTCTACATGTTGATATCCAGTTATGCCAGCACCACTTGTTAATTATGCTTTCTTTTTTCCATTTGATATTTTTTGCTTCTTTATCAAAGATCAGGTGTTCGAAGATGTGTGGATTGATATCCGGGTCTTCTCTTCGGTTCCGTTGGTCCTCCTGCCTGTTCTTATGCCAATACCAGACTGACTGTTTTCAGTACTGTAGCTCTGTAGTAGAGTTTGAAGTCAGGGATTGTGATGCCTCCAGAAGTTCTTTTATTGTCCAGGATTGTTTTGGCTATTCTGGGTTTTCTGCTTTTCCATATGAAGTTGAGTACCATTCTTTCAAGGTTTTTGAAGAATTTTGCTGGGATTTTGCTGGGCATTGCATTGAATCTATAGATTGCTTTTGGTAAGATTGCCTGGTTTCTGGTTTTAAAGAGCGCCCTTTTCTGCCCTTTTCTCCCCTCCGTGGAGGAAGCAGTGGACCGAAGCAGCTGAGTGAGCCGTTGAGCTGTTATCCACATTTTTTCGGGGTCAGGTGCCACCAGCTTGGTATGGATTTTGCTTGCAGTGCTTGCTTTGCATTCAGAGGATGGAGGATCGAGCCTTAGGATCCTTCTTACCAGGACTTCAATAGAAAACTTTTGCTCGGGGTCCTGAATGTCGTTCTGTGTATCCTCCCCTCCCAGCCCAGAGTCCACAGTGCTGAGACCAGGGAAAGAAAGACGACCTGTAAGAAGTAGTGGTAATAAAGTGTTTCTGTTAGGATCAGGGCACGGTAGCCCAGGATAGCCTCAAACTCCCAATCCTCCTGCCTCAGCTTCCTGGTTCTGAGATTAGAGATGTGCACTGCTATACCTGGTTTGTGTTTTATTTTCTTCATGAAGACAGTAAGACAGATGATGTGGAGATCATTGAAGGGGCCACTGCAAAGATCTCCATGCAAAGAATTGTGTGCTTATTGTAGAAGTGTTTTAAAACACAAAATAGCACAGAAAAGGGTTCTCTGTAATCACTTACTGGGGGGCACACATGTGCCACAGCATGTGTGTCAAGATCAGAGAACAGCCTATGGGAGTCAGTGTTCTTCTGCCATGCAGGACCTGAGGATTGAAGTCAGGCTTGACAGCAGATGTCTGTACCTACCAAGCCATCTCACCAGCCCAGTAGTTTTCTTTGTAACATAAAAAGAGGTAGGGTAGTAGCAAACTCAGCATAGACTCGTGGGTCCTCATGGCCTTCTGCATGGGGAGACTTGTGCCCTGCCTCTAGGTTAGAGTAGGTACTGTAGGGACAACTGAGCTGCCTCAGTCCCTGGCTCTCCTGCCAGGTGGTGGTGGTGGTAAACACATCACTTCATCTGAACAACCCTGGAGATCAGCTGTCAACCCCCTGGTCTGCAGCAGAAAGATATCAGTGAGAGACTCCTACTTGCCCCTCATATCTCCCCAGGTGGTGGCTGGCACCTATCATAGCCCCTTAGTCCGTGGAGTGGGTGCCACGTTGCCTGGCTACTTCTGCATGGGCCTCATCCAGACCTCAAGGTCCTCGAGTCCACCTCCTCCTGTTTCCATTTAGTTTGATGACTTATGTTACCTCAGGCCTAGGATTTAGTCCTCCTTACCCTTTGCAGCTGGCAGGGAACACTACACAGTAAGTTCAAGGCAAGCCTGGGCAACCTAGACCCTGTCTCGCAGTAAAAAGGAGATAAGAATGTAGCTTAGTGACAGAGCAGTTGTCTAACACGTCCAAGGCTCCAGGTGTCTTCCACAGTACCAAAAACAATGAGGAAAATCTCGCCATTCTCTGAGTCTTGTTCTTTCATGATTTCTCTTCCCCTTCCTGGGAAGCCCCATGACTCAGCATGCCGTCACCTGCACTGCACAGGTCTCACCTTCCTTCTCCGGGTGCCAAGCTTGTTCTCCGTCCCAGGCATCTCCCAGGCTCCTCTAGCTTCATTTAGCTCCTACACCTTGCAAACTGGGCTTGACCACCGTCCCCTCCAAGGAGTCAGAGGCCTAAACAGAGGCCCACCGTGGCTCCTTTCTCATGAACACCTGGCCTGTGCCACATCCTCATTGCATTGGGTGTTTTAGTAACTTTGGAAGAACAAGCGTCTGTGTTGGGGCATCATCCCACAACAGGGTAAAACAGCCCCAGGTGTAAAGAAAACCACCATGCTGGTGGCTTGGGCAGCAGCTGCTTTTTATGAAAGATCTCAGAATGAGACAGGGACAGGTAGATTTGGGCTGAAAAAGAGAGAAGCAACCGGAGCATCCATGGGGCTATAGCTAGAAATTGGGGATGGAAAAGCTCTATCTTTGGGTTGGCTGTAAAGAATTGCAGTTGGCAGAGAAATTTCCATGTGCAGATAGCCTCAGGCAAGGGTGGGCCACTCAGACCCAAATCCACCCCCACCCATACTTTGTGCAATACCCAGGAGATGGAACGGAGCAGGGCCGCTGATTGTATGCGATGATGAAGAAAGAACCTTTGTCATCTGGCCTCTTACACACAGCTCTTACTGCCATGGTTTCCCAGGCCTGAACCTCCCTCCAGTGAACCAAGATAAAATCTTGGCCCTTCCTCCCTCTGGCCATTTCAGTGCGTGCTGTCCACCGGCTCCTGGAACATCGGCACCATGGCATCGACTGGCCGTCCACAGAGCACCCCATCACACAGCTGACCAGTTCCATCATCCGGCGTGTAAATGAGGCTTCTGGGCTGTACCAGATGTTCAGTGTGCTGGCTGACGTCATCCTGTTGAAGGAGTGAGTGACCCTTCCCACGCCATCTCCCCCCACCCTGCTTTACCCATATACCCCGTCCTTTGCTTCTGGTACTATTCTGAGTGCTGAGTGGCCCAGTTGTTTCTTGTGTGAGGGAGGCCTGCAGAGGCTAAATCTGGCAGGGAAATCAGGGAGGTAAATACCTCGAGGTCTGTTATGGATTTCTTACTGTGTGGTTTGGGGAGTTAGTTAAGCTCTGTGCTTTCTTGCCTTATCTGCAAAATGAGCGGAGTTCCTTTGCAGCACTGAAGGATGAAGAGGCCCCTCAGGCACGGGTCAGGTTGGGCCTTTTAGATCAAGTGATTACTGGCAAATCACAGGACACACAGAGCCCGAGGACACAGTACAGGATGTGTGAGGAGAGGGCAAGGGAAGACTTGGAGAAGACAGGCAGGTGAGACGTGGAGGAGGACCCCCAAGTCAGAGGACATGCCCTGATCCAGAGCCCTGGCCACTCAACGTGAAGTTCAGGCGCACCGGAAGTCCTGGAGCTCAGCACACTGCCTTGCTTCATCCTCAGCGCCCCGTCCATGAGTCCAGAGCTGTCTAGATCAGGGTGCTCTTGGCAGGACCCAGTGCTCAGTCAGTATCCCAGGCCTGTCACCCACTCTGGTCCTGCAGCCTCCCAACACAGCCAGTCTGCTCACTGCAGCCACCAGCCATCCCTTAAAAGGACAGTCACACTGTTATCCTGGAGTCCCAACTCCCCACAACCCCCCCTTCTCCACCCACTCAAACACATGATCACCCCACACCTCCTTTACTCATGCCCCGGGACCCCCCCGGCCCCATTACTCTCGGCTCTACCTACAGTGGCAAGCTTCTCCCTTCCTTTCCTCATCTAGAGCCTACCCCTAGTATACCAGAAGACGCAGCTGCCACGGTGACATTATAGGGTGGGAGATTCCTGCTTAGTCCACACCACTGCACCTGTGGAGAGCTCTATGTCCCCACCCATGCCCAGTGAGCCTGCATCCCTCCCCGGTCCTGAGTTCCCCTGGGATTCTACCCACAGGAACGCTACAGCATTTGAGTACCTGGAAGAGTTTCCCATGCAGATGCTGGCCCAGCTGGAGTCGCTCACAGGGAGGACAGCCCGCCATGGGCTCTTTGTCATCAACATGGAATATGGCAAAAATTTCTCTGGGCCTGAGAAGGACGTCTTCTATTACGACCGGTCCGTGGCACATATAGAAGATGCCTGGCGTTCTAACTTCCTGCACCCTGTCATCTACTATTACAGACACCTCCCCACTGGTGAGCTGGCCCCTACCCTCCCTGAGCTCAGCCTCCTCAGGGGGAGCCCTTCTTGGACCACCTCTGTCTAGACAGCAGTCACCACAAGGCCATGCATTGCTTCTGCAGCTGACAAAGGGAACCCCAGGGGACCTATATAAACCATGCATGATCTCTGGGCACCATGTAGTGACAGGGGTGCTACCATGTGTGTCTCAAAGTGGGGGGAGGTGCTGCAGCTGAGTATTAAGAAAGGAGGATGAGGGGGGTAAGATGACTGGGCAGTAGAGGCACTTACCATGGAAGGCTAGAGACCTGAGTTCAATCCCTGGAACCCACCTAAAGATGGGAGAAGAGAATTGATCAACTCTACAAAATTGTCCTCTGACCTCCACACAGGCTCTGTGGCATGTGTGCCCATACAAACAGCAAAAACAACAGTAATAATAAACCAGACAAGAACTAAGCAGGCCAGCACAGTACAGAAATGCCACGCCCAACTCCCAGTTCTGTCCTCACTGCCATTCTGCTTAACCTCTCTGAGTCTTGCTTCCTATTCTATAAGATGGGATGATGGTAATTATTTCATACGGGGTTGCAGGAGGGTAGACACAAAGTGCCAGCCTTGCTAAGGCACAGCCTGGGTACCGTGCCTTTCAGTTCAGAACATGAAGGACCTCAGGTGGAAGAGGATGCTCCAGTGCCTGTCACCCCAGCACTGGGGAGGGTAGGCAGGTTTGCCACAAACTCAATGCCAGCCTAGGCTGTGTAGTGAGCTCCTGTCTCAGAACTGTGTGTGGTGAGGCACCCCTCTGTAATGCCAGCATTTGGGAAATAGAGGCAGGAGGTCAGCCTGGGCTATTTGAGACTCTGTCTCAAAAGAAGGAAAAGGTGGCCCAGGTGGAGATTGTTCCCAACGGCAAAAGCAGTTTCAACAGGTGGAAGGCAGGGGGTGGGGAGTGCAGATCTGTAGTTGGCGGCCCGAACCCTGGCCAGCTAGGATTGGTCACCTCCTAGGGTCTAGTTTCCAGGGATGGTCAAGTGTTGGTCTAGCGGCCTGTGGGCTGGGCCCACATGGGGCAGGGTCCACAGCAGTGGGAAGTGAGCCTAGATGAGCCCCCTGCAGCCAATGGTTCCTGTACTGCACACAGAAACCACAGGCAGCAGGCCTGGTTCCTCTTCCTCCTGCTGCATGACGGTGGCTGGTGGCCAAGCCGACCACAGCCTGACAGAAGCACCCTAGGAAGGCCACCACGAGAGCAGAGGGAGGTGCCGGAATGAATTGCCTGGCCCTGATGCCTCCCTCCTCCCACAGAGCAAGATATGCGGTTCCGGCCTGCACAGTGGCCCCTGCCTCGGCCCGTGGCCATCCATCACATAGTGGAGGACTTCCTGACCGATTGGACAGCCCCAGTGGGGCACATCCTCCCCCTCAGGCGCTTCCTGGAAAACTGTCTGGACACGGACCTGCGAAGCTTCTATGCAGGTAACCGAGTGCCCAGGAGGGCTAAGGGTGGGGTGAACACCTTAGTGCTAGTGCACTAGTGTGCGTGGGTTTGAGCTCTAGCACAGGAGCAGGGAAGGGAGGAGAGGAGAAGAAGCCAAGAGCTAGGCACTATCAAAATTGATTGTGCAATCTTGAAAAAGATGGAGATGAAACTAACGGAGATAAAATATTCTTGAAATAAGAAGCTCAGTATAAGGAGCTGGAGGTGCACTAGACAGAAATGAAGAGAGAATTGGTGAACTGGAAGGCAGATCTGACAGCTAAATGCAAAGGGGGTCTAAGGCAAGAACTCAGATGATCTAGAGGAGAAAGTGATAGAAACAAGCCAATATCTTTGTCCTTGTAAACCTCTGGATGTTCTGAACCAGTGCTTTTTCTATTATGAAGAGAACACGTCAGATGCCTATCAAATGTGTGACACTATTCATACATAGTTAAGTTAGAGACTGACTTCAGCCTAGGCAAACAGCAAGCATCCTGCCTTATCCTGACTCTGCTTTGCAGTGATGATTTGGGAGCTGATCTGTTGCTGAGTGGCATCCTGTCCCTGATCACCTAAGCATCTTCCTGTCTTGATTAGCCCATAGAGCCAGAGCTGAGCTGAGCACCTGTGCACTTCTAACAGTCTGTGAGCAGCCAGCCTCGATCATACGCTGACCCCTGAAATGCCTAGAAAGGAGAATTCTCAGCTCCAAACTGTCTGCCCATTGCCCAAGACTTCAAGAGTCCACAAAAGTCCAGTGGTGTATTCCCACCCAAAATCATGGCCCCTGATGTATCCTCCCAGTTTTGTCACTGCCCTGAGCTGGGATGAATCCTTACAGCAGAAGGCCAGCTTCCCTTTAACCATTGTGAAGCTGTTAATTCGAGCCTCAGCCTGTGCTGGGAGTTGTCCTAACCTTGGGTCCTACAGAGGGGCAGCGTCATCAGAAGGTCCTGCTGGCTGAATGGCTGCCCTTGCTTCTGTTGTCTTCCCTAGCAAGGCCTCTGTACCAGGAGTCGGAGATGACGCAACAAAGGATGCTGTGGAGCCCTTCTGAGCCCATCCCTCACCTAACCCTCACAGCATCTTCCTTTGTCTAATCCTCCCCCTTTTTAGAAGAGCTAACGAGAATAAGGAAAAGTGAAAAGTCTTCCCCCAAAGATGTAGGACTCATTCTGTGAAGGCTCTGACGCTCTGCCTTCCCACCCCGCCTCTAACTCTCAGTCAGAGCTATGCAAATGTTGCTGTGTTTCCCCTCCACACCCTGGAGGATATGGCCCAGGACCCCTAGTGAGGGCCTCAATAAATAGAATCAAATTTCATTACTTACAGCCAGTGAGTGACTTGGGGTCACTCACTTCAGAGGATCCTATACTGAAACCTCATTGTAGACTTGGCAATTGCTGGTACAACACTTTGATGTCAGAATATGAATGTGTGTGTGTGTGTGTGTGTGTGTTATGTTTTTCTCCACAAATTTAATGCCTGTTTGTTTTACATATTTATCATTGCACATGGATTTTTTTTTCCCCTTTCATGTGTTTCCAGTTGGAAGGTGCATTTTACCATAGCATTTAGCAACTGCACACAAGACTTTTTGTGTGTGTATGTGTGGGGTTTTTTTTTTTCTTTTGAGACAGGGTTTATCTATGCAAGACTTTTTTTTTCTTATTCTGAATAGAACTATCACCTTTTCACTTAAAGGAAACACTTTATGGTTCCCCCTTTGGCATACCGAAATTGCTGAATCTCTGTTCATAAGCTTTGAAGCCATTATTAAACAAGACAGAATGAGGCATCCTTGTTTGCTTTCCATTGCTCTGATAAAACACCTGACCAAAAGCAGTGTGGGAGGAAAGTGTTGGTTTTGCTTCCACTTCCAGATTACAGTTCATCATGAATGAAAGGCAGGAATCTGGAGACAGGAACGGAAGCAGAGGCAATGAAGAAATTTCCTTACTAACTTGTGCTCCCCATAGCTTGCTCAGTCGACTCTCTATGCAGCCAAGGGCCACCTGCCCAGAGATGCACCACCATGGTGATCTGGGTCCTCCCACACCAATCAAGGAAATGCCCCCACAGACTTGCCTACAGGCAACTCTTGAATTCAGCCAGCATGATGGTACATGCTTTTCATACCAGCAGCAGGGAGGCCGAGGCAGATGGATCTTGAGTTTGAGGCTAGCCTGGTCTACATTGTGAGTTCCAGAATAACCAGGGATATATAGAGAGATCCTGTCTTTAAAATGAAAAAATAAAAAAAAGTTTCTTCTTCCCAGATGACTATATCCTGTGTCAAGTTGACAAAAAGACTAGTCAGCACATAAAGGTTACCGGACTCAGGTACATTATGCCATTGAGGTGGTCCTGTTGATAGAAACGGTTGCTATGTGTGGGTAGTATATAGTAGCAAATACAGTATGAAAATCCAGATGGCTACTAAGTAACTAGTGGGTGGAAAGTATATACAAAAGTGGATACCTGGATGCAGGAATGGCTTCCATCCCTGTTAACCAGATGACTACCAAGTGACTCATGAGTGGGTTGTGTATAGGATGTAGTTACCTGGACTAAGAAATGATCCCCATGCTATACTATGAGTGGCTCCCATCCTGGGTGGGCTGGAACAGAAAGACTCTAGATTTTATCACACTAGACATGACTAGTTTATTTTTCAAATTGCAGTCCAATTATCAGGCGGCTGACTGTGGTGAATGACTGAAACCAAGTGGGGGGAGACACCCCGAAAGCATGACCACTCAGCTTAGCTGAAGGCTTCCTTCCCACCTCCTGACTCCTGACTCTCACTCCCCACAAGGAACTGCCTCGAGCTTTTTTGAAGGTTCTTCCTGGTGCCTTCATTTTGCTCATGGATTCTTTTTAATTGGTTTTTTGTTTGTTTGGTTGATTGGTTAGTTTTGGTTTTTTTGAGACAGGGTTTCTCTGTAGCTTTGGAGCCTGTCCTGGAACCTACTCACTCTGTCTCAAACTCACAGAGATCCACCTGTCTCTGCCTCCCAAGCGCTGGGATTAAAGGTGTGTACCATCACTGCCAGGCATGCTTATGGATTCTTTTGGTTGTTTCTTCAGATTTCAAAAATAATACATACCCATAGCTATTTTGTCACTGATCAAATTTCATGTGTGCATCAGTTTTCTGCTGTGATACAGACAAGGATTTACCCATTTCATCTGTTTTTCTTCCCACAGTTGGGAAGAGAACTTTGTGTGTGTGTGTGTGTGTGTATGTGCGCGTGTGCACGCTAGTGTGTACATGTGCGACATCTCGCAAGGGTTGATTCTCTCTTTCCACCATATGGGTTCCAGTGCTCAGATGCAGGTCGTCAGACTTGGCAACACACACCTTTACTCTTGAGCCATCTTCCCAGCCCATGAGAAAGACTCCATGTATAGTATTTGCAGCTCAGGTGTTACAGGCAGAGCTGAGCCCAAAGCGGGGCTGATTGCTGGGCTCCCACCATACAAAGGCCAGCTTCCAGAACAGCTGAGGGTCAGCTCTAGAGAGACTGCTCCTACCTTCTGGTTCCATGCAAAGTTCTGGGACCCTTTCTGTGGTTTGCTTCATTTTGGTATCCTGACCCCTTGACCTCTTCAGGTCATACATGAGATGCCAGGAAAGGCAGCTGTCTTAGGGTTTCTATTGCTGTGAAGAGATACCATGACCACAATAACTTTTATAAAGGAAAACATTTTAGTGGAGGCTGGCTTACAGTTCAGAGGTTTAGTCCATTGTCCTGGCGGGAAACAAGGCAGCATGCAGGCAGACATGGTACTGGAGAAGGAGAGTTCCACATCTTGATCCTCAGACAACAGGAAGTGAACTGAGTATCACACTGAGCATAGCTTGAGCAAAAGAGACCTCCAAGCCTACCCCCACAGTTACACACTTCCTCTAACAAACCCTCATCTCCTAATAGTGCTACTCCGTATGAGCTTATAGGAGCCAATTACACAGCAGCTTAGATTGAAGGGCTGGAAAGGACTGTGCAGGGCCCCTGATGAACACTTCCCCTAAGTCCCCAGCATTGCCCACTTCTCTCCGTCCTCTCCCCTACCTGACCTGACACCTTCTTTTGCCTTTGTATAGAGTCCTGTTTCCTGTTCACCCTCACACGCCAGAAGCTGCCCCCCTTTTGCCAGCAGGGGTACCTTAAGATGCAGGGGCTTTCAAGCACCAAGAGCCTTTGGCAACATGGTGTGGAAAGCAGACTCTTGCAGGACTACACAGCCATGGAGGACAGCAGCAGTCGACTTGGTGACCACCCCTCGGCTCCAGGGTCTCTGACTCAGACCCTTGACAGCAACAAGGAGGAACTCTGACCATCCTCTCCCTGGGCTGTGGAGGTAGTGCCTTCTCGGGGCCCTTTCCCCAGGCTCTCTCCTACCGTTAAGGCTGCTCAGGACCACCACAGAGATAACAGATGACAAGACAGCCTATAGAGTGCCGAAGGCTGGGACACAGTCACACTGTAGTGTTCTGTCCTGTGCTGGCCCCTGGGTGCTAGATGCACAGTTAAGAGGAGGGTACCTTCTGTCAAGTAGGAGCTGCCTTCCACAGCCTGCTTGTGTCCAACTTAGAGAATCACTAAACACCACCCAGGTCTGGTGTGTCTGCTGCTAGGACCTATCTCCTTTCCCTTCTGGTTCACTCTGCAGATGGGCTTGGGTCTGCCTGGGGAACGGCTCGCAGCTGAAACCCCCTCATTTCCATAGCAGGCATGTTATAAGGAAAGCCTGAGGGCTTCAGCCGTGGGGTAGACAATTGAGATCTCTGCTTCCCCAGGACAGCTATGGACCCCAACTCAGAAGCATCTAGCATCTCCTAGAGTCCTCATCCAGGAGGGCCTGCCCTATGGCGCTCTTTCTTTCCACATCGTCTCACCCTCCCCGGCACTGGCTCTCAGCGGAACTCCAGTCAGGGTGGGGAATCACAGGCCAGAGTGATGGTATAGAACAGAGACTGTAAACTCCTACAAGGCCGTCTGCCCAGCTGGCTCCTCAGGAGCAGGGCACCTCAGAACTGCCCTGTCCCCAAGATCACGCTCCCAGGGGTCAGCAGCCTCTGTGTCCCTCTCCCACGCTGCTGTCTGGCATCCTGAACCCTGTCTTCCTTGAGACCTGCCTGGGCAGGTTTTCCGTGTTGCTGTGCCTGCTGCCTTAGGCGTGGGAACATTGACCCTTGCCGGCCCCTGGCTGCCTTGATTTCCTCTCCTCTTTCTTGCCTTTCCTCACCAGAGTCCACATTCAGCCAACAGATTAGTCTCGCTGATGAATAAGCCATGAGGAAAACATGACCCACAAGGGCAGCCTGGTGATCACGTGATTTCCCATAGCCCCAGAACGCAGGTACTGTTTCTCACCAGCTCTTTCATTCTCTATGGAGGCCCCTCAGATGTTCAGGGACCTGTCAACCCAAAGCCCCTTCCTGAGAACGTCCTCTTCTCCACAGAAGAGTCTTGTCTGGGTCCAAGCCCTCTTGGTCACCTGACGTGTCTGCAGCCGCCTTCCTCCCCAGTGTTTACCAGGTTCTAACAGGGCAATCCAACAACTTCATGTCACCAGGAGGAACTGTGTCCCCTGTACCTACTTGGGGTAGTTTGCACAGGGCCAAACCTCCTTAGCCCAGGATGTCAGAGTCACAGGTTGATTGGCAAGTCAAACTGGGACCCTGCCATCCCACCCTCCCTCACAAAGTATTTTTAAGTGAGTTGTTGATTTAGTGCTATCCCATGAAATCGAATCCTGTTCCTCACATCTTACCCTCTACTCACTGAGGCTGGCTGAGCCACTTGTTCAGTGCCTTAGCAAGTAGCTGGCTGACACCCTTGTATATGACATCTGCTGCTTCCTGTCATCTGCCAGATCGTTGATTCTGTCACAATATCAGGCAGCCTTATTTGTTTTTAACACGAAGGATTCTGTTCTTGCTCAGTTGGCTAGAGATTATTTCTACTTCCCCCATCCCACCCCCCGAGAGAGTTTCACCATGTTCTGCCTGGCGTGGTACATATTACATAGCCCAGCCTGCACTTGGATTCATGGTAATTCTCCCGCCTCAGCCTTCCAAGAGTTGGGATTACAAGTTTGAGCCACATAAGCTTTTTTAAGATTTCTTCTTAATTATGTGTACTTGTATGTGTCTGTTTGTGGGTATGTGTACATGAGCACAGGTGCCCAGAGGTCAGAAGAGGATGTCAGAGCCCCTTAACACTGAAGTTACAGGAGGCAATGAGCAAGCCTATGTGGAGGCTGAGAACTGAGTTCAGGTCCTCTAGAAGAGCAGTAAGTGCTGAGCCAGTTCCTCCTGGACTCCTGCCCCAGAACTATTTTAAAGAAAAGATTAAAAATAAAGCCAACTGGATGGGGTACACGCCAAGGCAGGAAAATTGAGGTTCAAGGCCAGCCTGGGCTACATGCAAAGTTCCCGGATAGTGTGGGCAACTGAACAAGGTCCTGATTCAAAAAAGAAATTTTAAAAAGGCAGAAATAAACTGGGTGCGGTGTTACATGCCTTAATCTCAGCACTCCTAAGGCATAGGCTGGAATAGCGCTTGTGTGTGAGTTCAAGGCCAGCCTGGTTGACCCAGCAAGTTCCAAGCCAATAGAGCTACAGTATGAAATCCTGTCCCAAAAGTAAATAAATAAATTTTTTGAAAACCATGAGCAAAAATAGATATGGTGAAGGGACTGATTGAAACGCCTAGAAATACTAAGCAAATTTTCATGATCATCTATCTCTTCTGTGGTGTAGATAGAGAAGGGCTGGTGAGTCTGTGCTTACATACGTGACACTGACTGAGATGTGGCCCCAGGTGAGCTGGAACAGCAGCTGGGGCTGCTGATAGCTGTGAAGATAGGAACCATAGGATGCCAGCAGTGTCTCTGCTGGGACGGGGGACAGGTTCTTTTTTCCTCTTTTGATCAAATTTGTGTTTATTTTTCAAATGTGATTCTATGCTACTGAAATAAAAATGCATTTATTTTTAAATCATTTCTGCTCTTGAATTTTGGGATTGCTGGGAAAGAGAGGACATGGGAACCCTTGCGAGAGTCTGCTCTGCTTTGATGGTCCAGATGGTGACCAGGGTGGGTTACCCTAGAAAATCACTAGAGGGAAGGCACACCGTGCAGCAGAATGTAAGCATGCTCAGGGCAGAGTATGGGGGACACACCTGTACCCTTGTACCTGGGAGGTGGTCAGGATGTAAGCATGCTCAGGGCAGAGTATGGGACACACACCTGTACCCTTGCACCTGGGAGGAGGTCAGGATGTAAGCATGCTCAGGGCAGAGTATGGGGGATGCACCTGTACCGTTGTACCTGGGAGGTGGTCAGGATGTAAGCATGCTCAGAGCAGAGTATGGGACATGCACCTGTTCCCTTGCACCTGGGAAGTGGTCAGGATGTAAGCATGCTCAGAGCAGAGTATGGGGGATGCACCTGTACCTTAGCACCTGCGAGGTGGTCAGGATGTAAACACCACCACATCTTTAATCCCAGCCCTCAGGAGGCACAGGCAGAAGCAGGTAAACAAGACCAACCTGGTCTACATAGTGAGTTCCAGAACAACAAGCCACATAGTGAGATCCTGTTTTTAAAGAAATAAAAAGGCTGTCCAGGCGAAAGGAAGTGAGTAGTTAAACCATGCGCTCACTCCTCACATGGAGTCTCTAAACTGACGACTGAGCACACATGGCCACATGGCCATCCTTTGAAACATCTTCCCCCAAATGACAGAAAATCAGAAACAAATTTCTCCTCTGGGAGAGACCTTCAGGACTGATCTCCAATGCCTTGGATAGCCCCAAATTCTTTCTATATGACAAAAGTGGAGGTGTCCCTGAAGTCTGCCAGGAAACCAGTGAGCTAAAAATCCTGGGGATATGGATCAGTTGCCTATAATGCACAAAGCCCCGGATTCACGGTCATCCACTATGGTGGCACACAGCAGAAATTCCAGTTCTTTCAGGGGGCAGAAACAGGAGGATCAGAAAGTCAAGGTCGTACTCAGCTATAGTGAGTTTGAGGCTAACCTAGGATATATTAGATAATTTAATAAAAACTCATATATGCTAGATATAATGTTAAAATCTTGCAATCCACATTTAGGAATTGAAGGGAGGAGAATCCATAGTTCAAGGCCAACCTCAGCCACACGTGAGTTTGAAGATCCCCCCCCATGAACTATGTAAGACCTACCTTAAACCACACACACAATAAACTGAGACCTGCCTGCAACCACAGGTGACCTTAAGCGTGGATCCTATCCTAGGTAAACCAAGTAAGTATAACATCTGCATTAGTAAGTCCAAGTCACCAATGATGCATTGGTGTCACATTAAAAATCAAAGCACATCCCCTCAGTGTCATTTAATCAAGAGTGAGATCAATTGGAACTCTCTGCTTCAAGCTCCCTTGGGTCTTATATCCTGTCTCTCTGTTGTATGAGTCTGGATCGGTGCCTGCCTCAAAGTTGTCTTGTGAATCTGGCCCTCGTCTTTCTCTGAGTATATCTGAGTGTGTGTCTTTAAGGAAGGGCTTTGCTCTCTCCTTTATTGAACAGCGCAGAAACTGTTTGATGGGGTAAGGAATGGGACACTTTATAGAAATCTTGAACAGAGTTTTAAGGGATTAAGTCACTGGCTCCAACTGAGACCAACTGACCCAGACAGCAAACACTACTACAAACATTACTGTTTATCAAGCAATACTCGTTCAATGCAATCAACATTTATGGGTATTTTTATAAGACTGCTCCCTCCATATAGTTGATGTTCCCAGCAAATGATTATAGTAACACACATGCACTACTCTTGGATCAGGGGCATCAGCTATGCAACGGTTTAGGTTGTAAAGGTGGATTACATGGGAAATCCGGGGCAAGTAATATCGACTTTTGAGGGCGGGTTAAGCAGACAGGCTGAGTACACGGAGGGAAAGCACTCTTAAGTCTTAAGTGACCTCTAGGTGTAAGATCCAGCGAAAGTTCCAGTTTCTTAGAATGTAGGAGACATTTTCAGCACAATGCATTGCCACAGCCACAGCTCCACCCCAGCAGGGCCTGATGAGAGACCCTGAGCCGAAACCGCCCAGGCAAGTTGCTACAGATTCCTCACCACAGACATTCCAGGACTGTGTGCAGCTTAGCTGTTACATGGATAGACGTTGTTACACCGCATCTGATGACTCATACATGCTTTACACCAATTCCATCCTCACCATGACCGCATGAGGAGAGATGACTATCCTCACTCTAGAGTTAGACATTGCAAGCTGCTGAGCAAGGCTGAAACTTGAACTCAGGCACTCTGCAAGAGTAGCTGGTGCTCATAACTGCCATCTTTCTAGCCCAAAAGTGTTTGGCTTTGACTCACAGTATGAGGATACAGTCGGTCATGGTGGAGAAGGCTTGGCCTCCAGAGTGTGAGGCTGCCAGTCACATTGTGTCCCCAGTTAGGAATCAGAGAGAACTAAATGCTGCTTCTTGGCTCACTTCCTCTTTTTTATTCAGTTCAATAGCCTGGCTCATGAGGTGCTGCCTCCCACATTCTGGGCAGGTCTTCCCTGTCCTTCAGAGACATGTTGTGTTTCATTGAGGACTAACTATCATGGTTGCCTTGTCCTGACATCCTCCACATGGGTGTCCTTCAAGTGAACCATGAGTGACAATTCTTTTTTCTTTTATTGGGGTGCTGTGTTTCTGTGTGTGTCTGGTTCCTTTCATTTAATTTTTTGTTAATGTTTCCTCACCAACTTCCATGGGCTTCATTTTTTTTTACATTTTATTTATTTATTGTGTGGTTATTATGTGTGTCCACACACACGTGTGGGCATGCACATCACAGCAGACATGTGGCAATCAGGACGGCTTGAGGGAGTCGGTTCTCCCCTCCTACCACCTAAGACCCAGATATTGAACTCAGATTGTCAAGCTTAGCAGCAGACGCCTTCATCCACAGAGCCATCTTGTCTTGCTAGTCCAAGAGTTCTCAAACCTAGAAAGACATATGGTTCCCACGGAGTGGGGGCTGGGAGAGATAAAGAGACAGTTGAGCGATCCTAATTACATAGCAGGTGCCAAATGAACCCCCCTCCTCCCCAAAGGCATGGTAGGTGACTCGGAGTAGTAAGGGAGACCCTTAAACTCGCTCTTGTGCCCTCGGCTCCACAGCCAATTAGGACATCAGCCACCCAGCCAAACTGGATTCTTCTCTCCAAAATAAGCCATCGACGGCATCTTTCCACTGCAAACGCTTATTTTTAAAATACAGGGGAAACGCTGATTGGATAAAGATCTCTGTCAGACTGCGGGCTTTAAAAAAGCATTGAATCCAAGCTGGCAATCCAGACGGAATGTAAATCTGCCACAGAGCAAAGCTGATGGGCCAGTAGGAGAGGCTGCAGCCCAAGTATCTAGTCCAAGCACATCACACGACCGATCCATCAACCAGAAATAAAAAATAGCACGCAACAGATGTACTTCAGCAAGGAAGAAAGGAACAGCAGGCGAGCTGTCTCGCTCCTTCTTCTGGTCTGCATAAATAAGTCTGCTTTGCTGGCTTCTTCTGCAGAAGCCCCGTTACAAGATCTGTCTGTCACCTGCTTCTTCGCTTCTCTCTGAGACGCTATCATTGCTAACCTAGTCTCTCAAGTTCTTTCAAATCATCAGTAAATAATTGAGTGCAAAATAAAAAAAAAAACCAAAACCCTCAGCAGAAGATGGTGATGAAATATCTGAGAATGTCCGGAGTGTGACATCGTCATCTGGTCTTGCAGTTTTGAAACAGAGTGGCAACAAAATGCATGAGGTGATCCCTGCCACAGTCTCACTGAGATTTGAACAGTGTGTTGGGAGACGCACCCAGAAGCCTTGATCTAAGGCACCACCAGAGATTAAAGATGGCCACCATCTGTCCACCATGGGGGTGTGTCCATGCCCTCCTGTTGAATCACGGTAGGTAGGCCGAAGAAGAGAGGTAGAAACAGTGATGTCCCAACTATCGGGCAGAGCCTTGGGAGATTGGCAGCTCCAAGGCTACCCTGGGAGGAAGCCCCATGGAGAGAGAGGTTCACAAGAACAGGAGTGAGGCACCTGACCGAGCTGCCAGCCAGCTCCACAGCAGGCCTATCAGTGAGCTACATGGAAACAGGTTCTCTGGCTCACTTGACTAGCCCTAGTACAGCGATTGGCAAATCTCTATCTCCAGAAATATTTCCCTTACAGTTCATAACAGTTGCAAAATTACAGTTAGGAAGTAGCAACAAAATAATTTTATGTTTGGGGGTTACCACAACATAAGGAACTGTATTAAAGGATCCCAGCAAGTAGGAAGGTTGAGATCCACTGATCTAGTGGGTACTGTGTGGAACAGAGAGTCCCTGCAATTACCAAGTACTACCCAAATTTCAGTCTCTCCATCTCTGTCTCCCCCATCTTGCCCCCCACCATGTGTGTGTGTCTCCTGTGATCTCAGCAAATGGAAGACTGAGCATAAAGATCACAAGTTCGAGGCTATCCTGGACTACAGAGCAAGACCCTTTCTCAAAAAGATTTATAAAATTAGTGATAAAAATAAGGATTAGGGATGTGACTTAGTTCATAAGCGTGCCGGCTTGAGGTGCAGGAGATCCCAGCCCCACATAAGCCAGGCTTGTTGGGACCAGAAGTTCAAAGTCATCCTCCACTATACAGCCTATTTGAAGCCAGCATGGGCCACATGAGACTCTGTCTCAAAGTTAATACCAAATAAAGATAAAAAGCCTCATTTTGCTCTTGGTGGGTTCTCTGCCTTCCTCACTGTGGGATGGACACTGCTCACCAAACCTCAGACTCCAGAATAGAAGCCAAATGACCTTATTGGCCAGCAGTTCCTTTGAACAGAGTGCCAGTCATCTCTCCAGACAGGAAGCTGGTCCCTTGAGGAAAATAAAACAAACAACAACAACAAAACACCTCTTTTTGAGACAGGGGTTTGCTATGTGCCACAGGCTGGCGTTTTCTTATTTCAATCCTTCTGCCTCAGCCTCCTGAGTGCTAGGCTGCTGTATACTAACACGCCCTTCTGGCCATGTTACCTCTTATTTTAGATATTTAAAGATGCATAGAGCTGAACTGTTAGGCACAACCTTTGGGGGATATCTGAGTTTGAGTTTCCATTCTGACTCCAGGTTCTCTCAGCCTTCAGTTTCGCTCCTCTGTAAAATGTTACTGACAACAGCACCTCGCTTCCTCTGAGATATGATGAGTTAAGCTGGGGGTGGCAGCGCACGTCTGTAATCTCCATACTTGGGGGACAGAGGCAGAAGGACCCTGTCCCAAACAAAAACAACAAGAATTAAATCAGGTAATGTGCCTGGACAGGAAGCCTGAGGTGAGAACCACAGACTGCCCCTAGCTATTCAAAGCTTGCCGAGGTGGCCCGAGGTGGCCCGAGTCACTTCCTAAGGCAGAGGAAGAAAAGAGCCCTGCGTGGAAGTGGCTCCCATTCTCCAGCATGGCCCTCCTCTGCCCGCAGCTGCCTCCTGTCGAAGGACCAGAGAGGAGGAGCAAGCTAGGCAAGATTTGGCAAAGAGGAAGGAGCCTGCATCCTCTTCTCACAGCTGCAGGTTTGCCTTGCCCTGACGAATCCCTGCAGCCATCAGCCCTGACCCCCAGGGACACACCAGCAGCCTGAACCTGGAATTCTCCTGCTGCCCAGGCCACCTCTGTCATGCTCGGTACTGGACAGGACATGGTGCAATAGCTGGAAACAGGACAGTGCAGGAGTCACAGCTGGCATGAGACTGGACTAGGTTGTTCTGCAATGGTGCTAGAAACATCAGAGGTTACCAACAAGATGGAAATTGGGCCAGGAGATGCACTCATCTTTGATTCCTTCACTCCAGAGGCAAATAGATGTCTGTGAGTTCAAGACCAGTGTTGTCTACATAGAGAGTTCCAGGCCAGCAAAAACTACATAGGGAGACCTCTGTCTCAAAAAACAAAGTAAAAGACAAAAACCAAATGACCTCTCTAGGGGTACCCCTGTGGGTGTGGCCTGCCACCCCAGACTTTTGTTTGCTTATTTCATTTTCTGAAGGTGCCTCCTTCATACTCTGACATCTCCAGTGTCCCAATCGCTGAACTGCGACTGTCCTGCAGCCCTGTCCTCCGCAGTCCAGCCCTGCAGGGTTTAAGGAGCCTGCGCCCTGGACTGCCAGCTTCTCCAAGTGGAAATTGTGAGTACCACAGTGCCATCGTGTGGAAGTTTTGCTTAAGGCATGCTGCCAAGCACCCTCCCTGGCTTGGCCTCAGATGACCTATGCTGGTTGGCTGGCAATTCTCTGGGGGTTGGGAGAGGAGGCAGTACCCTAGAGCCAAGGCAGATTCTGCTGGGGGTGGAAGAGCCCCATTAAGATGCCACCCCCTGTTCACTGTGCGTCCCAAGAAGCCTCTTGATTTCTGTGTGCCTCCGTGTCTTCCTCTAAGATGAAGGCTGTGGCTTCAAATGTTCCTGCTTCAGAGAGTGAGCGTCAGGATGTGATGAGTTAAATGTGCAAGAGTCTGACAACCATGCTAGCCATTTATACGCGAACAGTTCAGCGTATTCGCACATTTCAAACCCTTTGACCGAACTCACAGTAAAAGAAGCATTTAAAGGCTGTTACCTGGCCAGAAGGTGGTGGTGCATGGCTTTAATCCTAGCACTCAGGAGGAAGAGGCAGGTGGATCTGGAGTTCAAGGCCAGCCTGGTCTGCAAAGTGAGTTCCAGGACAGCCAAGGCTACACAGAGAAACCCTGTCTAGAAAACAAAACAAGACAAGACAAAAAGACAAAATAAATAAATAAATAAAAATAAAAATAAAACCAAGAATGTCACCTTAGCATTCGGGAGGCTAAGTTCACAAGACCATCTCTGAAAGAGTGTTTTTGGTCACACAGCAGTGTACACATACATACAAAGGCTGCACAAAGCACCAATGCTGACACCTGGAATGTTCTGGCATTTTCAACCCTACTCTGTTTTGTTGTTTTATTTTGTATGAGACAAGGTCTCAGGTAGCCCAGATTGGCCATGAACTTGATAAGACCCAACACTTTCTTCTGACCTCTGCAGGCATCAGGCAGACATGTGATGCCCATACAGTCATGCAGGCTAAACACTCATACATACAAATAAACAGTAAATCTAAAAAAACAGTTTTTAAACTGACCATAATGCTGTTCACACCAATGCTCATAATTTATAATCTAAAAGCCAAGGCTACCCGTCCTGATTCCCTTCCCTCTGCTTCAGGTTTGTACCCTGAATCTGACTGAAAGATTCACCAGCTCCAGGTACCTACCACCAAGTACCTGAGGGGCTGGTTGGCAATCTTCTGGGAGCTCACCCTGTGTCAAGGGTAGTCTACCTGCTGGAGGAAAAGGAACTGACGTCATGCCAGCACCCATATCCTGTCCTTCCCACAGGTTTTTTGAGACAGGGTTTCTCTGTGTAGCCCTGGCTGTCCTGGAACTTGCTCTGTAGACCAGACTGATCTCAAACTCAGAGGCCCACCTGCCTTTGCCTCTCAAGTGCTCGGATTAAAGGCATGGGCCACCACCACCCCACTCACGACTTCTCTTTGCAGAGGGCATATTGCTGTCATTTCTCAGATGAGAAGCCTGGGCCAACAGAGGTAAGGTGATTATAGAATAGGCATGAACAGGACTGGACCTGCTTTAGAATTTAGAATGCAAATCAAGCAAGGAAATTGGCTCTCAAGAAACGGCTCTGAAAATGCTGAATAGGATGGGTAGGTGGCTGGGGAAGAGAAAGTGCTAGAGACAGAGAAAAGCAGATATGGAAGTAGGTGGGGCAAGAACGCCCCTGCCAGATGGTGCCTGGCATTATCAGCAACAGCTGCAGCAAGGGAGGCTGACCTCAGGAGCCCGGGAGAGGGGGGAGTCTGGGTATCCCCCCCACCCCGCCATGGGTTGTCATCCTGAATGAGGACAGACATTAAGACAAGAGATCAGACAAGGTAGAGTGACCATTTATGGGGTCTGCCCATACCTGACCTAGGCTTCTGCCTTCGGTGGGCAAAAGACTCTACTAAGTGGAAGGTTGGCATAACAGTAGCTGGCTAGGGCAAGAGACTTGTTTCCCTCAGTCTACCTATCGTAGAGGCAAAGCCCTGCCTGGCACTGGGACCTGCCAATTGGACAGAGGACAAATAATAACAGGATGTGGCCAAAATGAGCAGGATGGGAGCATGATGATGGCTTTGGAACGGTACAATGGAGCCATGGAATGTGGTGAGGGAAATAGATTGAAGTTAGAAGACTCAATTTGGGCCACTGCTGCATGTAGGTTTGCACTACAGAACGGTTTGCAAGTCTGGCAAGGGGTTAGAGATTGAAACACACAAAGAGACAGGGGTCGTCCTTGAAACAAGAATGCCCCCTTTATTGTGTTCCAGTGCAGCTTATATAGCATGCTCATTTCCACATGAATGATATAGTCACTGTACAAGATAGCCACAGCAGCAGTCTGGCTGATGGCATTTTCCCTGCTGCAGAGGCTGCAGTGGTGACAATAGTGGCCACTACAGCCACAGTGATCCCAAAGTCTCAGCAGGGATGGCTCAGCACCAGCTGATTCACTGGGATAGGTACCAAGCCTGGAACCCAGACCACAGTGGCAGGTGTCTCATTCACCCAACAGCTGTTGGCCAGGGCTGATGGTCAGGAGAACTGTCCATAGGATGCACAAGCCGTTCAGGAATCCAAATGGGGCTTTTTTTCCCCCTCTGGATCTCCTCCACATGACGTCAGGGACTCTTTGTCCCAGACATCCTCCTGCTTCCCAACGGATTCCCCAAGCTGCTCCTGGACCCCACAAACTTCAGCAAGCAACAATTTAGGGAATTTGGGAATAGTTCTCTCCAAACTGCTTCCTGCTGTTAGTTGGGCGAAGTATTTTGGGGGGTGTTCACAGTGACCTTTCGGGGAGGGAGGGTCTTGGTCCATCAAAACACATTAGTCTGGAATGATTCCACAGGTTTTCATCTTCTGGGGAAACAAAAGCAGAACTTCTTGTCCAAAGCAACAAATCCTTCAACCTATGTTTTGAAATCAAGATACCTTTCTTAGCAGTACCCAAAAATCAAATGTCTCTTTCCAGTTAAAAAAGAAAACACAATAATATTCATAATCCAGATTCCTGGTGCACACTCCATCTTTATGTGGCTTATTTTTATGATCTTTACCACCAGAGCGGACTTGAAAAAGTCCGCCCTCATCCTCAATTCATCCTCTTGTCTTTTCTTTATTACTTCTCTGCTAGCCAATCTTCTGGAGGGCATTCCTCAGAGCGCCCCTAGTTCCCCATCTCAGCGGTGTCTCCTATGGTATCTTCACCACCTGGAACCACTATCGGGCAAGGGTCTGGGGAATAAAAAACACATAGACACATACCCATCTTCAATTCACCTTCACCATTCCCGAGGGCGATCTCTCAGGGATCCCTAGTTCCTGATCTCGCTGGGGACTTCTGTGGAGGGCCGGACCACATTCTCCATTGCTTCTAGGAACAAAGGTAGAGATTGACCTCTGTGACCCCAAGGTGTGGCGGTACACGCCTTTAGTCCTGATGCCTGGGCGGCAGAGGCAGATTGACCTCTGTGACCTCAAGGCGTGGTAGCATACGCCTTTGGTCCCAATGCCTGGGAGGCAGAGACAAGCAGATCTCTGTGAGTTCAAGGTGATGTAGCACACGCCTTTAATCCCAGCGCACGTGCTTGGTAACTCTCTACCGCTGCGTCCCTGCCTACTCCCGAGGCATCATCTGGGATAATGGGCAGTGAACCAATCAAAGAGTGACACGTCCAAAGCAGGGTCTGTTTCCTATATAAGGGATGGGTTCCATCTTATCTGGGTCTCCGCCATGTTGGCTGATGCCCGCTCTCCCAAGGGGCATTAAAGCTTTACTGCAGAAGTATCCTATGTGTACCGCGTGGTTCTTGCTGGCGAGACGGTAGCGCGGGACAGACCTCCACCTGTAGTGTAACACCTGCACTATGGGATGGTTCACAAGTAGGGCAAGGGGCTAGAGATTGAAACACACACACACACACACACACACACACACACAGAGGCAGACACAGGTCATCCTTAAAACAAGAATGCCCCTTTTATTATGTTCCAGGGCAGCTTATATAGGACTCTCCTTGACTAATGGCCACACCCTGGCCCTCGGGAGTTTTCAGCTGCAAGTCCACCAGAAACCACTCCCCTGCCATCAGGAACTCTTGAGGGTCTCATGGCCAGAGCAGCTGCAAGCACAGGAAAACAGTTTACTCTGGCAAGCAAGTGGTCATAGAAAATACAGGGTCTGAAGATCTGTAGTCCCTAACAGTTGCACTTCCTAGAGTCACTGGGGACTTCCTATGATGTCAGAATGTGAGGCAAGTAATAGAGACAGATCCTGATGTGTAAGGGGCACAGAGGTTCTTACACACAGAGATAATCACTGTGGGAGCCAGAAATGTTAACTCGGGGTTGTGTCTTCAAAGGGAGAGATGTATAGCCTCTTTTCCACCTAGAAGGCTGGAGTGGAGATGGCTAACAGCCTGGTGACCTCTGTGCTACCTGTACAACACAGAAAAATCCTGTCTTTTTTTTTTCCCCTTGGCAGAGTTTCTCTGTAGCTTTGGAGCCTGTCCTGGAACTAGCTCTTGTAGCCCAGGCTGGCCTTGAACTCACAGAAATCCGCCTGCCTCTGACCCTCTAGTGCTGGGATTAAAGTTGTGCGCCACCACTGCCCAGCAAAAAATTCTGTCTTTAAAAAAAAAAAAAAAAAACATTGAGACATGCAGAGATTCTCAATTTAGTAAGAATCTACTGAACGGTAAGCATCTACTAGCCTCTCTGGGTCGGGTACTGTACCAGGTTGGCACTACATATATGCAAATGAGAGACAACCACAAATTTCTCCTCTCAGAAAGCACAGACCTGGTAGAGTAGACACTGTAATGTGTTATGAAGAGTTACAAAGCAAGCACTAGAGGGAAGGAAGCAAAACTATTCAGAGAAGACATGGTGGCAGGTGTTCTGACTACTGAGAGACAAAGTTCAAAGTAAGCAAAGGTGTGGAAGACCTGGTCTGGCAGTGTGCTCCCAGAACCATAAGGGGCTAGAATACTTAAGATCGGAGGAAACGCTGAAGGGAGACCCCAGACTCAAACAGTATGTAAGAGCAACGAGCATTTATTATACCAGCATATGTGGGACTGTTCACCTGTGCAAAATGGTGACGACCCAAGAGGAGCATGCAGGCTCCTTTTAAGCACAGCTAAGGGGTGTTTTAGGGACAGTGAGGTCACCTCATACATAATTGATTAAGCAAGCAGCAGTTACACTAGTATACTTTGAATTGACTGAGATTTAGTCTTATCCCTTTTGGACATACTTGCATAAGCTTGGGCAAGTCTGGACATGACTCAGAAGAGGGCTGCTGGGTTTGGCCTTGAGACACTGTGAGGCTGGCTTAGGTCCCATGTTTGTTCTCTCCCTCATCCCTGAATGGAAGGGTATTGTAGATAAATAGCCCTTTGTTGGGAGAGACACCTGTTTTGCCCTTCTTAGTAGTGAGAGTGGGAGAGTTAACCCCTTCGAGTTGTAATATGCAGAAATAAGGTATTTAGACCTCAGTTACTCATGTCAGTGGGCATGAAAGGAAAGCCCCAGGCCCAAGCTTCACCTTGGGTCTCAAAGGCAAGCCCACTTACACTCCTCGAGGGTTTAGAAACACTACCAGTGACTTGCTCATGACCATTATGCTGGGCAGACAAGGCCAAGGACCACAGAAGAAATCCTTGAATCCACGGAGGGATATGTGTGTGTGTGTGTGTGTGTGTGTGTGTGTGTGTGAGAGAGAGAGAGAGAGAGAGAGAGAGAGAGAGAGAGAGAGAGAGAGAGAGAGAGAGAGTTGGGGGGGTGCGAGTATTCCTTATGTAGTCAAGGATGATTTTGAGTCCTTCGGTCTCTGCCTCGAGGTTCTGGGATTGTACATGTGTGCCATCACACCCGGTTTACGTGGTACTGAGAACTGGACTCAGATTTCAGGCAAGCACTCTACCAACCGAGCCTTTAAACACTAAGCCTCTGCAGGAACACAGCTTCCTCCCTCGGTAACAAGGAAAACGCAACCAGGCAGCCCTTGAGCCCGATCCAGGGGTGGGCGGTGCCAAAAGGGTGCAAGACCGCCGAGATTTGTACCAAAGCCACTCCTTCCTCCCCGCCCTCACTCCCCCCCTCACTCTCACTGGTCCCACCCTTCTTCCGGTCCCTCCTCCAAGATCCCATTCCTTCCGGTCGCGCCCCCCACGCCCGTACCTTTTTCCGCCATCCTCATTGGTGGAAAACAACGAGCCGCCCCCAAATTGCGGAGATCGGTCGTCCGGGTAGTCTTTCCCGGAAATGACGCTAGACCCGCCCCTAAGGAAGTGACAACAGGAGTGCCCTTGACGGGCAGGCCGGCTGGGCTGTGCGTCCCTCCGCTCGAGCTGCTTGGAGGTAGGAGCCCCACGGGGTGGGCTGGGCGGCGGCGGCGGCGCGCTGCTGTGCCTGCTGGCCTCTAGCGGAGGAAGCACCCGAGAGGGGTTGACCTGATCTCGGCAGCCGCACGTCCTGTGCTCTCGGTCTCTCTGTACCCACGTCCCCCCTTCTCTTTGGTACCCCATGTCTGGTTCCTATGCTTCTTAGTTCCTCCTTCCGTAGTTGGGGTTCTTTGCTCAACCTTCGAGAGCTCCCTTTTCCCTCCTTAATGTCCCATGGAAACGCATTTTAAAAGAGCGATCGGTGGAGTAAAGATTTTCCAGACGGCCTTGGGTTCCAATTAACTGTCCTTTAAAAACTGGGTTGCTTTGGTCATGTCACTTAACCTACCTGAGACCTGGGTTGCCCTCAATGTGGACGGCGTTAAAACAGTTTCTTCAAAGAGTTGGTCTGGGAGAACCAGTGATGCAATGCACTTGAACATTGTTCCTGCGTCCATCAACCTTTTTCATTTCACCTCAGTCTTGATTTCTTTTCGGTTGTCCACCTCGTTCTCTGCCTTTCTCACTTACATCTGCTCTGTGATTCCTCACTCACCTAGATATCATGTTGTTGTTGTGTGGAGCTTTCAGAGACAGAGTTTTATTATATAGCCCCAACTGACCTTGATTTATATCCTCCTGCCTCAGCCTCCCAAATTCAGGTATGACGAGTCCTGGCCCTCAGAAATCAAATGTTACAGTATTTCCACGCATTTGGCGTCTAGCTTAGCGTGTCCCGACACCTCAGTACTCCGGAATGCCTTATTTTCCAAATGTGTTGCCTTCCTGTTATGTATCCCAGCTCTTCCTGCCTCTTTCTCTCACAGATGGCTCAGCGGCTTCTCCTGAGGAGGTTCCTGACCTCAGTCATCCCCAGGACGCCCCCTCAGGGTGGGTGGGCTTCCCTCACCCCTAGAACCCTGCAGACCCCACAGTACAGTCCTAGTGGTCTGCCAGGAACGGCCAGCCCAGCCAGGACGTTACACACCACCAGAGTCTGCTCAACGACCTTTAATGTCCAGGACGGACCTGACTTTCAAGACAGAGTTGTCAACAGTGAGACTCCGGTCGTTGTGGATTTCCATGCGCAGTGAGTACTGGGGGCAGCGAGAACCAGGGTCTCACTTGAACAAGGATTTATTGAATGCCCACTGTGACTCAGCCATGCTCAATGCTTCTCCCACACAAACTCATTATAAAGACTTTGAGGCCCAGTACCTGCCCTTAAGAAGCATGCAGTGTGGTAGGAGACAGGCTGCCAGTCTTCAGAGCGGGCCAGGATGAGAGCTGCATTGTGCCTATCTCTTGTGTCTCGCTGCCTGAAACGCTCAGAGTCTTCTTCAGTGTGGAATAACATCATTTTGTTTTAACATCTCGCCCAGTAAAACTGTGGGGAGGGCTGGGCAAAACGTTATCAGTGCCCCCATACCCAAGTGTATATGGGGCAGGCAGGAGGTGTGTCTTCTCAGTACCGTAGGAGTGTGTTTTAGAGAGATATAAATGTCTGCATTTTAGCCTGGTCTTCATTTTCAGGCCTTTAGACCTGGTTCAACTGAAAAAGCCAACAGACCCCGTAGAACAAAGCATCCCAGAAGAAACAGGTGTGTCTAATTAACATCAGGAAGTTTTCTAGACACATCTCACGGGTTCTTTGTTTTCTGCCTGGTCCTTTCTCTGACTCACCAAGTGGCCTCGGGTAGGCCATTGGGTGTCCTTGTCATCTGACCTAAGGCCTTACAGACTGGCTTTTTAGATATTTAGATTTGTTCATTGATTGAAATTTCTGAGTGGAAGTTTGGGGGTAAGGATGACAGGTTGAGTCGGTCTCACCGTGTAACCCAGGTCAGACCTGACCCTCTCCTGCCTCCACCTCCTACATATATGAAATGACTGGTGTGTGCCAGCTCGTAGAAATGGGTGAAGCAGGAGCTGACAGCCAGGGATCTGTGGGAGGCAGTCATTCTGCCCTCCTGCTATGGTGGAGGGCTTCGGAAAAGGATGGTCAGTGAGGTAACCCTTTTTTCCCCTACAAGGTAGCTGATTACATGACCAGGTTCGTTCACTTAGTGCCAGGCACCTCTCTGGCACCACATACAGAGACGCTAGCTGATAGCACAGCATCTGTCCTTGGAGAATTCCCACTCCCCAGCTAAGGAGGGACCACTCGTGTCCATTGCAGTGTGACCCTCAGCAGGTGACACAGAATAAGAAACCAGAGAAACCTTGCCTTAAAAAGAAGAAGAAGAAAAAGAAAATGTCCCAACACTCGGGAGGCAGAGGCAAATGCACCTCCGAGTTTGAGGCCAGCCTGGTCTACAGAGTGAGGTCCAGACTCACTACATAGTGAGACCCTGTCTCTCAACACCCCCCATGCCCACAAAAAAGGAAAGAAGGAAAAATACTTTTATGTGATCCTGGCTCTGCTTGTTCTATCAAGACCGGCTTCACTATGTAGTCCAGGCTAACCTCAAATTCCTCTTCCTGTCTTAGTTTTTTCGTTGCCTTGATAAAATACCCCGACAAAAGAAACTTAAGGAAGAAAAGGTCGTGACTGACAGCGCCAGTGCAGTCCATCTTGGCAGAGCAGTCACAGTGGCAGGGGCTTGGGGCAGCTGCTCACCCTGTGTCCATAATGAAGAAGCAGGGGGGTGAATATTTGTGCTCGGCTCCCTAGCTCTCCCCCCTCCTTTGTAACATTATTTATTGTATGTGTGCATACTTGCATGCTGGAGCCATGGTGCACACGTGGAGGTCAGGGGACAGCCTTCTGGAGGTGGATTCTTTACTACCATGTAAGCTCCCAAGACAAACTGGAGCGTCGGGCCCGGCAGCAAGCGCCCTCGCCCGCTGAGCCGTCTTGCACACTCACTGTCTCCTTTTTCTACGATTCAGAATCCTAGCTCGGAGACTGGCGCCACCCATCCACGACTGCTGTGGGTCTTCCCACCTCAGTTTACCTTATCAAGATACTCCCCCACAGACGTGCCCTGAGACCCCCTCTCCCTAGTTCGGGAGTTACTGGACTGCACCCCCATGCCAGGCTCTGCTTCTTACCTCTGTGTCATCTGCAAGAACGCCACAGGCCTTCCTTTCCTCAGAGCCTGCCTTCTCTGAAGGCTCTGCATTTGCCGAGGAGGTCTCAATACAAAAACTGGCCATCGTATATGCTCCTGGGTTTCACGCTCTTTAGCTCCGCCATCAAAGTCCATGTGGGCCCCAGGGAGGCTCTGGGGAGACAGGTGGAGCAGCAAGCACTCTGAAGACTGACTGTGTCCCTTCTCACCTTCTGAGGTGGTGTGGCCCCTGTAAGATCCTAGGACCGCGGTTAGAGAAGATGGTGGCCAAACAACATGGGAAGGTGGTGATGGCCAAGGTGGACATTGACGACCACACAGACCTTGCCATCGAGTATGAGGTATGTATTGGCATGATTTGCCAGGGAGTAGCCTCAGGGAAGCCGAGGTGTGGAATCACCCAATAATCAGTAAGGGACAGTCCGGTATTCTTCTAATGCTCTTAGGAGGAAGGTCTTGGGGCTTTGCACACACGGCCCTGTTGATCCTCTGACACCCTTCGGAAACAGGTTACACAGCCCAAAGCTCTAGTCATTTCCTGTTGTTTATTTTTTGAGATAGGGTTTCATATAGCCACACTGTCCTCGAACTCCTGACGCTCCTGCTTCTGCCATTCAGCTGCTGGGATTATAGGACTGTGCCACCATGTCTGGCTACCCGCCTCATGTGCAGTCAGCTATTGCTTATGAGCCCTGGCTGACATGCCTGGCATGAGTGATTATGGAACAGATAAGGGGACTTCCTTGTCCCCAGATATCTCTTGGCTTGTCAGGCGAAAACATAATGACATGCTCATTGCAACCTATGAAAAGTTGTATGAGAAGAGAAACTGCAGGTTATTCTGGGAGGAAGTGGCCAGGACAGGGAAGAGTTCACATTCCAGAGCCTCTGACCTGACGTGTAAGCAAAGGATACACCGAGGGAAGGAAAGAGCTGAGAGCAATGAGCACAGAGACCAGAAATGAGGGTTTACCCCTGCAATCCAGAGACAGAGGCAGGAGTTCGAGGCCAGTCTCGGTACAGAGTGAGCCTTGGTCTCAGTACAAAAACAACAAAAAGACAGGAAGAAATTGACTTGTTTATGTGGGCATTCAGCTCCAGCACAGGTCCCGGTGTCAGGTGCTAGATGTGACTGGCGGAGCTGGAGAGATGGCTCAGTGGTTACGAGCACTGACTGCTCTTCCAGAGGACCCAGGTTCAATTCCCAGTACCCACGTGGCAGCTCACACCTGTTTATAACTCCAATTCCAGGTGATCTGATGACACCTTCACACCAATACACATAAAAATAAAGTTAAATGTAGATGTAGCTTGCAGCAGACAACACTGACCTTGGGACTGGAGAGATGACTCATCAGTTAAGAGCACTGACTCTTCTAGAGGACCCGGGTTCAATTCCAAGCACCCACATGGCTGCTCACAATCAGTCATAACAACAGCCCCTCTTTCCCCTGGTACTACATGTACAAGGTACATTGACATGTAGGCAGGCAGACTGACCTCACACTGACCTCACCAAATAGCATTCAAGAATGTTGAAGGGACTGGAGAGATGGCTTGGTGGGTAAGAGCACTGGCTGCTCTTCCAGAGGACCCAGGTTTAATTCCCAGAAACCACATGGCAGCTCACAACTGTCTGTGACTACAGTTCCAGGGGATCTGACATCCTCATGCAGACATGAATGCAGACAAAATACCAATACACATAAAATAAAATAATATTAAAGAAAAAAAAGAATGTTGAGGGGCTGGAGAGATGACTCAGTGGTTAAATGCACTGACTGCTCTTCCAGAGGACATGAGTTCAATTCCCAGCACCCACATGGCAACTCACAACCGTCTGTAAATCCAGTTCCCAGGATCTAACATCCTCTTCTGGCCTTTGTTGACAAAATTCCCATACCCACTTTTTTTAAGTGAATAAATAAAATCAACAAAAACATTTAAATAATATCAAAGTTCAAAACAAGTTTGCAAATATATCTTTTTGGGAGGGTTGGGGTTCAAGACAGGGTCTCTGTGTAGCCCTGGTTGTCCTGGAACTCTACAAACCAAGCTGGCCTTGAACTCACAGAGATTCACCTGCCTCTGCCTCCCAAGTGCTGGGATTAAAGGTGTGTTCCACCACCTCCTGGCAAAATACATCTTTTTTAAAAAAGAACTTTGACTCTCTGAAGGCTCAGGGGGCAAACGCATGAGGCTTTGCAGGGCAGTGACCGCTGCAGCAGCTCAGCTGTCCCTTACGTCCCCAGTCACAGGACAGACTAAAGGCCGTGGCATGTTCCAGTAGCTCTGTTTACAGACGTGGACAGCAAGCGGAGTTTGGCCTGAGGGCCGCGGCCCGCTTACTGCTCTCAGGTACAGGCTCCGGTACAGAGGCCTTGGCAGTTACGGATAACACTTTGGCTTTTGGAGTGTTTCAGAGTTGAATGTTTTGGCTTGGGGACACTCAGTAAATATCTGTAAATTTCCAAACACTGGTGGGCGTTGTAGAAAGATGGGAACAGGGTGGGGACTGGGGACTTCTTTTGAAGCTCGGGTTGGCCTTGATGTCACCAAGTAAGAATGACCTTGCATTTCTGATCCTCTGTTCACGGCGTCTCCCCCCCCCCCCCCGCCTCTGTTCCCTTCCCCCCCACCCCCCAGTGCAATGCTTCCAGGTGTGTGTCATCACATCTGTGCAAGGACTGTCTTTTCCGAGGAGGTTACGCAAGAGCAAAACCTGAAAGCAGTAATGAGTGAAGTGTGCCCGGCTCAGGAAATAGCCGCTGGGCTGGCCACAGGCCCTACCCAGGGAGGTGACTATCCTGTGGAAGAGAGGCCCTTTGTGGCTGTGTGAGGGGAAGAGCGAGGACTAGGAGGTCCAGCGGCTGGAAAAGCAGAGCAGCCTGGAGCAGGGGGTCCTGGGAAAGCTGTGCAGACAATGACCGTCTCAGAGCCGAGGTCACGCCTGGTCACCTGGGGGCCAGCTCCAGTTCACAGGCATGTTTGGTCTGGCTCTCATAGTGTTTTAAGAAAGGGGAAGCCAGGTATTGATACTTAATACTTAGAAGGATTTGTGCAAGCCAGGAATGGTGGCAGAAGCCTGTAAGTCCAGGCTGTAAGACAGCCTGGGATAGGTAGCAAGACCTTGTCTCCAAAGAAAGTTCTTGGCTGAGCTGAGCAGTGGTGGCACATGCTTTTAATCCCAGCACTTAGGAGGCAGAGGCGGGTGGATGTCTGTGAGTTCGAGGCCAACCTGGTCTACAAGAGCTAGTTCCACAACAGGCTCCAAAGCTACAGAGAAACCCTGTCTCGAAGAACGAAAAAAATGTTCTTGACTGGATGTGGTAGCAGCGCACACCTTTTATCCCAGCACTCCGGAGGCAGAAGCAGGTAGATTTCTGTGAGTTCGAGGCCAGCCTGGTTTACAGAGTGAGTTCCAGGATATCCAAAGATACGCAGAGAAAACCTGTCGAGGCTGGAGGAAGTTGGGGGGGGGGGGGTTGAACAATGACTTTTTTCTCAGAATTCAGACACCCAGGCTCTGTTAACTTAGCTTACCTTCCCCGCACACACCAGCTATAAAGTACAGTTACCCATGCTCTGGCCAGAGCCCATGGTGGGAAACGGGTGGGTAGTATGAGAATTGTCACCCATCCCTTGAGCTGAACAGAGAGTGGGGTGGTTAGTCAAAGGAAGACTGCCTGGGGCAGAGGAGAGGAGATTAATTGTGGGAAGACAGGGCCACTGATGACCGCTGATGATGCAAGGCCATCCCGGAAACTTCATACCCCAGGTCGCTCGAGGGCGTGGGTGGAGGAGGGGTTGCTGGTTTCTGAGCCCTCCCACCAATTCTTGGTCAGAGGGGGCCTTCAACCTTTGAGCCACCCCTGACTTTCCCTAGCTTACTCAGTGCACCACCCAGGGCCCCAGCAGGTCCAAGTGTGAATGGGTGGGTCTTCTGATAGAAACTCAAGACTGGAACCACACAGGGCAGAGGTCAGCCTAAGACTTCCAGGCTACCTCCTGGGACCCCCAGATGCTACCATGTCAGCTTCAGTGTCTTTGGCTGCAGACCAACCACGTGCCAAGGCCTGGGAACCAGTAAGACACAAAGCAGACTTCCCACCAACAGGGCTCCCACAGGTGATGAGTTCCCAGCACTCCTGTGCTCCAGCAGACCTGGGATGGTGTGAGTAAGAACAGTCTTTGGCAAGGCAGGAAGGTGAGGAGTCCTCTGGGACCCTTCTCCTCCCCCTGCCCACCATCCACATAGTACCCTGGTTACAGAGAAGGGTATCTGGGCAGCATCCTCCTCTTGGCCTCCTTGTTTGGTCAGGCCCTGGACTGGCGTCACTGAGGGCCCAGGAATCCCAACAGGATCATCCTGGCCATCACATCCCTTCTCCCACGCCTGTTCTTTCTAAAGAGAGTCCAAGAAGGAAGATTGCCTCCAAGTGATCCCCAGATCTCTGGGAAGCTTCCTACAAGTCCTCAAGCCCCCCTAACTCCCTCATGCTTTCTCCATGCCCACTCTGATTGCCACTGCCCCACGGGGGGGGGGTGTCTTGAGGCTTTTGGGGTTTCACTGACAACCCCCACTCCTGTTCTGCATGGTCTTAGCTTAGTGGGTGCAAGGCCTTCACTTGCCCATCTCTCCCAACCAGTGAGACCTTGCTAGTTCTGGGGGACGGAGGGGAGGCTGTAGGGAAGGAAAGGGCCATCTGCTGTCCCCTGAGGCATCTCTCAGCCTTATACTTGAACATATGATCCCAACACACTGGCTTCTCCTGTAACCTGACCATCTGATGCACTTATTTAAAGCTTTAATTTTTTTTTTTTTTCTGAGATGGGGCAGGTGGGATGGGGGCTGGGATGTTCCAGACTGGTCCCATCCTCAATCTGTGGCAGAGGATGGCCTTGAACTCCTCATTTTCCTGCCTCCACTTCCTGAGTACTGGGTTAGAGGCATGCACCATCACTCCCAGTTTAAAGGTTTTTGATCCATGTCTGCAGCCTGGTTTGACTTTTTCTTTTTGTTTTTCCTCTTTAACATGTATGCCCCAGTAGACAAATCATTAACTATAAACAGAAGTTTCTGCCCTTCCAGGCCTGCAACTGTTCAGTCCCAAAGAAATGCATAGAGGCTTATATTAATTATAAACCGTTTGACTTATTAGCTCAGACTTATTACCAACTAGCTCTTACAACTTAAATTAACCTGTAATTCTTGTCTGTGTTTAGCTACGTGGCTTGGTACCTTTTCTCAGTAATGCATTCTCATCTTGCTTCCTCTGCCTCTGGCTGGTGACTGCATCTCTGCCTCTCCTCTTCCTAGAATTCTTGTAGTCTGGTCGCCCTGCCTATGCTTCCTGCCTGGCTTATTTTATTAAACTAAAACAAGTGACAAATCTTTACAATGTGAAAGAGCATTATCCCACAACAATTAACTGGTTTAAAATATATGGTATTTTAATCATTTCTAATTACCTTGTTTGGAAATAAGTGCCTCTCACACTTGAATATGACTGGGTTGTTGTTTGTTTGTTTGTTTGTTTGTTTTGGTTTTGGTTTTTCGAGATAGGGTTTTTCTGTGGCTTTGGAGCCTGTCCTGGAACTAGCTCCTGTAGACCAGGCTGGCCTCAAACTTACAGAGATCCACCTGCCTCTGCCTCCCGAGTGCTGGGGTTAAAGGCGTGTGCCACCACCGCCCAGCTTGTGTTTTTGTTTTTTTTTTATCATTACTATATGTGTGTGCATGGGCCCACATGCCATGACACATGTGGAGGTCAGAGGACAGTATTTGGAAATTGGTTCTCTCCATTATGTGGGTTTCAGTGATTGATTTCAGGTTGTCAGGCTTCAGGGCAAGTACTTTTACTCACCAAGTGACCTCACTGGTCCTCTGGAATATTCCTTTTTTTTTTTTTTTTTTTTTCTTTTCAAGACAGGGTTTCTCAGTAGCTATGTCCTGGAACTCACTATGTAGACCAAGCTGGCCTCAATCTCACAGAGATTCCTGCCTCTGCCTCCCAAGTGCTGGGATTAATGGTGTGCACCACCACCCAGTGGAAGATTCTTTTTTTCTTTCTGTTTTTTGTATCATGCGTAATGCATGATTTTGCTTGTGTGGGAGCCTGTGTGCACATGCATGTACATCCATGCAGAGGCCCGTGCTAGACGTTGGGAGTCGCCTACCTATCCATTGAAGCAAGGTCTCTCAAACCTAAAGCTTGTAGCCATGTTGCTACCAGGATCCCGTCCCTGCCTTCTGAGGCTGAATTACAACACACCTACCTAGCACTTATAGACACTCCTCAAAGAGAGGACTTGGATTGAGGGTACAGCTCAATGGTAAAACATGTGTCTAGAGCACCTATGCTGAAAGCCCTGGGTTTCTTCCTGAAGAGGGAAATAAAGAACAGATTATGACCCAGAGTTCCAGGAAGGACTTATTTTCATCATTCCTGAATGGTTGCATATACACACAAATGTGTGTGTAGTGGGTGCTGTACAGACTTAAAGTTGCTGTTGGGTGTCTCTCTTGCTCGCTGTCCACTTTAATCAGTGAGGCAGGGTCTCTCAATTGAGCACCGAGCTCACTGATCAGCTAATCACTGATCAGTTGAGCTAGCCCAATTGTGGCAGATACTCTGCCTCAGAAACACTGGGAGTTTAGGCGGTCACCATACCCACCCAGCGTTTACATGGATGCTGGGGACACAAGCTCTGGTCTTCATCCTTCCATGGCATCAGAGCCATCTCCCCAGCCCCGTATCTAAACGTTTTTAGGGTAACATGCAGGGGTCCGTTATCTGCTCCTATCATGTGAATCCCATGGACTGAACTCAGGCCATCAAGTTTGGTGGCAAGTACCTTTGCCCACTAAGCCATCCTTCCCACCCTCTTTTGTTGGTTAAGAACTCTTAGTAGTCAAGACTTTCCTCATTTAAAGCATGAAGTCTTTGAACACTTCTCTGAAATGCCTTTACCATGCTGGGGTCTGTGTTCTCTCTGGTTCTGATCCTTCACTCTCCAGCAGAAGCAAAGCCAAACAGACTTTGCTTCCTGTTTGAATCCCCACTTGCCCTCTCTGAGTCCTCTTGGAATCGGTGCTTTGAACCTCAGTGTTCTCATCTTTAAGAAGGTGGGTAGGAGGGTTAGGTTGTTGCTCAATGACCACACTTGTATGCAAGAAAACAAAGAAAATGAGCCAGCCCAGGGACAGCAGTCTCTGTGTGAGCTTGCATATAGAGCACCCAGGATCCCCCGTGACACCTAAAAAGTCCTCCACCCACTGTGTGTTCTTCAGCTGGCCACAGAGGTCACCAGCTTCCTGTGGTCTCTCTTGACTGTGCTAGCCTTTGATGGTTTCTTAGCTGTGTTGCTAGTGGGTGAGATGAGATGCTGCGGGTCAGTGGGCAGAGGCCTCATGAGCATTCCCACGGACGGACTCCTCCGGGCTAGGAGGCCCCAGGTGGCTTCTTGGAGCAGGACAGGCAGCATGGTTGAGCATGTCCTTTCTCTAGCCCTTGGTTCCTGTTGTCCTGTCAAAAACTGAGGGGAAACTAAACTGTCTCAGTTCCCATCACCTTTCCCTTTTTGGTGGAGGGTGGGGGTAGGGAGTATTTTTTTGAGACAGGGTTTCTCTGTGTAACAGTCCTGACTATGCTGGAACTCTCTGTAGACCAGTCTGGCCTTGAACTCACAGAGATCCGCCAGCTTCTGCCTCCCAGGGGCTGGGATTAAAGGTGTGCACCACCACCGCCTGGCACCCATCACCTTCCTGAGACCACGTACAAGGGCCTGAACATTGACTCTAATGACCATGCTCTAAACACCAAGCCTCCTGATTAAGGAGCAGCAAACACCTTGGCCTCCTGTCACAGCCCAGATACCCAACTAGAAACTGTTCTGGGAGCCTGTAGCTGTGTGCATGCGTGTTTACAATGTGTGTTGCTCAGACTTTTGAGAAAGCGCTTGATCAGTAGTGACCAGACCTTGATTGTCAGGAACACCAGCCTGATCGTTGCGTCCTAGCATGCACAGAGACTTGCATACACAGCAGAACCTCACAGGAGGGAGACTCCATCCACTCTGAGCTGACTCAGTGAGGGAGAAGAGAGGCCTGCTTAGAGTGCCAGGACAAAGGGAAGCTGTTTGTTTTGGGTTGTTTTAGTGCTGGATGGAACCCAGGCCTCATGCCTAGTGGACAAGTACTCTACCGCTGAGCCACACCCTCAATCCCAGACCACATCTTAAAAGTGGAGTGTTTATTTTAAGGGGACGGAATGTCCACCAACGGAACGTTTCTGCCAAGTTGGAAATTAAGTGGTTGAGCTTGTCCTCTAATTGCGGAGCCAGCCTTAGGGTGCTGCAGTTCACTCATTAGCCACTAGATGGTGCAGGAACACACCCAGTGGCGCTTCCTGGAGCCTGTTTTGCTGCTCCCTGCCTTTTCCCGGAGACAGTGCAAGCCTGGTGCTGGGCTGTTAATGCTACCACCCATGCTAGAGTCTGACCAGGACAAGAGCCAGCAGAGAGGCTGAGACGGGGACATTCATGATCAGCCCAGTTCATGGTGCTGGCACATACCCTGGGCCACCCACATCACCTTCAGGACCATCTTTAAAGGGGCCAGAGGCACTAAAGAAAAGCAGGGACTGTTTTCTCCATGCTGTGCTTTTCCCATTAGGAATGGCTGCAGGGCCTGTCACTTAGCAAGTGAGGACTATACCATGGGCCAAGGTGACCTTCACTTCTCTTTGCCCCACTTTGGATATTATCTCAGTCTGGCCTGTAAGATGACTCACCCCCACAGCCCTCAGGCTGTAGGAAGACCTGATGGGTTTCTGTCCATTGCTCTTGTTACTTTGTAGTTAACTTGTTTGTAAATTAAGCCTGGTTTATCTTACTCTGTTTATATAGGTTCTCAAATGCCAGCAAATACCAAGCATTGGGCAACACACCATGCCAGACATGCGGCCTCATCTATATTTCATGTAATCTATATGGATCCCCAGAACTGTGGAAATGGGGCCTCACAGACCAGGAATGCCCATTTCCCGTCTTTTGCCAGTCCTAATAAACCTCAGATCACATATGGCTGTCTCCCTTCCACGCTATGCAAGAAGGGGCTATGAAAGTCTGGTCCCCGATACCATTAATACCATTAACTGTAGCCCACCAAAGTGGTCATCGTGGGGTCAAGCTTCACGACACCCACTGTGTACCATGTACCCTGTGCTGTGTCTTAGAGTGTGTTGTTTGCATTCCTATCGTCCTTAAAAGTACTATTAGTGTCTCCATTTGCTGATGAAAGCTGAGGCTTGGGGTAATAAAGGGGTCACCAGGGTCAGCCAGCCCTGAAGCTTGCTTCCCTGACCACCGCAGTGGGACTCTGATGTCTATCCCAAACATTCAAGGTAAACCATGCCTTGCCCAGTATACAGAGAAAGGCCACGAGGCTCAGAAAGCAGCCTGGCATGTGGCGCACACCCTGGTTATTTTCATCTCATCATTCCAGCCAAACCACCGAGCCAGTGAGTCAGTCATGTGGTTCGAGGAGGAGGGTACTGCTGGGAGCTTGCAGTGGAAGAAGCTCCAATGGGTGGGCCTCTAGGCCCCGCACCCAGCAAAGACCCCATTTCCTTTGGCACAGTCTGTGATTTCAGCTTTCTCCGCAGAGGCTTGGAAAGGTGGGTGAGACACACTGACCTCCAAGTGATTTGGCCTGTGGTTCTCTCACCCAGGTATCAGCTGTGCCTACAGTGCTGGCCATCAAAAATGGGGACGTGGTGGACAAATTTGTGGGCATCAAGGATGAGGACCAGCTGGAAGCCTTCCTGAAGAAGCTGATTGGCTGATAAACAGGAAAGAGTCATCGCTGCCCTTGCTTGCTGGAGCCTGTTTGGGGAGGAGCCTAGTAGAACTCCCTCAGCAGTCATCCTTCCTGCCCCACCCCTGTCTTGTCCCCCGTGGGTCCGACCTTTGGCAGCAGACCTCCAAACCTAGAAGCCACCAGTGCTACAGAGCCAGCCCTCAGCCAGGGTGGCCAACAGAGGAGCGGTGCCGCTGGCGTGGGGGCATCCTGTGCACCTCCTACTGTCTGCTCCTTCAAGGGCCTGTCATTATTCCCCCAGATGCTAGAAGAGCCTGGACCAGCCTGTAGCGAGACTGCGCAGGCTCAGTCCCCATCAGCACAGTCCTCTGAACCACCAGCCCCCACTCTCCCGCCTCTGGCACTCTCTTCTGCCCCATTTTGAAAACAGAAACCAGAAGCTGAACAAGCGAGAGTAATGTGTAATTCTCTCATTTTTTGTAGGTCTATAATAAAGAACTTTCTATGACCCTTCTACCTCTTGCTATGAAGAACAGAGCCCACCCCACACCCTCTAGCTGTCCCCTCTCCTTTGTCCCCTCCCTGGGTTAACTGGACCTTGGTTCTGGTTCCCTGAGCAGGAGGAGGAGCTGTGAAGAAGTCAGACCAATAAAACCAGGTTTGCACTGCCAGCCCAGCAGCTTCTGTTCTGTGGGCGCCAAGCTCTGGGGTGAGTGGGTGTTCCTGGGCCACGGCTGTCCCTAAATCCTCTTGATTGTCCACCCCTCTTATGACGTCTGTTCCTGTCCGTTATGCCATCACACACATCCCCATGCCCTCTAAAGCACAGAGGGTATTGTACTGTTTCCCAAATGTGAATATGGCCTCAAGGAATGCAGACTGGGGCTTCTACCAAAAGTGGTTGTCTCAGAAACCTGGACTCTGAGCCATGTGTGGTGGTGGCAGGCACACCTTTAATCCCAGCTCTGTGAGTTCAAGGCCAGCGTGGTCTACATAGTGAGTTCCAGGACAGCCAGAGCTACACAGAGAAACCCTGCCTCAAAAGAATAAAAGCCCTGAACTCTGACCTTTGACACCCTCAGACCTTCTGGTGCCTTCTTCCTAGACTGGCTTCTGGCCTCTGGCTGGATGGTACTTCTTCCCATGTATGCCCACAGGAAGTTCTAATCTTGGTACCGGACCCTCCACCCATCCTGTTCCCTCTCCAGTGCCCTTGGCTGTTAAGAATGCCAGGCTGCCCAATCAAGAAAACCAGCCTAACGCCTTTCTGGGGCTAAGTAGCCACTGTCACTCGATGTCTGCTTTCTGCAAGTCTTGACCACTTGTTGACAGAAAGTCCTGACACTGAACCGAGTTTGCGGTGCCCTGTGCTGTGTGCATTGTGCACAGTGGCACACGTTCCGTCAGAGCTCACTGAGACCTGCAGACTGGCAAGAAGGCTGCTATTGCTGAAGCAGAAGGGGGGGCGGGGTATACAAAAAACCTCAGCCTACCTTGGGGCTCAGCAGTTAAGAGCACTGACTGTTCTTCCAGTGGTCCTGAGTTTCAATTCCCAGCAACCACATGGTGGCTCACAACCATCTGTAATGAGATCTGGTGCCCTCTTCTGGCCTGCAGGGATACATACGGGCAGAACACTGTATACATAATAAATCTAAGAACAAAATAAAATAATTATTTCTTTAAAAAAAAAAAGCCGGGTGATGGTGGCGCACGCCTTAAAACCCAGCACTAGGGAGGCAGAGGCAGGCAAATCTCAGTGAGTTTGAGGCCAGCCTGATCTACAAGAGCCAGTTCCAGGACAGGCTCCAAAGCTACAGAGAAACCCTGTCTTGTAAAACTAGAAAAACCCTCAGGTCCAGAAGGAAACTGACCTAATGACTGCTACAGAAGGCAAATGAAAGATAACCATTGGTCAGAGCACCTCCTGGGTACCAGGCGTGTTCAGCGTCTTTGTTATTTATAGCAGCCTCCAAGAAGTACATTAAGGTCAGAGGTTAGAGAGCATGGTCAAGGTCATGAAGCTCACCAGTGGCCAGACATTTCTGTGTCTTCCTGTTGCTTAGGACCAGTCTCATGTACACCCAGCTAGTCTTGAACTTGCTAAGAGTGAGCTTGAACTCCTGATCCTCCTCCTTCCCCCTCTGGAGTTATGGGGTTGCAGGCATACACCACCACCCCTAGTTTTATTTGGTGCTGAGGATTGAACCCAGGTCTTCATACATGAAGGCAAGGACTCTACCAACTGACTACATCCCCAGCCCTCTGTCATTGTATAGAATGTATGGTCTTTACCTCACAAGCCAAAAGGGAATGTGGGCTTTTTTTTTTTTTTTTTTAACAGAAAAGGGACCCAACAGAGTTGAATAACAAGATATCAGGTAAGGAAGGGGTGTGGTCAGAACTTAAAGGCTGCCGTACTATACCCCACTGCCACCCCTTAAAAGGTACCATTCACCAAGCACCTTTTACACACATTACCTCATTTAATTCCACTCTGATGAGGCAAGGATTATTCCTATACTATAAGAAGGAACCGGTTCAGAGAAATTGACCTGCCCAATGTCACATCTAAAAAAAAAAATCGTTACCAGATATGAACCCAGGTGGGAGTCTGACTTGTCCTAGATGGATGTGGAGAGCTGGCAGAGGGAGGGAGGGAAACCATGTTCCTCCTCCTTAAAAGGTGCTTCCACAGGCAAGGTGAGCCCAGGGCCAGGAACACAGTTGTCCCAGGTTGGCAACCTCTGCCAATGAGGACATGCCCATGAGTCACGGGCTAGGAGCACAGAAAGTTTGGGGTGCTGATCTCACCAGGGACTTTGCTGTCCCACAGTGGCCTTGGTCCCCCATGGGGCCTCAGGGCTATGTATGGAACAAGGGTGGGCAGCCCAGCTGCAATGTGGAGAAAGACAAATCACCTTTCATTTCACTTACTAACTTGAAATAGGCTCTTTTTGTTTTGGTTAGGTTTGGTTTTTTTTGAGACAGAGTCTCTCATTGTAGCCTTGGCTGCTCTGGAGCTTGCTGGCCTCAAACTCATCGACATCCTCCTGCCTCTGCCTCCCAAGTGCTGGGATTAAAGGTGTGCGCTGCCACCACCACCACCCAGCTGAGATAGGGTCTTATTCTATGGCCCAATCTGGCCTGGAACTCAAGACCATTCTTCTGCCTCAGCCTCCTGAATGCTGGAATTGTAAACATACAGCACCATGCTTGATGTTACTAAAGGCCATTTATCACCAGGTGGGTAACCCGAGAGAGACAATGGACCACAGGTGCCCCTGCACTCTCGACCATCTTCATGTGGGGCTGCCTGCCCGTATTCTCCTGCCGAGGCTGGCCTGGAGGCAGGAAGCAGATGTGGAAGCACCTTAGCTCCTACAGCCCTCAGCTAGACCCTACAGGCAGGCAAGAGCCTCCCTAGTCACAGGAGAGTAAGCCCAGAGGGGCAGCAGTGGACGATGAGACTGCTTCCCACAGGGAAGGCCAGCCACCAGGAGCCTTGGCATTTGGCACAGGCATCCGGGATGACTGTGGGGAGGTCACTAACAGATTCCTTTCACTGCACTGCTGTCAATGAGATCCATGGCCTCACACATGCTAGGCACATGCTCCACCACTGAGTCATATTTCCAGTATATGAGTGCCTTCTAATGGTTAGCACAGAAAGGATGCTGGCTGTGCTAGAAGCTTGCATTCCAAATAACCCAGAGAAGCCTGCATGTTATCTCTGAGCTGGTGTTGGGGCACATGGGGGACCTTCAGGTACCATCCAGCCTCCCTCTGAAGTGCATAGGGAAGGGTAGGCTAGGCCTGAGTCCTGGCTCCCTGCCTTCTACTAGCCCTAAAGCAGTGTTTTTACCCTTGACTGTAGGAGAGGTGAGTGTGCAGATCACTGTGTCTCCATGGAGGGGGCCTCCAGGCCCAGAACCTGGAAAGCTAATAGGATGTTGACAGTCTCGCCACAGCCGCCCTTACCAGAAGTCTCTGCCTGGCCAGGGGAGCAAGACCTGCTCACCCCATACAGTGGCTACCCAGCTTTCCCAGAAAGTGAAGGCAGTTCTGGCCAGGCTTCAGAAATTCCTGACCTGTGGGCCCTTAGCAGGCAGGGTCCAGAGAACAATGTCAAGGCCATGTCCTCATTGGACAGGATGCCAGGCAGCGAGCAAGACTTCCAGGCATTCTGCTGTGGTTCCTCACCAGTGCCTGGAGCACCAGCTACAAGCCTAATCCTGAGCCCCAGTCCCAGGAACCAGGAGCTGAAGGCCAGAGTCTATGGGCGCACAGGAAGCCTGAACTGATCGTTGTTCCAAGAAGTGTCAATTCCTGGCAGGCCACTCACTCCACAGTGCAGGAAGAATCAGGTCTGGGTTCAAATCCTTCCACTGTACCTAAAAGTTGCACGGGCTTACACCACTCAGTTTACCAATAGCTGATTAGAGACAGGCGGTGATGGTGCACACATTTAGTCCCAGCATTTGGGAGGCAGAGGCAGGCGGATCTCTGTGAGTTCGAGGCCAGCCTGGTCTACAAGAGCTAGTTCCAAGACAGGCTCCAAAGCTATAGAGAAACACTGTCTCGAGAAACAAAAAACAAACAAACAAAGCAAACAAATAAAAAAACAAAACCAAAAATATGAGCTGATAAGTTTTTGCATCAGAAAATGGGGGTGATGATGATCGCCCACATTCCCTGAGCAATATGGCCAATATCATCTACCGTCTTACCCAGTTCTCACAATAACCTTCAACGCAGGAACTATTCTTATTGCCATTTTACACATAAGGTAAACTGAGGATCCCAGAGGGTAGCATGACTCAAGTGTCAGAGCTGGGATTAGAACTCCCAGGTGTCAGATTCCAAGTCTGTGTCTTACCCGCCAGCCAGATTGCTTTCCCTCTGGGGCAGGTTTTCACCGTGCTGCCCCCCAAATGCACCCCTGTAAACTGGGCCTTACAGCAGAGTTGACTGAGGTCCTGGGAAGGATTAGGGGGCGGGGCAGGTTTAAACATGCAACATTCAATGAGATTCTAAGTGTTAGGGAGGGTTGAGCAGAGGGCTCCACAGGTTAAGAGCACTGACT
This sequence comes from Myodes glareolus, assembly GCF_982192425.1. NCBI lineage: Eukaryota > Metazoa > Chordata > Mammalia > Rodentia > Cricetidae > Myodes > Myodes glareolus. The sequence continues at coordinate 43,114,727 of NC_142044.1, forward strand.
CCTCTTCCAGAGGACCCAGGTTCAATTCCCAGCACCCACATGGCAGCTCACAACTCCAGTTCCAACGGATCTGACATCTTCACACCAATGCACATAAAATAGTTAAATTTATTTAAACAACAAAAAAGAAAAAACAAACGAACAAAAAAACCAATAGGGTTCTCCCTGCTCTAACCTGCTTCACACCTAGACCAGGCTGATGGCTTCCATTGGACCTGTGTCCTCCCTGATCTCTGACACTGCCCCCTCCTGCTCTACTCACAGCCCTGGAGAGCCAGAGGTGACCTCACCTCTGGAGAATGCTCAGTGGAATTCCCTGAGCCCTCAACTTGCCATGCCTCCTGACAATTCTGATTGCCTCTCTTGGCACCCAGTGGTAGCTCCTCTCGGGAGCCAGGACACCACCGCTTCAGAGCTGCTGGTTACTGCCTGGGGATGTGCCAGGGCTCTACCTGCTGCCAGCCCACCGGGTGAACCCCGGCAAGTGATGTCTCCCCTGACCCACTGCCTTCTTCGGCCTCCTGTGGGTCCCTTGGTGTCCACACCTCTAAGCCTTGCCTATGCATCTTACCACATCCACCTGAGTTCAAGGCTGTTGTTCCTGCTTCGTATACGAGGAGACCTTCACCCAGGAAGGTGGTGTGGCTTGTGAGTAAACTAGAAAACATACTCGCTCTGAGCAGTGATGGTCCAAGACTTTAATCCCAGCACTCAGGAGGCAGAGGCAGGCAGATCTCTGTGAGTTTGAGGCCAGCCTGGACTACAGAGTGAGTTCCAGGACAGCCATGGCTACACAGAGAAACTCATAGCTAGAAAAACTGAAACAAGAAACAAAGCAAGAAAGCAAGCAGACTCTCAGGAGGAATGGGAGCTGAGTGGGACCCTACCCAAGAAGGCAGAGTCGATTGCTTCTGAGGTCTCTGTCTTTGACCTGTATATGATGGCTTTCTTGCTATGCCCTCATGTGGATTTTTTTCCCCGTGCACACACACACCTCAACTGCTTCCTTGTATATCCTTTTTTTTCTGTTTTCTGTTTTATTTGTTTTGGGTGGTTTTGTTTTGTTTGGATTTTTGAAAGAGTCTGACTTTGTGATTGTCCTGGAACTTGCTTTGTAGCAGGTCAGCAGGTCTTGAACTCACAGAGATCCTTGTGTGTGTGTGTGTGTGTGTGTGTGTGTGTGAGAGAGAGAGAGAGAGAGAGAGAGAGAGAGAGAGAGAGAGAGAGAGAACATATGGCTACATGGACCTATGCATGCATGCCTGTAGGCCGGAAGGGGACATCAGCAATTCTTCTCTATCATCTATCATCTTCCACTTATTCCTTTGAGGCAGAGTCTCTCAATGTGGCGCTTCTGTTCCCTGAGCTAGGCTGGAAATCAGCAAGCCTTAGCGCCTGATCTCCCTGACTCTGCCCTACCCGAAGTTGAGGTTCCAGGCATGTGATGAACACCCATCTTATTACATGAAAACTGGGGTCAGAACTGTGGTCCTCATGACTATGAACCACTCTTAACCACTCAGGGAACTCCAATACCCTCTTTTGGCTTTTTGAGGCAAGGTTTCACTATAGCCTAAACTAGCCTCAATCTTGTAATCCTCCTGCCTCTGCCTCAGGATTGCTGGAGTTACAGGTATCGAGCCACCACACCCAGCTTTTGTTTTGTTTTATTCTTTAACACAGAGGCTTACTATGTAGCCCAGGCCTGGTGTGGAATTCATGATCCTCCTGCCTCTGCCTCCTGAGTGCCAGGGTTATAGGTGAGTGCCACATGTCTGCCAGACCAAATTTCTTCTTATAAAGACATTGGTTAGTACAGATTAGGGCCATCTTAATGGCCTCACTTTAATATAATTGCCTCTTCAAAGGGACTCTCGATGAGTCCAGTCACATTCTGAAGTATTGACGCCCAGGGCTTTGACAGATGAACTTGAAGGGAGTACAATTTCGCTCCTGCCTCCTGTTACATAGTTTAACAATACAGGGGCTCTACCCAAGCCATTCTCATGCTCTCTCCATGAGGCAAATTGCTCACACACACCAGGAGGTTGGTCCTACGATCAGGATCAGTTAACCTTTATACTAAAGACCTGGAGATAGCTAGGCCTTTAGGTTGTAGCCCCAGAGAACGTTCACAGCTAGGAGGGGCCAGAGCAGGTCTTAAATCCAATCTTTTAACACTGACACCTGCGTCTCCTTGTTACCAATGTCACTAACCATCTCCAGTTCAAGGGCCTTACCTCAGCCCAGAGCAGGGCTCCTGCCACCCTGCAGTCACCCTGTGTGTCTGCCCTTCAGGGAGGGAAGTCCGTCGGCCAGGGTCACATTGCTGACCTTGGCTCTCTTGTGGGATATTCAGATATTTTTCAGTTAATTGCTTTTCCACTACAAACAAGGTTGAGACAAACATGTCCGGACACAGCTTTTAGATTTTTATAGACCAGGATTTCCAGGGTAAAGGGAGCCTGTTATTGTCCTCAGAGCATGGAAGTAGAATCTCTAACTTGAAACTGGAGGAGCAGGCCTCCACCTGCACCTCCCACCTGCCAGTTTACATTGGGGGAGGGGAGGCTGAGGGAAAGGAATGTCCTTCTCTTGGCTCACCCCACAGTCACCTTTTCTTGTCTCCTCTACCTTTGCCTTAGAACGTTCCAGGCTTTGATTCTGGTGTTCCTGGGAGCCAGAGTCCAAGCACCAGTTCCTACACTCTGGCCCAGGTTGGGGTCTGGGCGGGGGAACTGAGAAGGTGTCTTTCCAAAGTCTTGTGCCGCAGATCCTGAAGCCTTGGACTCACCAGAGCAAGGTCAGGTCCTAAGGTTCCAGCCCCATCAGGCAGGCTGCTTGCACCTCTGCCCAAAGCACCGCTAAAGTCCCTTCTGCCCAGGGCCAGGCACTGAGGGGACACAGTGATCATCAGTCCAGGTGGCATATCAGTTCCCATCTCAGTAGATCCCTGTGGCACTGACCTGGGCAAAGAAGTCACTAGGCTTGGACCAGGAGAGGGATTGGAAACAGGGTGGGGGTGGGGGTCTATCTAATGGGTTTATCCAACAAGAGGGGGATTCCAGACATGTGACTTGAGCTCCTGCCTCAAGCCCCAGTTGTTCTTCACTGACCTCGTCAGTGAGGTTGAGGAAAAGAAACTGCTTCTAATGAACAAGGGCCAGTCCTTTCCCCTGCCATGTGCAGTGCAAAGGCTCAGCCATAGCTGCATAGCTGTCCATTCCACGCTGCATTGGCCTAAACAGCCAGAACTCCACACAGCCCTGAATGGAGAACTGTGCCCAGTGACCACCGTGTTGGCTTGGCACTTGGCCCTGACCACTGACCACAGGGTATCCATCCTCAGACCCTGAGTCTCCTCCTCAGCAAAGGGAGTAGGGCCTCTGCAGGGCTAGGCCCAGCCCTCCCTGCCTAGGCCTCTGTGGGCTGGAGGGACTTCCTGAACAGTGTGACCCTGGAGGATGTAGCAGGCCGGCAGCAGCTGGGGAAGACAAGGTTCTGTGTAAAGTGACCACCCCCACCCAGTCAGCGGAGCTTAGCCTTCCAGCTCCTCTCTAAGAGGCTGCATTTCCCAGAACTCAGCTGCCCTAGATGATTGGTCATGACCTTCTGGGCAGAAGGCCCCCAGAGACCAACTCCTACTCACAGAGCAGGCCCAGGCTCAGTCGCAATTGGGGGTGGGCGGATTGGGTCAGCTGATGAATGACTGAGTCAGGAATGGTTTCTTAAAATCTCCAGTTGACCAGCAGTTTGCCTAAACAGGGGTTAACGGGCCCTGGGAAGACACACAGAATGTCTAAAACGCAAGGGTTTGAGCAGAAAGGTTAAGTAAAGGGTAGAAATTTGAAAAGAGGACATTGAAGGATGAATGGGGGGGTTGGGGAGGGCAGCAGGTACAAAGATTGGAAACAGAACAGCATGGTACAAACAGGAACAGCAAGTTTGTCAGTACCTGCCTTTAATTCCTGCTTTCTGGAAGCAGAGACATACAGATGTCTTGTAGCAATGATGTTCAGACCTTTAATTCCAGCACTAGGAAGACAGAGGCAGGTGGATTGCTGAGTTCGAGACCAGCGTGGTCTACAGAGTGACCTGGTCTACAGGATAGCAAGGGCTACATGGAGAAATCCTGGCTCAAAAAAAGGAAAAGGAAGAGAGGGGAAGGGAGGGAGGGAAGAGAGAGGGAGGGAGGGAAGAGGGAAGGAGAGAGAAAGAGAGAAAGAAAGAAAGAAAAAACAAGACAGACTCTTAGGCCTGTACTCTGAGCTAGGAAATGTGAAATGGAGAGGAGTGGAAGCAGCAGAGACTCAAACAGATCTGGGTTTTTAACAAGTCGAGGATAGCTTGAAGGGAGATTACAATATGGTGACCAGTGGGTAGCTTCCGGATGAACTTCCCCTGTGAACCAAAAAAAAAGGTATAAAAAGGTTTGACCCGCCCGCCCGAAAAGGAGCAAGTTAACCACACACTGCTTGCTGATGGAGCAAGATTCTGGGCTCAATCTAGGATTGGACACTTCTTTGCAACCTTAGAGAAAGTCGCCCCGTAGGGCCAGTTCATTCTGTGGAGCTCCGAGACCTGTTCTTAGTCCTGCCTAGTAAGGACCATGGCTAAATGGAAGGCGGGGTGGGGGTGACGGTGAAGTCGAAAGCCAGTAGTGGCACCTTAACCTAGCCGGGAGTAAGCAGGAACCAGGTTTTTCTGCAGAGCGAGACCCAGGGATGGGCGGGGCGTGGCTTGCAGCGGGGGCCCAGGAAGGTGGGATGCCCCGCCCTTTAGCTCAGCGCCTGCCCATATAAGGCGAGCGGCCGCGCAGCGCACCTTCCCCAAGGCTCCGCCTCCGCCGCGCCTTCTTGCTGGGAGGGGCACCGGCTCGGCACCTGCACCAGCACAGGACCTGAAAACCGTAACCAGCAGTGGGCGAGAGTGGGCAGGGTAGGTGCTGGGCTGCTTGAGAGCCTAGGACGGGGGCTTTCTGCACATTCTGCACGGCGGACTTGCGGAGCTTCTGCCCGTGGCATTGAACTCGCCTCTTCATTTTGTATTTATTTTAGCCCTATTTCATAGGAACGGAGATTTTGATAGTTGTGAGCCACCATGTAGATGCTGGGACCTGAACTCTGCAAGAGCAGCCGGTCTCTTCATCGCTGAGCCGTCTCCCCAGAACCGGACTCTGTTATTTTTACATCTCAATTTATCCTAAGGTCGAGAAGAAAGACTAAGACTTGGCCAAGTACAGCTCTTATTAGGATCTCTCCTTTTAGATAAAGAAAAGTCTCAAACTAGGAGCCTTGGACAGGAGATGGAGCTAGGCATGTTTGTGATTTAGCTTTTTTTTTTTTTATTGTTGTTTTGAGAAAGGGGCTCTGTGTCCCCTAGGCCGGCGTTGAGCCTGCTATGTAGGAGAAACTGATCCTAAATTCCTAATCCTTCCCACCTCCTAAGTGCTGGTTCTCCCTCTTCCCCCACCCTTCTCTCTCCCCTACACGCAGGAGAATGAGGAAGACAGAAAGGTAAGACAAGAAAACTCTGAGAAGGCAAGGGCATGCTAGGAAGCTTGCTGTGTGCCTCCCCCGCCCCCGCCCCGCCCTCCCCGTGGCTACAAGCCATGACACCTGCTGAGAGAAGAGGGCATCTCACCCCTCCCATCTGTGGCAGGGAAGAAAGAGCACCTGGAGCCTGGCTTGGCCTCAGTGGCACACACCTGCTGAACGCAAATGCTGGAGCACCAGAGTGCGCTTCTCAGCTACCTCGAGACACCTGGGGCTTCCAGTCTTGGTTCTCACTGCCCACCTGGCCCCTGACGTCCATCCCAGCATCAGAATCTGAGGAATTCTCAAAACTAAAAATCTGACTATCTGGAGTCTTCCACCTTTTCTGTCTGCCCATGGTTCCAGCTCCTACAGGAGAAACACCATGCTCTTCCCAGGGTACACCTGCCTTCTGTACTATGCCAGGCCCAGGTTCTAATGCCGCTCTCCTGCAATGTTTAGACTCCATGACTTTATTATTGTGTGTGACAACTTTCAGGAGTCAGCTCTCCTTCCATCCTTCCATCGTGTAGGTCCTGAGGATAGAAGGCTTTGCAGCAGTGCCTTCACCCACTGAGTCATCTCTCCATCCTGCCTGCTGCATCCTGTACGCTTTCCTCCCGGCCTAGCCCTTCACAGTTTCCTGAATGTTACTGGCTAAATTTGTTGTTGGTTTTTCAAGACAGGCTTTCTCTGTGTAACAGCCTGACTGTCCTGGAACTCACTTTGTAGACCAGTCTGGCCTGGAAACTCACAGAGATCTGCCTGCCTCTGTCTTCCGAGTGCTGGGGTTAAAGGTGTGCACTGCCACCGCCCAGCCACTGGATACATTTTTTTAAGACACTAGGACTAGACACTAGAACTCCCAGGCTTACAGTGATGAGAAGGTCAGGAGGCATGGTCCAGGCCCTTGTAAAGGTTACAGGATAGTGAGTCAAACCAGAAACATAAAACAGCCAAGCAGGTGAAGCTCAACTGTAGGACTCCTACCTAAGCATGCACAAATCCCTGGTTCAGTTCCCAGCAACATACACACACACACACACACACAGAGAGAGAGAGAGAGAGAATGGCATGAGTAATCAACATTACAAAGTCTGTGCCAGCACTTGAGAGGTAGAGGCAGGAGGATTACTAGGAGTTTGAAGTCATTCTGGGCTACATAATGGTACCAGGCTACCTAGGACTACAGACAAGACCTGTCTCAAAAAAAAAAAAAAAATCCCACAAACCGCAGGCCGTCCCTTGCCCGCAGCAGTGTAGTTTTAATCAGTTTGTCCTCTTCATAGGCCTCCCCATTGGAGTCAGCTCACTCCACATCAGAGTCAGCTCGCTCGTCCTGTCAGACCCTGCCCTGGACTGCTGAGCTGTGGCAGATCACCCTGTTTGGAGACAGGGATGGTCACGGTGTTTTGGTAGTCCTCGCTGAGTAAAGGCAAGGGTGCTCTCGGGCTACGAGGAGGATTTTGAAATAGACAGGCATAAGCATGTGCGGTCGTGTGGGCTGCACCTGAGCAGGTGGCCAGGCCTGCGAGGAAGGAGGACTGCAGCCAAGGGGGAGGCCTCTCAGTGGGCTCCCTTTGTCTTGACTGTTCGGGGTTTGTGACCATAATCAGGAATAAGAAACACATTGCATCACGACCTGGCACAGGCTATAGCAGTGAGATAAGTTTCGTCAGTGTGCTCCTACTGACCCGGATGCCTGCTGGGATTTTCTGTCCCACCTGGTCTCTGATGTCACCGTGTGCCGTGAACCTCAGCATGATCTCCAGTGGCAATACAGATCATGACATCAACACAGCCCTCTGCCACAGCTCAGACCAGGGGCACCATTTTAGTCCTCAGCCACAGGACAGGTCGCAACAGCGACACTGCCTCTGGGGCAACACAGGCCACGGACACCGACACAGTCCAAGCTGCAGCCTGGCCCACAGACCCAGACATGGCACCCGGAGGCAGCAGCATGGGTTATGGACATCAACATGGCCTCAAGTGACAGCACAAGCTACTCACATTTAAATAATCATAATAACATATAAATAATAATAATAATAAGAAGAAGAAGAAGAAGAAGAAGAATTATTCCAGTCTTAAGCCTGAGATTTCCATTTCTTTTTTTTTAAATATTTATTTATTTGTTTATTATGTATACAGTATTCTGTCTGCAGGCCAGAAGAGGACACCAGGCTTCATTACAGATGGTTGTGAGCCACCATGTGGTTGCTGGGAATTGAACTCAGGACCTTTGGAAGAGCAGGCAATGCTCTTAACCGCTGAGCCATCTCTCCAGCCCCCTGAGATTTCCATTTCTTAGTGGCTATGAAATACTTCCTGGTTCTTCCAGTCTCTTATTTTAGGTTCTTGGGAGGTGGCCCCTCACCACACACCTATATTAGTTTGTAAAGTAGCCTAAAGGGTGGGGCAGGGGTGAGGGTAGATGGGTTGGAAAGTCTCCCCCACCATTCCCTTCCCAGCCCCCATCATCAGAAGGCCCCAGGTAGGCCTGAGAGTCAAACAGAAGGAAGATACGTCATCAGGACGCTGTCCTCGGCCCTCCACCCCCAGTTCAATCCTCTCTTCTTGGCCATCAATCTAGGGTGCGGACTACCTTGTGTGCTATCAGCCCTGGGAGCAGAGTGGTGGGGAAGGGAAGAAAGTAATTTAAGCCCTATCCTCAGGCCAGACTCTTGCCTATTCCAGTCAGCATGCCTGCCTGCAGGCCTGGCAGCTGGTTCCCAGGGGCTGCACACAGGGGTCATATTCCCTACCCTCAACCCAATCCAAGTCTCTGTCCATTTCTTTCTTCTGTCTGGAGTCTTGGGGTCAGAAGATCCCTTAGTAATGAAATCCAGCCTTTTCCTTTTATCCATAGTGAAACTGAGGCCCAGAGAGGGGAAAAAAATCACCCAGCTCACATAGGTATTCAAGAGTGCAGTGGAGTCTAGGATGTAGTCACAGGGTTCTCATTTGTGTGATTCTGTGTTCTCGGTCTGAGGATAAGAGGATCTGGGGGTGACCCGGAGACAGGCTTCAGGAACTAATCCATCTGGGAGAGGCTAGGCCATGTGCCCACCTGCCTAGGAGGACAGCGTCCACAGATACCTTCCTTCCATGTGGAACCAGGTGTGACCATGTGTCCCTTCCGGTTCTAAGCCATGTCCGGATCTCACTCCCATGTAGGGGGAAGGGAGAGAGGGGGCATAGGGTGAGCACGAGATGGGTTGGGGGTATATGGGAGCAAGGACAGAGGTGAGATGGGTTGAGGGTGTGGTCCCTTCTGACTGAAGACAACAGGAGAAAGATAAAACCTGTGGGAACTTGTTTTCTCTCAGGAAGCAGCTGCTTCCCTGGGGCCTCAGGATTAGGATGGTGGGTAGCTTCCAGGCTTTTCTTTCTGTAGACACTAGGTAGGGCCTGAAATCCAGGCAGAGACACCTGCTTCCCCCTCGCCCACAACCCCACCCCACCCCCATTCCTGCTCCTCAGCCTTCCTTGTTCCTCAGAAGACATTCTATCTTCCTTGTGTGTCTGGGGCTGGGGATGAAGTTCAGGCTGCCTTTGAACTAGTGGCAATCCTCCTGTCTCAGCTTACTGAATACTGGATTTATAGGTGTTTGCCACCACACCTGGCCCGGCTTTTCTTTCCTTTCTTTTTTTTCCCCCTTTTTAAACATATAAACTTATTGATTGGATGTTAGATGTGTGGAGGTCAGAGAACAGCTTGAAGGAGTTGGTTCTCTCCTTCCACTTTGTGGGTTTCAGGGATCAAATTCAGGTTAGTGGCAATCACCTTTACTTGCTGAGTCACACCATTAGCCAACCTGGCTGGCTGGCTGGCTGGCAGTGGCTGGCTGGCTGGCTGGCTGGCTGGCTTTCTTCCTTCCTTCCTTCCTTCCTTCCTTCCTTCTCCCTCCCTTCCCTCCCCTCCTTTTTTCCTTCCCTCCTTCCTTCCTTCTTTTCTCTGTCTCCCTCACCCCCTTTCTCTTTTTTCTTTGTAGTATTGAGTATTTATTTGTTTGTTTGTTTTTTGGTTTTTTTGAGACAGGGTTTCTCTGTAGCTTTGGAGCCTGTCCCAGAATACTCTCTATACACCAGGCTGGCCTCGAACTCACAGAGATCTGTCTGTCTCTGCCTTCTGAGTCCTGGGACCAAAGGTGTGTGCCACCACCACGTGGCTACAGTACTGAGTATTAAACACCAGGCCTTGATCATACCAGGCAAAGGCTACGATCCCTGCCTTCCCCGATAAGTTTAGAGCCGCTGAGTGCGTACTGTTTGCCTGCAGCCGCAGTGGCAATAAACACCTTGTCCAGGACACTGTCTTGGGGGCGGGGGGACTCCGATGGAGCCCTTCTGTATTGCTCAAGCTCCTCAAGCATGTTGACTCAACAGCCAGCCAGGGTCCGGCACCAAAACTGCTTCTAGAGAGCTCTCCCGGGGAAGACAAAGAGGAATTTTGTTTTAAAAACATTGGAAGAATCATCACAAGAAGCCCAGTGCTGGCCAGGAGCAGAAGTTTCCATATTTGGGCCAACTCCAGTTGGTGAGAATCGGATGCCCAGAGCTCTGTGGAGACAAGACGAAGCCGGACCCAGGCTCTGAGGGATCGACTGGCAGTGCCCACTCTGGGCGAGCAATAGTGTCCTGGACTCACTGGGTTCTGATTCTGGCTTCCGGGTCTAACCAGCACTTCCTGTTTGAGGGACAGGGACCGGGTCTGATGAGACCGACAGTGGATAGGGAGGGAAAAGAGAAACGAGTTGGTGAAATCTGGACTAGGGCCCTGGCTGAGTCCACCGAGGGCCCCTCTGTTCTGTTTCCTGGGCATCTCCAAGCCCTTTTCTGTTTTGTTTGTTTTACATATGTTTACTTACAAAGAGCGTGCACCCCAAGCCACCGCACACAGGCCGAGGTTAGAGGACAGCTCTCCTTCCACCATGTGTTCCCTGGCTGGAACTCAGGTTGCCAGGCTTGGTGGCAAGCCCCTCTACCCATTGAGCCATCTAGCCAGCCTCTCTTCTGACCAAAATAGCAGCCTCTTCCTAAGGGACTGTTTCAGGCCATTTCAGTGGCTATCGCAAATTCCTGGAGACAGAGGGTGTTCATGTCTCATAGTTCACAGTACTGGAAGCTGGAAGTGTGAGATTAAGTATCTGAGGAGGGCCCCTTCCTCCTAGACACGGCTCTTCTCACGATGTCTACATGGTGGAAGGGAGGGGACATTCTAACACGTCTTATAAAATCACTAATCCTACTACGTCCGTGGCCTTTTAATCCAAAAGTCCCATGCATGAATGTTGTGGGGGGCACAGGAATTCAACATACGATTTTTGAGAGACACAAACACTCAGTTGGCTGCAGAAGTCATCCCCACCCCTTCCCTCCCTGTTCTATTTATTTATGATGGGACTTCCCCTCCTGTCCCCTCTCCAGCTCAGGCCTGTGACCCATGGCAACAGAGTCCCTTTCCCAGGGACTGGAAAACCTCAAGAGGATCAAAGATAGAAGGCGGTGGCTATGTTGGTGTCATGTCACATCCGGGAAAGACTCACAGAACACTTCTAAGCCCTAAAGCTCTATAGCCGTGGTTCTCGACCTTCCTAGGGCTGGGACCCTTTAATACAGTTCCTCATGTTGTGGGGACCCCAACCATAACATTATTTTGTTGCTACTTCATAACTGTAACTTTGCTACTGTTATGAATCTGTGTTTTCCGGTGGTCTAGGTGACCCCGGTGAAAAGGTTGTTTAATCCACAGAGGAGTCGCGACCCACAGGTTGAGGAACTGTTGCTCACCCCCTTCAGGATCCACGTGACCCAAGGCAAAGAAAGCATTTAGCCTGGGAAGACACTTCCCAGGGAAGCTGAGTGTTGACAGCAGCCCTTCCTCCTCCCTGCATCTAGCAGCCAGACTCATTGAATCCCTACCAATCCTTCCTCCTCCACCCCACTGTGCTCAGTCAAAAGAGCTCATGCTGGCAGGACAGTCTTTCTAGAAGAAAGAACAGGCCTACGCACAGCCCTTCAGCTCTGTGTAGCCTTGTTAGGAAGAACCTGAGAATCCCGGGGGATCTTTTCAATGTTTGAGCCTCCAGGTACTGTATGAGGCACCAGGCAGCGAGCACATTGGCCTCACAGGTCCCCCGAGAGGCACCTTCAGAGACCGCAGACAAAGCACTTCACACAGTTCAAAAGTTTAAGAACAGATCCATGCCACACAGCTATTGAGGACCTGCTGAGTGCCAGGCATGGCAACTCCAGCGGGTTCAACACAGTCCCTCATTCCATTTCCAAATTCCGAGAATTCTGAGCGCAGAGAAGCTAGACAAGATACCCTGAGGCTATCAGCAGGCAGGGGCTCCTGATTTTTTTTTTTTTAAGATAGAGTCTCAGTTGGGCAGTGGTGGCACAGACCTTTAATCCCAGCACTCAGAAAGCAGAAGCAGGTGGATCTCTGTGAGTTCAAGGCCAGGCTGGTCTACAGGTTCTAAAGCTACAGAGAAATCCTGTCTCAAAAAAACAAAACCCAAAACAAAAAAAGACTCCAGTAGCCCACATTGGCCTCCAGTGCTGGCCTCCAAACCACAATCCCCCCACCTTGTCCCCTGGAATGCATGTGCCACCACACCTAGTCTCAGAAGCCCCTGTCTTAGTACAGCTTCCACATGGGAGACACAGGCTTTCAGTTCCTATCCAAGAAGTGTGAGTCTGAGTAGGGGCCAGACATAAACACTTGTAGCCTCATTTGGTCTCAAACTTGCTATATCACCAAAGATGACCTTGAATCCTTGACCCTCCTGCCTCCACCTCCCAAGTGTGTGCCATGCAGTACCGCGACTCAAATCCAGAGTTTCATGAGTGCCAAGCTAGCACCTTACCAACTGAGCGGTATATATCCCAAGTCCCTGGATGCTAGGCTTCGTGGGAGACTTTGGTGCTCATGGGCATGGATATCAGAGAGAGCCTAGGAGTCCGTGGGGCTTTCATGCCACTTCTTCTCTTCTTTGGGCATCCTCCGTCTGGTTGTGGTGATGGTGGGGTGTACCCTTGTCTGGCTGTAGTGATGTGGGGAGCTCTGCTGTGTATGTGCAATTTCTTTACAAAGTGAGGTTTGTACTCAGGGTCCCAGGCTGTGTGACACCCACACCTCTTTGTCTTCTAAGGTATCTCTTTACACTCAGGAGTTGTCTCAGGGCCAACCGTATGAGACATGGAGCAGCCTGTGAGAGGTTTGTGAGACCTGGAAGAGAGAGGCTGACCCCAGGCTCCACAAGTCGGAAGCTGGCCACAACCCAGGCAGAATCTGTGCACTTCCAACATCACCCTGTGTCCACCTGGATCCCTCCCATCTCACTGTCACCTGGACACAGGGTCCAGGGCCAGCTGCTGCAAGGCCTGGGATCACTCCCTCTTCACCCATCCCGTGTCATTTTGGGCAGAGCCCTGAATGCAGCTGTCAGTCTTTCGGAGTCTAATATCTAATTCACACTCAAATATAAATGACTGATCATAACCGGGGGTGGGGGGGTTCCTGTTCCTTTTTAGGACATATTCCAGGGACATAGGAAGGAAGAGAGGAGGTAGGATTTCAGCCTTGTCCAGGCCACCCAGAGAAAACACGTGAATGCCTTCGACTTCTCAAGTGTTTGGCAAAGTGGGATCATAGAGGTGGCTAGACCTGGCTTCTGGAAGTTCTTCGTGATGCCACCTCTGAGTTAGCAGCCCTACAGGAGGCAGTGGGGGCTGTGCAGAGCCCAGAACTGTAAGGTCAGGGCTTTGGGTCTAGCCCTGGCTTTGCCTCTACTTGGCTGCCCCAGCCTTGCACAGTTCTCTGCTCCTCCCTGGGCCTGAAGCCTTACCTAGGAAATCAGGGTAAGATAGAGGCTGTGCTGGATATAGTGGCACAGACCTTTAATCCCTGCACTTGGGAGGCAGGGACAGAAGCACTGTGAATTCAAGGCTAGCATGGTCTACATTAGCAAGTTCTAGGACAGCCTGGACTATATAGAGAGACTCAGTCTCAAAAAAAAAAAAAAAAAAAAAAAAAAAAAAAAAAAAAGTGAAGCTGTGTCCCAGCTTGTGCCTTGCAGCCTTGCCTGTCTCTCAGACACAGCTCTGAGGTATAGCCACAGAAGTTACATCCTAATGCAGGGTATTTTTCACTTCCGCGTGACTCTACACGTCCCCTGTTCTCCCTACAGCCCTGAGTTCCACACACCGTTGTGCAGAGAATGCCTGGGAATCCTGCTTTGCTCAGGAGAGCGCGTTTCCCTCCACTTTCAGGCAGGTGGACACCGTTATTCAAGCCCCAGCACCTACAGAGACAGCAAGAGATGCTTTAGGAAGAGCTCGCTAGAATATAGTTCTGTCCAGCCTCCTCTCTCTCTAGGACCAGGAAGGACCACACTACCCGTCCTCCAGCCTTTTCCCTTCTCATCTCCTTTTCTCAGTTTGGCCTTTGCTCATGATGGTCCCTGGAGTTCTGCTTCCGGTTCAGCCCACAGACCATCCGCTGAAGGAAACCCTTCCCCCACCCTCCTCCTGGCAATCAGGGCTGCGCAGCCCCCTTCTGCCCTTGGTTTAGTGAGCTTCCCTTTCAGATAACCAGGGTGCTGTTTTCTTTTGCTCCCAGCCCAGTGCTTGGCACACCCAATAAATGGGCAGGGGATTCTCTTGACTGATAGTCCAAGGCCAGCAGGAAAGGGAAGGTCTGTGAGCTGCAGACAGCAGAAGGCTGGGGTGGCCTTGACTCACCCCACCCCTGCAGCCCACCAGGCAGCCACAGACTGGCTGAGTCAGGAGTCAGAGGCCTCCAGGAATTCTGATAAGGATAAGACAAAAACACTGGGGTATTTCTAGCATGCAGAGGTTAGGGGGCGGGGAGCTGGGTCAGGACAAAACCGCTCCCTTAGGTTATATTACTTATTTATTTATTTTTTGTCTGGATGAAACATTCACATTCATGATTCACAATTCAGAAGGTGCGAATGGGAGGCCATGGGTGGGACATCCTCCATCTGCCCCTGCACCTCTGCCTAGGTCTCCAGACACAACCTGCCTGGGCCTTTTCCTCTCCTTTCCAACATAGCTAAACCTCTCATTTGCCCCACTCTTCACTTTATTTTTTTCCCCTTTATTCATCTTTGAGAGGCTGAAGAGATGGCTCAGTGCTTAAGAGTCCTGGCTACTCCTGCAGAGGACCTGGGTTCTTTTCCCAGTACCTACATGGTGGCTCACACCACCTATAACTCCAGATCCAGGCCCTCTTCTGGTTTCTGCAAGCATCAGGCACACACATATAGGCACTCACAGACACACATAAAATACAAATAAATCATGTGTATTATTTGTATTGTATTGCAAATGCTGGTGTTGGGTGTCCATGGCCCCTAAGTTTATAGATGAAACCTACTCCCCAGTGTGTGACCATTGAGATCAATATCCTATGCAAGAGCTTAAGGGTCTCGACTGGTGAGCCCCTGACCCCTTCTGCTGTGTGTGGTCCAACCTGGGGGAGGCACTGTGTGTGCTGAAGGAGCCTTTATCAGATACAAACCCCACTGCTGCCTGCAGTTCGAACCCACCACCTCCAGTGTGGTGAGCAACTGGCTTACGAATGACCCAGTCTAGGGCATCTCACTGCAGCAGCCTGTAGACAGGCAGAGAGCATTGTCATGGCAGCAGCGAGAGTACGTTTTCACTGTTTTCTTTAGCTGTATTCATGGTTGCCAGATGGAATACAGGATGGATGCAGAGACTTGGGCTCAGTGGCAGAGCGCTTGCCTAGTATTGTCAAGGCCCTGGGTGGCTTCCTCAGTGCTGAGAACTGAAGGGCTGAATGAATGAGGATGGAGGATGTCCAGCTGCATTTGAATTATATGACTTTCTGATAAGCAATTTTTGTATATTGATTTATCTCATTTAAGACTCAGGATAGGGAAGAAAAAAAAAAGCCAGGCAGTGGTGGCGCACACCTTTAATCCCAGCACTCAGGAGGCAGAGAGACAGGTGGATCTCTGTGAGTTCGAGGCCAGCCTGATCTACAGATCAAGTTCCAGGACAGGCTCCAAAGCTACAGAAAAAAAAAAAAAAAAAAGATTCAGGGTATGGGTGGCACACAACTTTAATCCCAGCACTCAGGAGGCAGAGGCAGGCTGACCTTTGATTTTAGGGCCAGTCTTGTCTACAGAGAGAGTTCCAGAACAACCAGGACTACACAAAGAAAGCCCGTATCAACCCCCACACCTCCACACACAAAAAAATTAATTCAGTATAGACCTAACCCAAAGCTGAACCTCAAGCTTAGCAATGTCCTGTAGTTCTAGATGTTAAATGCCTCTTTCCTCCTTGGCTTTTATGGCTAACTAGCGGCTTAGCTCAGCACTCTGATCCTCAGGCAAGCTTTCTTTGTTAATTAGTTAGATCACAAACAAAATATCACCACACTCTTCACTGCCAATGAGGGGAGGGAGGAAACAGGATGGAGGCTCAGAATCCCCAGCCACAGCAGGCGGCAGCCCCCCAGACCAGTGAGGGATGCAAGCTCTCCTCCCTCCACACAACCAGTCTCACCTCTTACCCCTCCTTGACACTAGATCTATCTATACAAAATGGCTTGCTTCTGTGGCTGCCCCTACTACATATATGGTTGTGATCAGGGGTAGGGCCGCCATCCTTCCCTCCATTCCCCAGCCCTCAGCACAGACCATACCCAGACAGATGGGTGGTGAAGGCTGTGAGTCCTGGAGACTGTAGTCCTGGAGACTGTAGTCACGGAGACGGTAGTGGGTACAGCCATGGTCCAAATTGCATGAATCCTACCCGTGAAACCTATGGGTATATAGCCTTAAAGGGTGAAGAGGTTTAAAGATGGGAGTAAGTGAAAAACCCAGGGTCTGGGAGTTCTTCTTGCCTGGACACCCCGCAAGAGACTTGGGCTCAGTGGCAGAGCCCTTGCCTAGTATTGTCAAGGCCCTGGGTGGCTTCCTCAGTGCTGAGAACTGAAGGGCTGAATGAATGAGGATGGAGGATGTCCAGCTGCATTTGAATTATATGACTTTCTGATAAGCATTTTTTGTATATTGATTTATCACATTTAAGACTCAGGATAGGGGGGAAAAAAAAAGCCAGGCAGTGGCATCACCGGTCCTGCATCACTTGCGCTCCAGTTCTTTGCAGCCCCTATTTCTGTTCCTCCACCCCATTCCCTACCCATAGGCCTCTGTGTGACTGACCTACTGGTTCTGAGCTCCTGCTTGACCCTTGATTCATCCATGAGCCTCGGGACACTGACCTCTGGGGTCTATATTTGGGAGACTACTTAGAACATGTCCATGGTGGGTAAAGGGAAGGCAGTCTGAGAATAGGCCAGAAAGCCTGGGTCCTTGGGTTAGAGCCTGTGTGCCAGAATCCCTCTAGGGATGGGAGGCTAGCCTTGCTGACCTTGGCTATGGGTCAGAGGCAGTGGAGTGCAGATGCCCCCCCCCTTGCCCCCAGGCAGCTGAGCAAACACAGGAGTCAGTACTGGAGCAGCAGCTGGGGGGTGAGTAACCGCAGCGGAGGGGGGACCGGAAGCACTGAAAGGCAGGGACAGAACTGGAGCTTGGGACTCAGGGTAGTCTCTGAGGAAGAGAGTGGGTCCAGAGTTGCTGGAAAAGCAAGTCACCTGATGAGCCCTGAGGCTCTGCTGGGCTCTAGGGACCCTGCAGAAGATAACACACACACACACACACACACACATACACACTCACACACACACACACACACTCACACACTCACACTCATACACTCACACACACACACTCACACACACACACACACATACACACACACACACACACACACCAGGGAGTGAGATAAGCACAGCCCCTGGCATATGTAAGGAGTGGGGGGGGGGGTGGCTCAGTTGCCAACAGAGGCCTTGTAAGGAGGCATGTAACTAGTGAAGCCTGAGGCAAGAGAAGCTGGGAGAGAGAGAAGAGGCTTGGGAAAGCTAGTGTCCCAGCAGTCTGTAGGCACCCAGACCAGCCCATAACCAAGGGGTCAAGGATGGAGGAGTTGGGGGACACATGACACTGGACAGATCTCCTGCCATCTTTCCTGTCCCTCCCAGGAATCCATCCACCCCCCTGGGTAACTTTCTTGATTTCCCCCTTCCCCCCCACCTTGTCAGACCCAGGAAGCCAGCCCAGTTCCCCAGATCCCCTCGGTGCCTTGGGACCTCTCTGCGGTTTTAGTAAACAATTTGGCTCCTGCTGGAGCCTGGGAGAGGAGGCTTCGGCCCCTTCCTTCTTTAGTGGTGTTAAGAAATTCTTAACATTCCGGGTGAAGAGGGCTGGGCTTTGCTTCTTGGTCAGCACCAGCAAGACCCAGAGGAGCCACGTGAAGTGGGAACTTGGCACCCCTCCCAGGCTCTCGGCTTCCACCCTACTGTGGGTCAGACAGGCCCCTCAGTACCTCACAGGGCAACCTGGGGCCCGCCGAGAGGTCTGACCCCACCCAGCGCTGGGAATTGGAAGCTGGGGGATGCTGAGGGGTCAGGGAGTACACAGGGCAGGCCTGGATTATTTTTTCCCCTAAATACCCAGCCTAGCCTGGCATTAAGGAAGCAGTCCATCCTTCCAGAGTGCTTGAGTGAGGGCGGCATCAGCGAGTGGGATTTAGGGTCACATCTATGCCGGGACCTCTAGAGGGAGAGCGGAGCTCACACACACTGGGATGCTGCATGCGCCGGCCACATCCCCGTTTACTCTTCACGCAGCCAAGTGACCGCACACATCCCAAGTAAAAGGGCCGAAGCTAAAGAGGATGCGCACACATCCCAAGGTCCAAGATGTCTGGACCTCTGTGTACAGGTTCTTCCTAAGTAAAAGAACCGAAGCTAAAGAGGATGCGTAACTTATCCAAGGGCACATAGCAGATAGATGCAGATGCTGTATGTGGACTCCGGAGTGCGCAGTTTCAAGCAGGAAGTTCATTACCTCTCGGGAGGGAGCTGGAAAGTATAAGTGTGGGTTAGAGCAGTGATCACGATGTGTAAGAGAGACAAGAAGGCCCAGGGCTGTGAGAGAATGTGGCAGTGAAGAGTGGACACAGGTTGGAGACCAGGCAGGTCTGCAGGGCCAGGCCAGGTGGGTTCCAGAGGACACAGCAACAAGCGCCCCATTTCCCGTGTCTGGTTTGCTGAGCTCCTATGCTTTAGAGAGGTGGTTTACTAAGGTCAGGCTAGCTGAAAAGATCAGCCAACTTCCAAAGCTCTTCTATAAGGTTTCAGGATGGCCCTTTAATAAGGCTGGGGTCAGTAGTTACTCAGGTTTACAGCGAGATGCAAGTCAACCTGACTCCTCAATTAGCCAGTCCCTGCCTGTTGTCTCATCCCAGTGACCGAGAGCCACACCCTCTTAGTCCATTACAGGGCTCTTTACAATCTGCAGAGCACAATCCTTGCACATACCCAGAAGCCAGGAGGACAGGCGTGATTTATCTTCTTCTTGAAAAGATGAAGAAAGAGAGGTTCTGAGTGGAGAGGCCACCTAGGATTCAGCAGTCAACCAGGGAGCTGCACGGCTCCCACACTGGTCTTTCGGCTCCCTGCTCAGGTTCTTCTGCCTCCCCTCTCACACCAATGGGATGTTTTCCAGTGCCAGCCAGCAACATTCAGCTCACTGTGTGGCCCAGAATTCTGGTTGGAATCCAAATAACAAGAAAAGATAGCAATAATTGTAAAGAGACCCAGTGATACAGCCTGTAATCTCAGCACTTGAGAAGCTGAGGCAGGAGGACCTCAAGTGTTTTCTGATGATTATTAGTATCACCATTATTTTATGTGCATGAGTGTTTCGCTTGCATGGATGTCTGTGCAGTATGTATGCACCTGGTGCTCACAGAATCCAGAAGAGATCACCCTCTAGGATGCTTTAGAATCAAAAGTCTAGATCCGAGGTGCTCTAAGATGCATTCAGATCCCCTAGGACTAGAGTTACAGGCAGTAGTGAGCCATCATGTGGGTGCTGGGAATCAAACCCAGGTCCTCTAGTAAAGTTCTCCTCTCTCCAGCCCAGCCAGGATTAAAAAAAAAAAAAAGAAAAGAAAAAAAAAAAGTAGATCTGGGTCTGTAGCTCAGAGGCTTGCTTATATGTATAAGGTCTTAAGTTCAATCCCGAGCACTTTCAAAAAGATAACTATAATAATCATAGGTGGGTGGTGGTGGCACACACCTTTAATTCCAGGACTCAGGAGGCAGCCCTGTGAGTTTGAGGCCAACCTGGTCT
The DNA here is from genome assembly GCF_982192425.1 of Myodes glareolus. NCBI lineage: Eukaryota > Metazoa > Chordata > Mammalia > Rodentia > Cricetidae > Myodes > Myodes glareolus. Next base: position 43,134,531 of record NC_142044.1, read on the forward strand.
ACACAGTGAATTCCAGGACAGCCAGGACTACATAGAGAAACCCTACCTCAAAAAACCAAAGATAGGTAGGTAGATAGAGATAGAGATAGAGAGAGAGAGAGAGAGAGAGAGAGAGAGAGAGAGATGAAAGTTTTGTTGCCAGAGCTCAAACGCAAGGCAAGCAAAGACTCCCATACTAAGCTCTACCCCAGCCCTTTGCTTCTGTTTTCACATGAAGAAACAGCCTGGCAGAGTCCTGCTCAGGTCCAGGGTCATACACCTGGTCAAGACTAGCGTCCTGTCAGCCTGGACCTCTGTGTACAGGTTCTTCCCAATGTTTTCCTCCACAGTGCCTCCTCTAAGTGGCAAAACTATCCATGAGTCCTGGTGCCAGGGGCCAGTTCTCAGGTTCACTGGTCTGTAAATGGAGACCTCAGCTTCTCCACCAGGCTCCCATTCCTGCAGCCTCCACCCCAGTCCTTAGCCCCCATTTGTCCTTCTGTCTTAGTGTCCTCAGAGCCCAGTGCTCTGTGAAATGGGCTTCTCCTCCCCTGCCACGGCCCTACCCTCACCCCTTCCTGGTAAAGCACACTTTCCCTGCTCTGTGTGGTTCAGAGGATGGGCGGTTGGTTGTAAGGCACCTTGAGGCCTTAAGACGGTTTGGGGGAGCTGCAGTTCCCATGGGCCTGGGGACCTTGGAGAAGGAGGCCGAAGAGAGGGGCAGAGGAGAGGAGGAAGAGGGTGTGGGGAGACGAGGAAGGGTAAGTAAGGGGAAGGAGGGAAAGACAGAGAGCTCGAAGGAGGACAAGGAGATCTGAAGAGGAGAGGAGGTAACAGAAAAATGGAGGGCAGAGGCATCCGGGCTGGGTCAGGCCAGCAGAAGGAATGCTGGGAGGAAGGTTGCCAACCGGCAATATCTCTATCCTCTAGGTCTCCAACCCCCTCCTGGGAACTTCCATCTTAGCTGGGAGTGCAGGGCTGTGAATAGCAGTTTTCCTTACCACAAGCCATTTTTCCTGTCACGTGGCAAACGGGTATGCTAAATCGATGTTCTGCCCTGTGGCTGCCTGACATGTTTGGATGCCCTTCATATGCTGGCCAGGGGCCTCTCATATCAATTCCCATTGCCTTTTCTGGGACAGAGCAGGCTACGCCATTCAGAAGGCTATTTAGCAGAATTAGGTATCCACACAGGGGCTTAAGCCTTCAGGAGCCGCAGTGGTAGGTCGGTGTGTATCTCATGTTAGGGCTCTCGTGTCCACATGCCCAGCAGCAGCTGGGTGGATGTTCCCCTGGGCTAGCTGGAGTGTGCCTTGGGGTTGCCCCTTGCTGCTTCTGTAATTTCCCTTACTACTATTTCTCCAGTGCTTCTGAAAGGTGTGATCCAGAGACCAGCAATTAGACACTGTTGGCGATCAAGAGGGTGCATTAGAGACGTGGACACTTGTGTCACCGTCTGCTGCTTCCCATTGCTGTGACACCGTTCCTGGGATTAATGGAGGAGGAGAGTGGTTTGTTTGGGATTATGACTCTGCAGCCTGGGTGGTCCAGGGGCGTGGCACTTGTGTCTGCTTGCCTTCTGGGGAGGGTCCTGTGGCACTGCTTCAACTCACTGTCGAAAGAAGCAAGGCCAGAAGGTAGGAGTGAGACCAGCCGAGGTGGGGACTTACTAGAGAATGACTGTCATTGATAGACATCAATCTGACTCCACGCCTTGGCCCTCACACCTCCAACTAGGTTCCGTCCCTCAACACCGCCACCTGAAAAATGAAAGTTTAAACATGAGAACTTTTCTGGTTTCCCCTTCGATGCTAGGGGTTGAACCAGAGCCTCACCCGCGCTAGGCCAGCAGCACAGGGGCTTCTGGTGGATACTCACTCACACCAGGGTATCTACTGTTCGAATCAGAGACAGAGCCTTGGGTTCCATCAACAGCACCCCGTAAACCTGGTGTGGTGGGACACACCTGCAATCCCAGCAAGCAAGACACGGAGGCAGGAGCTTCAAAACTTCAAGGATCCTCGGCTACATAGAGAGTTTGCTCTTAAGATAAATAATAAAGTCAACCAAACAAACCCAGGGTGGGAGTAGGGGAGGAGAGCAGTCTGTTTAATAAAGCACAAGGCTGGGTGTGGCTGAATGCTAGGCTGCTTGCCTCGCGTGCACAAGGCCCCCAAGTTCCACCTTCAGTACAACAAAACAAAACAAGTCACCCAGGAGAAGCGAGTGGTCGCTAGAGTTTGAAAACCCTTGTTCTAGTACATTCTCTCTCTGTATGTGTCTTTGTCTGTCTCTCTCCCTCTCTCTCCCCCACCCCCAACTAAGCCATAAGGGTTCCCTTTGTACCTGAGTCCCCTGGTCGTTGCTGGGACAGGGTGGAGATTACAGGTTAATGGCACAGTGTTTGATAAGGTCCCTCGCACATACTGATGTTGTGTGTTCCCAGTGAACTCCCTTGCTTTGATCCATCTCTTTACACAGTTTGATTCGAAAAGCACTTGGGGTTCAGACTGGTTTGGTTGGGTGCATACTGTTCGGGTGGAAGTTCTTTTATTTTATTATTTATTTTGGTGTTTCGAGGCAGAGTTTCTCTGTACCTTTGGTATTTTTTTTTTATGTGCACTTACAGGATCAGAGGACAGCTTGCAGGAGTCATTTCTTTCCTCCCACCTTTAAGATTTGGAACTAACTCAAACTGTCAGGCCTGCATAGTGAATGGTGAGCACCTTTATCTGTTGAGTTATGTTGCTGGTGTGTGAGTGTGTGTGTGTGTTTAAAATTTCTCAAAAAATAATTAAATTGGATTTATCTTATTTTATGACGACTTTGCTTGCATGCAGTATGCATACCATATGAATGTTTGGTGCTTGTGGAGGTCAGAAGAGGGCATTGGATACCCACAAAATGGAGTTATAAATAGTCATGGGTGCTGTGAATTGACCTTGGGTCCTCCACAAGAGCAACAAGCATCTCTCCAGCCTCAAGATTTATTTGTTTTATTTTATGTGTATGAATATTTGATGTGTATGAGTATTTTGCCTGCATGTATGTATATGTATATATATATGTACGTATGTATGCATGTGTGTGTTGTGAACCACGTGAGTACCTGGTACCTGGGGAGTTCAGAAGAAGGCTTTGAATCCCTTGGAACTAGATTTACAATTGTGAACCATCAAGTGGTTGCTGGGAATTGAACCTGGGTCCTCTGGGAGAGCAGTCAGTGCTCTTAACCACTGCGCCATCTGTCCAGACCCTAGTTTGTTTTGTTTGTTTGTTTGTTTGTTTGGAGGCAGGGTCATATGGAGCCCTGGTGGGTCTTGAACTGCTGATCATCCTGCTTTCACCTCCCAGGTACTGGAACTGCAGGCATGTGTCGTCATGCCTACCGAAAAGATCCTTTTGAAGAGTGCTTCAAACCTTGCCTGAGTTGAACAACTCGGGTTTGAGATGCTAAAGACCAGGAGGGGTAGGAGGAGCAGATGCTGAGTGGAAGGGACAAAGGGAAGAACCACTGTGGGCCAAGGAAAGTGGCCCTGAGGAGAGCATGCTGGTTATATAGAGCTAGGGTCACTTGGGAAGAGGAAACTTAAATGAAGGGCTGTGTCTACCAGCTTACCTGGAGGCAAGGCCCTATGGGGCATTTTCTTCAATGTGATTGGTACAGGAGGGCCCAGCCCACTGTGGGCAGTACCACCTCTGGGTAAGTAGTCCTGGATCCTACTAGAAAGCTGAGCCAGCCATATAAGGCAAGGCAGCACTATCCAGGGCCTCTGCTTTAGTTCCGGACTCCTTAGTGGCCTTGAGTTCTTGCTCTGCAACTTGACTCAGGCAGTGAAGGAGTGTGACGTGAGAGTTGTAAACTTTTGCTTATGGCTATGGTTTTTACCACAACAACAGAAACCTAACTGATGCAAGAGGTATTCCTGGATTTTATATTTATAGAGACATGTGCACCAAAGCGGGCTGTCTTTTTTGCCTGCTGATAGCAACTAGACTCAATAAGCTCAAAGAAACAATGGAATGTATTGGCTCGAATCAGGGCAGCATCCCGGGGTGGAGCTCTACTTTCAGGCGTGGTGGCACCCAGGTGCACCGGTGAGCAATATCATGAGACCTTTATCTGTCTACATTCACTTTCCCTTCTGTGGGGCCCAGGCTAAGGTGCCCCCCGCACACACACACAGTGGCACAAATGACCTGGAGATATTGTACTATATTCTATCTGTTTAGCCGCTATGGGAGAAAGTCCAGAGTTAACTCTGAAAGCACAGCTTGGTCCACCTGCTCAGTCTTGAGCCTCTGGATCATAGCCAAATGAACGAAGAGCTCTGACTGACTGACCCCAGGTTCGTGTGTCAAGTCCTGAATTTCCCAGAGCAAAGGAAGCTTCACAGGAACGAAACGTGCCGAAGTATAGCAGGAGGAGTGGTTTTCCACCTGGAAATGGGGTATTGTCTACGGCCATATCACCCTGAACGCTCCTGACCTCATCTGATCTCAGAAGCTAAGCAGGGTCGTGCCTGGTTAGTACTTGGATGGGAAAGGGGTATGGAAGAAGAGAAAGAAAGGAATGCTGGGAAAGCCAAGGGCAGCATGCCTACTCCACCAAAGATGCATCCAGGTAGTTAAATTGGGAAGAAGGTGTTTAAGGAAGATGGGATGATGGATCCATAGCTTTAAGGAGGGTGGGGTGATGGATCCATGGCCATCTCCTGTAGAGTAGGTGCCACAGGCTTAATGACTTAAACAACAGTCATTTTCTATCTCACAGTTTCTGAGGGTGGGGGCATTTTGTGAGCACAGATAGCTCAGGCAGGAACCCTCCTGCATTGTGGAACCTCACAAGGCATTGTGCACGATGCTGGCCATACCACCTAGGGAGGAGACTGCCTCCAAGCTCACAAGGCTATTGACAGAATCCAACTGTTAGTCCAAGTCCTCCCTCCCTTGTCCCATGATCTCTTACTCTCTGGGTACCCGTTTCCCTCAGGTCAACAAGGGCTCCTTTCAAGACGACTTCATGTGACATCAACCCACACATGTTGTCACCTTGGACATCCTCTGTCAGTTAGAAACGTAAGACAGAACAGCCCTACTTTACTTCGGGGAGGATGTCACCCGAGGGTGCGGTCACCAGATGTGCAGTGGCCTTGAGCTGAGCCACACCTAAAAGATGCAGAGGACTCGCAGGAATAGTTGCGTGGTTTGAAAGGAGGTCTGTGTGGGGGCTGCTGATGCTTCTCTCTCTCACCATCAGCTCTTCAGGGCACGAGTCCTATCTTGTCACTGTCTTCCCCAACACAACCGACTGGTGCGTGATGGGCCCCGAGCGATACTTCCTTGTACTGAACAGTGGAAACAGATGGCATGTCCATGCTCTCGTTCCTTCACTCACGCACTTGTAATGATTTCTTCATGCATGCATTCAGCAAGCAAGACTGGGCTCTTACCATGCATCGGCTGGAGGAAGGGCAGGGCATTGGCCTTGAGAGTCTTCAGCCTCATACTTCAGCACTGGTGTTTATAGCCTGTGAAGCTGCAGCGTCTCCTGTGCCCTGAGCCTGGTGAAGGGCATGCTGGAGGAACACAGAAGATACCCACAAGACCAGTGGTGCTGGGTGAAGCCCATCAGGTGTTAGCAGTGGGACTCACTCCCTAGCGCTCTCCAGGACCTGCTGCCTGGTGCACATCAAGGCCTAGGGGGGGCAGGAGAGAACGGCAGACAAGGGAGTCCCTGATGCCAGGGTCTGGTTGAAATCTGTCGCTGCCGGTAGTTAAGAATTCCCGCACAATTAACAAAACTCGATGTGAAGTTTGGCTAAGGAGAGAAGGTGTTCCTTTTATATCGAGATATTTCAAATAAGAGTGTTAAAATGTCAACGAGCTGTGCCCAAGAGTCTACAGGTCTATGGCCAATAATGTTTTATGAGCAAGTATGACCAAGTATGGCCTTTCTCCTTTCCCACCTGTAAATATGTAATTCCCTAGGAATCTCAGAAGCCAGACTGTAAACTCCATTTATAGTAAAAAAAGCGTGCCTTAACCCCCTTGTATAACCTTTGTGACCGAGGATTTCTCCTTATCAGATTGTAATCCTGTCCAAGGCACCTGAGGAACCACCCTGTCATTTCATTTTCTAAAAAGAAAGTGAAAAAGGCCCCTTAGGAAGTTCTGAGACGTGGCTTTAGAAGCCACAGAAATCCTTTACGTGGCTGCCGGGAAGCTCCTTAAGCAGGGCTCAGAACACACCAGAACCTGGGTGTGGTTTATGCCTCATCTCCTTTTCCATTAACCCCTGTGGGCTTAAATCTATGTTAAGATCTCTTCTTAGGGGCTGGTGAGATGGTTCAACAGTCTCTAGCGCTTGCAGAGGATCTGAATTCAGTTCCCAGCACCCACCTGGTGGCTCATAGTTGTCTGTGCTTCCAGTTCCAGGGGATCTGACCCCCTCTGATGACCATATGTGCAGACAAACAAAGAAAAGCAAGGGCATCTTTTTTAAAAGATCGCTTCCTAATAAACTCCAGCTCCACCCTCATACCAACTTGTCCTGAAATTTTTTTTTCCCTTTGGCAAAGTCAAAAATCCCAGCTTCAGTTGGGGGGGGGTGGTGTCCCACGCTTTTAATCCCAGCGCTCAGGAGGCAGAGGCAGGCAGATCTCTGAGTTTGAGGCCAGCCTGGTCTAAAAATTGAGTTCCAGGACAGCCAGAGAGACCCTGTCTTGAAGAACAAACAAGCAAACAAAGAATCCCAGGGTCACCGGACAGAGATTTTGGCAAAGATCTCAGGCAGCCGCAGGCAGCAGCATGAGGCTGTGTATTTTCCCGTGTTCTGCTGCAGACGACATGGTCTCAGGATACCGGGCTCCATCGCTTTCATGACTCACTGGTTCAAGTTTGGGAGTTACTTGGAGTGGTCCCCAGTGAAACTGGGATGCTCTTCTTAGAGAAGTTTACTGGGGCCCTGGGAGCTGGAAGGGCCTGGTGAGTGTCTGCTGCCTCCTCCACAAGCATGATAAGAAACTGACCACAATCCTTATTGGGCAACCTTGTTACTCAAAGGAGAAACAGGGTCTGGGGTGAAAGGTGAGCTTGCGCTGTGGAGGACAGAGACAGAGAACTGTCGTCTGAGGGTTCTGGGCCTTGTGTCTGGATTCAGGAGACTCCCCTCCAGTTCTGCTTTCTTCTTGCTTAACACAGGCAGGACCAAATCTCTGGAGACTCCCCTGCATGGTGCAGGGGTCCAGGCCACCAACACCCTGTTCCTGGGGCCAGGGCCTGCTGTTTGTTTCTCAAACCCTGAGGTTCTGACTTGGTTTCAAGAGAAGTGGACCTGGAGATGGGTGTCATCGGATGTCAGCTGGGGTACCGCTGCGTTCCAACAGTTTCCAAGGTAGGTGTCCTCAGCTCCACTCACCAGGGAGCAGAGGACACAAGACACACAGCTCCTGAGGTCTGGGCTCTGAAGTGCCAAAATCCCGTGAGAAGGTCAAGGGCCGCTTCTGGAGGACACTAGTCACTGGACACAGCCTCTCTGAGCAGGGGGAAGCTAAACAAAGGGTGATGGGCCCCGGCGTGGGGAGTCCACCTGCTTCAGAGTTCCACTATTAAACAGAAACAGCAGAAAACTTGTGACCAGGTCAGGGAGATGGCTCCATGCATACAGCGCTTGCCGTAAAAGCACAAAGACTAAAGTTCAAATGCCCAGATCCCACGTAAAGCTGGGCAAGCCTCACGGCTGCCGACAATCCCAGCATCCAGGAATTCCTGGGGCAAGCCGGCTACCTAGACCAGCCAGAATCAGTGAGGCCCTGGTTCAGTGAGAAACCCTGCCTCAACTAATAAAGTGGAGCGGGAAGGAAGAGGACACCCAACAACAGTACTCAGGATCTCGACAGGCACACACTCACACGCGCACTTTTACCAGTGCACACCTGCTCAGGCACTAACACACATTCAAGCAGGCATATGCACGTGTATGACCCCCCCCCCTTTATATGTACACCATGGCATGTGCACACGCAAGAAATGTAATTTAAAAAATACAAACAGTTCTTTGTTTTGATTTAATTATAGAGACAGAAAATGGCACCGTACAAGGCACAGCTTGATGAACAGTGCACTCTCCACTCAGCCTCCCCCAGTCTAACAACAGCGTGCAGAGCACAGAAAGGTGCCAGATCCAGAAAATGGACTCACTGCAAGCAAGCCACAGCCCTTACTCGGATCCGGCCGGTCAAGCGTGCATTGTCTGTGTGTGCATGTGTACAGTGCCTTCTGCCGCTCACATCTCCCCACCCCTACAATGCCCCCCCCCAAATGATGTGGACTTTGAACTGTGAGCTGAAATGAAACCCTTTTTCCTTTCTCCTATAATTTGCTAATTGTTTTCCTTTTCTTTGTTTTTCTGAGACAAGGTTTCTCTGTAGAGCTCTGGCTGTCCTGGAACTCACGTTATAGACCCGACTGACCTTGAGCTCACAAAGATCCACCTGCTTCTGTCCCTCGAGTGTTGGAATCAAAGGTGTGCGCCACCACTACCGGGCCATAAATGGCTTTGTCTGGCTGTTTTATCACGGCAATAGAAAAGACAGTTACCTATATTATCCCTTTTCTTTTTCTTTCTTTTTTTTTCCCCCCTTGGTTTTTCAAGACAGGGTTTCTCAGTAGCTTTGGAACCCGTCCTGGAACTCACTCTGTAGGCCAGGCTGGCCTCGAACTCAAAGAGATCCTCCTGCCTGCCTCCTGAGGACTGGGATTAAAGGTGTGCGCCCCCACTGCCCACACATTTTCCCTCTTCAACACAGGAGGGAACTGCAGTGGGGCATGAGTATTAAGAATGAAAGATCACTGTGGACAGTCTCTGGGGTTGGCCATGTTGCACCTTTGACAGGAAGACAGTTGGTCACCTGCGTGCTTCTCTCTCTGGATGACAGATTGTCCTTTGTGTCTCGAGAGTGCAAGCACAAAGCAGCCTTCTATGTGTGACCAAGCAACAAAATATAAGGATGCCTGGGGCCCAGCACCCCAGAGCCTCAGTGCTAGCCCTATGCACTACCCCAGGCTGTACCACTGGAAAGGCAGACATCTCAGTCCTAACAAAGCAGACACTTCCCTTTCTTGTCAGGGTGGCTTCATCTGTCCTCGTTACTGATACAGTGACTGTCCCCTCACTCCCAGCTCCGTGGCCTTTGGGTCTGTTCAAGGCTTGTTGGGGAGGGCGCCGGAGACGGACCGTGGGCTTTTGTTCCCCTATCAGCTTCTGCTCCTGATAGAACATCTGCTCTGTGATACAGCATCATGACCAAAAGCAACCTGAGGAGTAAAGGGTTCGTTTCAGCTTATTGCTCCCAGGCTATATACTCCATCATGGGAAGAAGTCAGGCAGGGACTCGAGGCAGGAAGGGAAGCAGAGGCCTCGGAGGAGTGCTGCTACTGGTTTGCTCTTCTTAGCTTGCTCAGCCTGTTTTCTTAAAGCGCCCAGGACCACAAGCCCAGGGAGAGCACTGCCCTCAGTGAGCTGGGCCCTCTCACAACAACCATTAATCAATAAAATACTTCACAAGCTTGCCCACAAGCCATTGTGATGGAAGCGTTTTTCTCAACTGAGGTTCCCGTCTTTCCGATGACTCACGTTGACAAAAACCAAAACCAAAACCAAATAACAACAACAACAACAAAATCCTAGCCAGTACAGTGTATGTGTACATGTGCCATCGTGTGTGTGTGTGTGTGTGTGCTTGGGTGCTTGTGTATGCTCATGCAGAGGCCAGGGACCTACTGGGTGGCTTCCTCGGTTACTATCTTATTATTGAGACAAGGTCTCTCACTAAACCACTAGCTCTTGGATTGAACTGCCTGACCAGTTAGGCCCTGGATCCTCCCGCCCCTTCCCAGGACTGGGATTACGAATGAGCATCGCTAAACCCCTTTTCATATGGTTTCTGGGTATGCATGGTTGCTGGCTCAGGTTAGCTGATGTTGGGTGTGTGACTGTCAAGGACTCCTGACTGGGAATCTACCTGGGAAGACCCAGAGAAGGTGCCACTAGAGAACCCACCAGAGACGGCACCAGGAAGGGTCCCCCAGGGGAGAGTCGTGGTCCTGCCTGCTCTGGGCCCAGAAACCTTTGCTTGCCCCTGCAATTTGTGACATTCCAGAATGTCCCCAGACATGTGGCTTCTATACACACAAGCCCTTGCGGTCAGCCTGAAGCAATGCTCTCTCATCTCAGAGTAAACCCGTTTGGGATTTTATTTTCTCTCCCTCTTTGTTTATCACTCCGAGCATCTGCCTGAACCTCCCCCCTCCCTCCAGCTGAGGCTCGGAGTGGAGGGCAAAGGCTCTCCCACAACACGAGAAGCCAGGGTGGTGGCCTTTTGTTAAGGGCTTTCATCCTGGTCACGTGGATCAAAGCAGTAGTCCTCGGAGACAGCATTTTCTGGTCCTTTCCAGACTAGCGACAGCCTGGGAAAGGAGCCAGCACAGTTCTGGCCCCCAGTGCTAGTTTAATGAAAGAAGATAAGGATAGATATGCAAAGAGCATAACTGTAGTCACTTCTACTGATGCTTTTAGTCCTGATTTCTGCCTGTAAGATAGGAGTTTACCTGTTCTGTGGATGGGCAATACTAGCACAGAGAAGTACACTTACTGGTCTTAAGTTACACAGCAACACACGGAGTCTGGCTGACTGATTCTCTTGTTTTTTCTCCAATCCTTCCCTGGGTCATCCAGGGCCATTGGGTTGGTAAACAGTGGGACCTCAGGGAAGATCAGGCTATTGTTTCCTCCTCTCTTGCCAGCCTCACCTCAGAGTCACTAATGTGGAAATAATAGTAGTTAAGGACATGCTCTGTCTTAGCTGCTGCTTAGAGCATTATTGAGGTAGGTGCTACCAGTGTCCTCACTGAATAGAAGAAACAAGGCACAGAGAAGGAAAGCAACTCAACTAAGGACACACAGCCTGTGCATCAAAGTTAGGATCCGAGAGTAAGTAGTTCCCAAAGACCGCTCTGTTGTTTGAGACAGTTTTGAGCTGTAGCCCAGGCTAGCCTAGAGCTCTCACTCCTACTGCTTGGCCTCTGGAGTTCTGGAATCACAAATATATATCACCAAACCTGTTTAAAATGAAAACTTTTTGTTATGTGTGCTCTACCACAATCCAGTAAGCTTTGGAAAGAAGCGGTTACAGAGGGAGAAAGAGGCACAGTTGGGGAGCGTTTGCTGAGCATCCCTCAAGCCCTGAGTTTGGTCTTTAGTTCTGCATATGATGTGGGTGAGGGTGGGAGGGTAGGACCAATGGTCCACGTTCATAATCCTGGCACTGAGAAGACAGACAAGAGGATCAAGAGTTCAAGGTCACCCTTAACTACATAGTGAACTAAAGTCTAGCCTGGGCTACATTTTTTAAAAAATATTTATTTATTTATTATGTATACAATATTCTGTCTGCATATATGCCTGAAGGCCAGAAGTGGGCACCAGACCTCATTACAGATGGTTGTGAGCCACCATGTGGTTGCTGGGAATTGAACTTAGGACCTCTGGAAGAGCAGGTAGTGCTCTTAACCTCTGAGCCATCTCTCCAGCCCCTGGGCTACATTTTTTAAAGTGGTCTTTCTGGCATTCAGGAGGCAGAAGCAGAAAGATCACCAGTTCCAGGCCAGCTTGAGCTACACAGAAAGACTCCATCTCAAAAACCAATTCTTTTTTAATTTGTCATCTTTGACTGTCTGGGGGTCCCCTGGCGTTGGAATTGTGCGCTCTCATTAACTGTCATTTCATCTCCAGAATCTTTTCAGCTTACAAAGCTGCCACTCAGGATGAGTTGGACAATAGGTCAATAGGTCCCAGTCCCATTCCTTGCACCCTGGAGCCACCATGCTCCCTCCTATCTCTGTGCCAACCATGATGTTGTTGTTGTTGTTGTCTGTTTTGTAATTTTGCACCATCTCCCCTGTGTAGCCCTGGCCAGCCTTGAACTTGCAGCAATCCTCCTGCCTTCCCTGTGGTGGGAAGGGAACCCTACTATCGGGAGAATCATGATGTGTGTCTCTTTGTGACTGGCTTATTTTTCTTAGCAGTGTCCTCAGAGTGCCGTACAGTGTCCCACGAGTGAGCATGGTCTTTCTGTTCCAGGCTGACGAAGCTGGGCATGGTGAGGCAAACCTTGTTGCACTGTCAAGGTGAGTCAGTGGACTACACTTCCCAGTTTAGATCCCAGGAGAACATCCAAGTGCGAGGTCCTAGAATGCTCTTTGGAACATTGTTATAGGTACCCTTGTTGCTAGTAGCCCCAGTTTGAGAGAGACAGGGTCAGCATCTTGCGCTTGGCCCTTCCCAGAAGTCCTGTGATAAACATGTATCATCTGACTGGTGTTGCCTCCGGAACTCAGTGCTCTGTCCTCAGCTGTTTCCCACTGTGAGGCGAGAACCCAAAGCCAGGAGGCCAGAGAGGAGTTTATTGGTTCACATAGCAAAAAAATCCAGCATGACCTGGACTCAAGTGTCTGGATGGAGTCCCAGTCAATGTGACGAGAGTGAAAAACTACATGGGTCAGCAGACAGTCAAGTCCTGCACTGCAGCCTCTGTCCCCTGCTTAGTGAGTGATCCTGCAGTCTGTGCTGGCTAGTTATCTGTCAGCTTGGCACAAGTTAAAGTCATTTGGAAAGAGGGGACCTCAAAGGAGAAGATGCCTCTATCAGGTTGGTCTGTGAGCAAGTTTGTAGTGCGCTTTTTTTTTTTTCCCAACAAGGTTTCTCTGTATAACAGCCCTAACTAGCTGTACTGGAACACACTCTATAGAGCTGTCCTCGAACTCACAGAGATTCACCTGCCTTGGCCTCCTGAGTGCTGGGATTAAAGGTATGCACCACCACCACCTCACACATATCTTTTTTTTCTTGATTGATGATTATTGTGGGAGGGTTCAGCTCTTTGTGGGTGATGTCACCTATGGACTGGTGGTCCTGGGTTCTATAAGAAAGTAGGTTGAGCAAGCCAGGAGGAGCAAGCCAGTAAGCAGCACCCCCTCCAAGGTCTCTGCTTCAGTTTCTGCCTCAGGTTCCTGCCCTGGCTTCCTTCAGTGATGGGCTGTGTTGTGGCACTGTAAACTGCAACAAACCCTTTCCTCCGGTTGTTTTTGGTCATGGTGTTTGTGCACAGCAATAGTAAACCCGACTAAGACACAGCCCAATCTTCAGGATACCACGGAAGCACAGGAAAGAAAGGTAAGGACTTGGCGAGCATACTTCTTTTCCTCCCTTGTTCAGTGAAATATGGTCTGCAGTGTGGAGCTGGCAGCTGGGCAAAGGAGAAACCAGAAACTTGTCCGAGGCCAGTGGTGTCCTGGAACAGCTGGAGAAGTGTGTGAGTGAGTGGATCCCAGCCCATGGATGCCCATATAGGGCATTAGGGTGAAGGAAGAGCTGCTACCCCTGAGGGAGTGTTCTCCTTACCTTACTGGAGTGTCAGGGAAAGCCCAGAGGGGAGGAGTGACTCAACCCTGAATACCTCTGCTGCTGGGGAAAATCCACCACAAGACTTGCAAACAGCTCATTTCCTTCCCTAGCCTGTGACTTCAGAGAGTGTTTATACTGATGCATGGTCAGGACTTCAGAGGTAACCTTTGATGGAACTTGAATGTTTTCCTGGTGAACCTGAGAACAAAACATGATGCTAGCTTTCTGTGGGTGAATTCCAGCCCAGGAGACAGCAGGACACATTTGCTGTCCTCATGCAACTTAGGAGGTGGAAAAGTAACTTTGGTTTATTACACTTTTATTATTCATTATACTGTACATACTTTGTGTTTATATTAATAACATTGGTGTGTGTGTGTGTGTGTGTGTGTGTGTGTGCAGGCAACTTCCAGAGGTTCAGTTCTCTCCATCCTATCAATCCTGGGTTCGAACTCAGCTTGTCAGGCTTAGTTAGCGGCAAGTGCCTTTACCCACGTCCCACAGCCATTATAGTTACATTGACAGCAATAGTTTAAAAACATTTCCGGGGCCGGAGAGATAGCTCAACTGTTAAGAACATTGACTGTTCCTCCAGAGGACCCGGGTTCAATTCCCAGCACCCACATGGCAGCTCACAACTGTCTGTAACTCCAGTTCCAGGGGGCCTGACACCCTTACATAGGCAAAACGACAATGTACAATAAACAAATAAATTAATTAAAGATAAAAATAAACATTTCCATGCTGGGCCGTGGTGGCACACACCTTTAAACCCAGCACTGCGGAGGCAGAGGCAAGCAGATCTCTGTGAGGCCAGCCTAGGCCAGCCTGATCTACAGAGTAAGTTCTAAGATAGTCAGACTTACACATAGAAATCTTATCTCAAAAGCAAAAAAAAAACAAATAAAAAGCATTTCCACAATAACACTTTTTTTTTTAAAGACAGGATTTCTCTGTGTAACAGCCCTGGTTGTCCTGGAACTCACGGAGACCCATCTGCTGCTGCCTCCTGAGTGCTGGGATTAAAGGTGTGCACCACCACTGCCTGGTCCCCAAAGCTTTCTTAAAGCTTTATATATATATTTTTAAATTATTATTTATTTATTATGTATACAATATTCTGTCTGTGTGTATGTCTGCAGGCCAGAAGAGGGCACCAGACCTCATTACAGATGGTTGTGAGCCACCATGTGGTTGCCGGGAATTGAACTCAGGACCTCTGGAAGAGCAGGCAATGCTCTTTACCACTGAGCAATCTCTCCAGCCCCAAAGCTTTATATTTTTGAGACAGCCTTGCTACATTGCCCAGGCAGAACGAGAACTTGGCATCCTCCAGCCTCAGTCTCCTGAGTAGCTGAGATTAAGGTCTGTGCTACCAGGTCCAGTTTTGTCTTTTTTTTTTTTTTTAATGTATGGACCATACAGAAACCCATGGTAGTCTAGATTTGGCCTGTTTGCTGAGTTCTGGTCTTCATGTATGCAAACCCCACCCCTCCACTTATACTTTTAAATTTTATACACTATTTATAAAGTCATCTCTAAGTTATAGTGATCAGACCCTCTACTGCACTCTATATTTTAATTTTTATATGATTTTGAGGGCTTGCAGATTCCCAATATTGCTTAAATTGTGGAAGTAATAAAACAATTCTAATTCACTCTGGTTTTGCTCAGGCTGGCCTTCAACTCACTATTGGGTGAGGCTGGCCTCAGTCTGCACAGCCTCCAGTCTCTTTCAAGTGCTGGGATTACAGGCATGCATAACCCACGCAGTTTCTACTTCACCTTGAATAGGTATGTGAATTGCCCATTCACTTTCTTGGCCTATTAAAAATGGTTTACTTATTCTTCTGGCAAAACTCTGGATAGTTTATTCATAATAACTTTTGAATTAGTTTCTAGTGTGCTTTTTCTCTCACTTTAAATGCCTTTAGAAGTTGATAAAATATCCTGAAGCTTATTTACAAGAGAGAAAATTGTGGTTGGGTGTGGTAGTATACTTGGGAGGTAGAGGCAGGAGTGTCAGAAGTTCAAGGCCAGGCTTGGTTACTCGAGTCTGTTTCCAAAACAGAAGGAAAAGAAAGAAAATTGTAAAAGAAAAGATTCTTGAGGGGTGAAAGAGTATGTTTCCTCTGAGACACTATAAATTGATGTGAGTGTGTGTGTGCATGCATGCATGTGTGTGTTTTTTGCTAGGGATCAAACCGAGAGCCTCACACACGCCAGATAAGTTCTCTACCACAAAGCTGTATCTGTAACTTCATTTTTAAAAGTACAGTCATTAGGGGGCTGGAGAGATGGCTCAGAGGTTAAGAGTACTGACTGCTCTTCCAGAGGACCCAGGTTCAATTCCCAGCACCCACATGGCAGTTCACAACTGTCTGAAGATCCAGTTGCAGGGGATCTGACACCTTCACACCGATGAACATAAAATAAAGTTAAATAAACCATAAAAATATTTTAAAAAAAAACTACAGTCATTAAACTTTTTTTCTTGTTCTGTCAAAACAACAAAGATTTAGAAAGATGTATTTTGCTAGTATAAGGCAGCTGGCTGAGGGTTAGTAGCCTTGGAGGCCCTCGTGGTCAGCTTTGGAAAGCACCTCTGTAGCCCTACAACCATCGTAACTGCCCCTCCTTTGGCCAACTGGTCAAAAGAATGAAATACTTCTGGGCTTGGGTGGAGAAATGACATTCTGATCTGCTCCAAAGATAAAAGCATTACATTGTGTACCATGTCTCCTCCCCTCAGAGTTAATCCAGGGGTGGTGAAAAGGTTTAGTGGGTAAAGGTACTTGCCCATAAGCCTGGCAACCTGAGATCAACCCCTAGGACTCACATGGTGGAAGGAGAGAACCAACTCTTTTATTGTTTGTTGCTTTGTTTTTAAAACAGGGTTTCTCTGTGTAGTCCTGGCTGTCCTGGAACTCATTCTGTAAAACAAGCTGGCCTCGAACTCACAGAGATCCCCTTGCTTCTGCCTTGCCACTTGTGGTTCTTGCGGAGGACCCAAGCTCGATTTTCAGCACCCACAGCTCACAATCATCTGTAACGTGAGTTCAAGGGGATCCAACACCCTCTTCTGTCTTCTGCAGGCACCCGGCAACACATGTGGTACACATACATACACACATTCAGGAAAAATATAGGTAAAATAAATCTGAAAAGAAATAGAAGAGATGGGGAGGTTAACCCAGCTGACTGGCCTGTCAATCACCAGGACAGGAATTTACTCCCTGCAAAAGCTGAAGGCATGCTAAAGAGATGGGAGGAATAATTATCCCCTTAGTGAGATAATGTACTTGTTCTTCCCAGAAGTCTCTCTGTCAGTGCAGGCACTTACATGGCCTTGCAGCCTGCCTCCTTTTCTGAGTTCTACAGAATAACTGTTCCTTTTTCTTCTCCACTCTCTTCTTTTTGATAGTGGCTAAAAGTCTAAGCATGCTTTCTCTGGCACTCTGGGCTTTCTCACTCTTTCTCTGAAGTCCTCTTCCCCATCCACCGGATGGTTCCTTGCTGACCTCCATTGCTGAACATGCAGTCTTGGATCTTAACTCAAAAGTCATGACTTCCTTTCTTAAATTAATCTTTATTTACTTGTGGGAGTGACACAGGCATGCCAAGACATTTGCGGATGTCAGGTGTCAGAGGACAACTTTCAGGAGCGAGTTTTTCTCCTTCTACCATGTAGGCCCTGGGAATTGAACTCGGGTCTTACCAGGCTTGGTGGTGAATGCCTTTACCCACAGAGCCTTCTCACCAACCCATTATTTTCTTCCCCTTCTCCATTCCCTTTCACATGCCAGTTACTGAGATTTACAGCTTGCCTGACCTATTACTTTCTCTCAAACTCTATCCAAATTATCTGCAAGCTTTCTTCTGAGTTTGTTTCTAAGTTCACTTATTAACAAGACTAGGAATCCAAAAGGGATCCCTAGTGATTCTCTGTTAACACTAGCTTTCTGGGCAAAGTGCCTGGCACATAGAACATAGTTAATGAATAGCTCTAATTACTAAAGAATAAAGGGTTTCCTTTATTCCACCTGCTAAATATTAATGCATGAAGCAATATGAGTTGAAATAGGATCATTTAAACCATTTATTATTATTGTTACTATATGAATGCTTTGTCTGCATGCATGTCTGTACACCACATGTGTATCTAGTACCCATAAAGGCTATAGGAGGGCATTGGATCTTCTGGAAGTGAGCAAGGTTACAGATGGTTGTGAGCCACCATGTGGGTGCTGGGAACTGAGCCCAGGTCCTCTGCAAGAACATCCAGTACTCTTAACTACTAAGTCATCTCTCCTGCACCCTGAAATAGGAACTTAACCCCAGTGAGTAGAAGTAACAAGGAAACAGCATAGCAATTTAAAGAAAGAATGCCTAGTAACTTGTTGAAGTCTGCTCTGTGCTAGATGTGGTGTAGGTGTTTCCCTTACACCATCTTACCAATGGTGCTGCATGATGGGAGAGAAAAGGGACCCTCCAATGAGTGAAGTAACCTGCCCAGGTCATCCAGCAAACAAGAGGCCGAACTGGAGCCAATATTAATGCCTTTCCATTGTCATCCATGTCACTAATTAACTTCACTAATTAACACCAGTGTCGTGCTTTTCTGTTTATAAATGTGTCTCAAGTCACCTAAGACTTTGGACCACCTTGCCAGGCATGTGGCATCTACAAAATGAAGCTCCAGGAGGCCACTTGGTCCTAGCCACACTTGGCCTGGCCCTGTGCCTTAGAAAACAGTCATGGAATCCCGACAGCAGCTCCGGCCATTCTTTCTTCAGCACTGACAAAGTAAGATTCAGAGCGGAGTGTGAAGCCCCTCAGGTCCCACCACAAGCAACTCAGAAACAGGTGTAGGTTGTTGTGCCAGGCTTTGAACTCAGGATCTTGCCTACGGCAGGCAAGCACTCTAGCACTGACCTACTACATTCTTATTTTCTTCCTTTTTATTTTTTATTTTATTTTATTTGGAGATGGTTTTACTATGTGGCCCTGGCTGTCCTGGAACTCACTATGTAGATCAGGCTGGCCTTGAACTCATAAGATCCACCTGCCTCGCTGGGACTAAAGGTATGTGCCACCATGCTCTGGTGGGCTTCTACTTTTTTTGGTTTGTTTGTTTGTTTCTTCTCTTAGTTAATTTATTCTTATACAATTTTACACACACACGTATACAGTGCTTGCATGCACTGTTACACTTTGATCATTTTTGACCATTGTCTTCTTTTCTCCCTCCCTCTGAAGCCCTACTTCCCAACAAGTTCCTCTCCCACTTCACGTCTCCCGTGCCACCTATTGTATTTAACTAGGGCTGCCTGGAGGAGATGGATGATTTACTTGAACATGGGCAACTTACCCATGACTACACCATTAAGGAATATGACCTCCTCCCAGTAAACATTACCTGTAACATTAAATGTAACATAAACATTAACTACTCAGGGAGGGGTGGGACCTTATGAGCCCCTGCTCCATCCTGGATGGAATGTTGATGGGTGGGAATCTTGTGTTGGTAGCCACTGCTGCATTGAGTTCATTGGCGCAACAGCCACTCATCCAGAGGTAACTAGGACGTCAGGCTTGACCGACCACAAGCGCCTTTTCCGTGTCCATTCATCAAGAAGCACAAGAGTTTGTAAAAAAAAGAGGCTCCCCAGCATCTTTCATTTGAAGCCTGCCCACAGCTCCTCACGCACGGATTAGGAGGGCGTTGTTACTCTCTTTTTCTAGCCTGGAGTTTCGAAAGGTCACACAGTTAACCTGTAGAAAGGACAGCAGCAGAGCCAGGTCCACCCATGAGTGCCCGTGGCAGGAAAGGGGCGAGGCGAGACAGTCAGCCCAGTTCAAGGTCAGGCAGCAGCCTGCAGCCTCCTCCCCGCCCGCCTCCTTCTTGGCTCAAAAGGCTTCTCTCCAACCGCCCTGGTGTCTCCAGCTCCCAGATCTCTCCTACTGCGGTGCGCGACTGTGCCAAACCGTGCCAGCTCACTCAGCGCGGAAATCTGCAACCTGGCGGACCTGTCGCGCCTTTGCAACCATTGGTGGCCGTAGAAGCGGGATAATTTACATATACGTTCTCTATTGGCTCGTAGGGCGGAAGTAGGCGGATGCATCTAACTTCACCTGCCTGCGGATGGAACGCGTGGAGCTTCTCGGCTGAAAAGGTGCCGGGGCGCAGAGGGCTTGCGGCTCAAGAGTCAGTGGTCACTGCACCCTGGCCGCTCCTTGTGGCTGTGAACCGATCGGAGCAAGATACAGCCATTGCCTGGTTACTTCTGGGGGCCGGAGGGTAGGCACAGGACACAGATTTCATTTTGAAACATTTTACGCCCAAATTGAACCTTGAGGCCCATCAAACCGTGAGTGCTTGTGTCTACACGTGTGTGTATATATACACTTGATAGTAGCCAAAAGGCCTAGGAAGTGGCAAAGATACTGAGATTTCTTTAGGCTCCTCGCAGAGATGTTTGTTGTTGTTTTATATTGTTTGGCTTTGTTTTGAGAAAAGGTCTCCCTATATATTCCTGGAAAGCCTGGATGGATGCTATGTAGCCTCATCTGACCTC
Source organism: Myodes glareolus (assembly GCF_982192425.1). Classification (NCBI taxonomy): domain Eukaryota; kingdom Metazoa; phylum Chordata; class Mammalia; order Rodentia; family Cricetidae; genus Myodes; species Myodes glareolus. Next base: position 43,154,553 of record NC_142044.1, read on the forward strand.
AGACTCACAAAGCTCCTCCTGCCTTTGCCTCCCAAGTGTGAGGATTAAAGGGGTGCGCCAACCACCACAGCTCTTAGTTTATAAACAGCAGACCTAACCTGTCATTCAACACCCTCTACAACCAGCTGTAACCTCCTCCCACCTGCCCACGTACCCTGGGCCTGAGGCTGTAGCCACATGTGCTGGTCACCACCCAACCCACCTTCCCTGTCCCTACAGCCTTTCCTTTAACTCTGCTTTTGTGGAAACTTCCACCAGGAGTTCTCATCTTCAGGGATCTCCTAGGTGTCCCTTTCCCCCCATTCCTCATTGGAATTATCTCCCTCACACTTCCAGGACATCTACTCTATGTGCAGGTGAGGTCAGCTGTGAAAATTCTATGGGTATTGCCTCCCTGCTTCCTGTGAGTTCTTCAACCCAATCCCATTCACAGCCTTCCATTCTTGATGTTTCTATGTACGTATGTATGTGTGTGTGTGTGTGTGTGGTGTGTGCAGTATGTAGAGTGTGTGGGTGTTGATGCACACTTGTGTAGAGGCCAGAGGAAGACTTCAAGTGCCCTGCTCTGTTGCTCTCCATCTTGTCCCCTTGATATGCCGCTGAACCTGGAATTAGGCCTTCAAGCCACATTAATCCTCCCGACTAGCTCCTAGGAGTGCAGTACTGTGATAATGCTTGCCTTTTCACGTGGGTACTGGAGATTCGAACTCAAGTCCTCATGCTTGAGCAGCAAGGACTCTTCTACACTGGGCCGTCTCTCCGGACCCTCCTTCCACCTCTTGTCACTTCTTGGTCTGACATGGACAGAGCACCCGCTATCTGTCAGCTGCTGCTCTTTGCCCTAGAACTAGGGCAAGGAGCCACGGCTGGAAGTCCCCTGGCCAGTGAGAGTTTACAGTTTAATGAAGACAAAGTGGATACTGTGGCAGAGAGCACAATTTGTCAGCCAGTGGAAAAGGAAGGCCACAGCTGCATTTCCGCCTCCCCCTGGAAAGCGGGGGTGAGCCTGAACCAGGGCTAGAGGTTCAGAGGTGACTTTTGAGTGGAGGTGGTATCTTAGGAATGGCCTGAATGGTGTAAGGAGAGTCAGCAATTGAGATAAGAGCGCTCCTGATGGAGACAGCAAGATGGAGCAGTTCCTGTGCCCTGTCAGAGCACAAAAAATGGATACTGCATCCCAAAGGACAGGGGAGGGGGCGATAGCTCAGGAAGGAATGTGTGTGAGACCTTGTATTTCCCAGGAGTGGCCAGCATGGCCTCTGCTCGGGTCACTGAGCTGAGCTCTAACCAGCAGTGCATTTGGAAGCCCCACCCAGTGAGTTTTGCTTCTGCAGAAGGCAGCTCTAGACTTCAGAGGGAATTCTTGATCTGGACCTCGTCAGTGTGACCTTAGGAGCCACTTGGTCTACTTAGTCTACGTCTCCATCCAATGGGTAGGGTAATAACAGCCACCATGCCATGCTGGAGCATTGGGAGGTGTGAGGACTATATATGATATGATCCTTTAAAAATAATTTGGATGTGTGTGCAAGTGTTTGTGTATGTTATGTATGTATGGGTACCTATAGAGGCTAGAAGAGATGATCACGTCCCCTGGAACTGGAGTTACAGGTTGTTGTGACCTGCCTGACGTGGTACTGAGAACAGAACTCAGGTTCTCTGGAAGAGCACCAGCAAGAACTCTTAACCGCTGAGCCATCTCATTAGCCTATATTATTACACTCTCAACCACAAATATGATGCCGGACTGAGCTTTTTGCTCCCAGGACAAGCTGTCACGCTTTGGGGAGAATAAGGAAAATCCCACGTGTTCTTACTTTGGAGTTGTTTTCAGCCCTCAGTTGGACGCCTGATGCAGACCCTGCAGATATGAGAGGCCAGCTCAACCGTCTGCTAGCCCCGTAAATGTCAGCTGCTGTTGCCCCTCTGAAGCCTTAGGGACCAACTGGTGGAGAGACTGGGGGCAGAGTCGGACTCTCCAGCCCTGGGAAGTACTTGACTCAAGGATATTTACAGGAGGGCTGTCTCTGTCTCCTGGGCCTGCTCCAGACAGCTTGATACTTTGGCCCTTGTTCACTGGGAGACACTCAGTCTGAGCCTCCTGCTCCACTGCTGGGCACCTCCCTCTCTTGCCCAACCGCCCCGGGGTGGTTTTGTCTCATTTCCGTGGTTGAATGATTTCGAGGTTGAGGGGCTTTTCTTGGGCAATAGTGGTGCTGTCTCTGTCCCTCTTCCTCTGGGCCTCTCCCTCCTGAGCTTCTGCCTTCCAGAATCATGAAAGTCATGAAAGTCACTCTCCGATTTAGTCAAGATAACTGTCAAGATAATTTAGGCCTCTCCAGTTTGTAAGCTGTGGTCCCACAAATCTTCCTGGATCATCAAATCAAGTGCATTAGCTTGGTGAAGTTAACACATTGTTTCTTTCCCCCTTCCTCCTCCCCTCTCTCTCTTCTTCCTTTCTTTTCTTGTTTGAAACAGAATCTCATGTAGCCCAGGCTAGCCTTAAACTTGCTATGTAGCCAAGGCTGGCCTTCACCTCTTGATCCATCTGCCTCCACCTCTCAAATACTAGGATTAGAAGTATATTTGGCACTATACCTGGCTCACACCATTCCTTTAATAGATGAAGAATGCTAAGACCCAGAGAAATCAAGTGATTAGGTCATACAGTGGCCTTTAAAAAAAAAAAAAGAAAAAAAAAGAAAAGAAAGAAATGAAAAACAAAATTCATGTAAAAACCTTAACCTGGTGTGTTGGGTTTCTTTTTTAAGAAAGAAAGAAAGAAAGAAAGAAAGAAAGAAAGAAAGAAAGAAAGAAAGAAAGAAAGAGAGAGAGAGAAAGAGAGAAAGGAAAGAAGAGTTTGTTTGTTTGTTTTGAGGGTCTTATTCACTATGTGGCCCTGGCTGGTCTTGAGTTCTCTAAACATACTAGGCTGGCCTCAAATTCACAGATCTGCCTGTCTCCCTAGTACACCATCATGCCAGGCCATACGTACTAGGTTTCTTATCTGTGTAATTTTAATGTCACCCAGCTAATAAGTGGTGGAACTGAGATTCCAACTCAGATGTTGGGGAGCCAGGTCCAGGCTGCTCTGGACTGGGGGTTCTGTTCCCTCCTGTGAGTTCACCACCCAGCCGGGCTTGGCTGGGAAGGCAGCCTGGGATGCAGGCTTCCTTACATCGGAAGGGGCTTCGTGCTCTCTGGCCCATCTTCCCAGCAAACATGACCATAGCTACAGCCCTAGGCCAGGAGGAAGTGGAGTGAGGCCGTATGAAGCAAAGTAAGCCTCCAAGGGAAGAGTCTGAAGAGCCACTGGCACACTGAGTCAACCTTGCCTTGCGTGGTGGTGGCTCAAGGGGCTGTGCTTAACCACAGGCTGTGTGTGGGAGCAGCAGGCAGGCTGGTAGTTTTCACCTTCAAACACCCTTTCTACAGAACCAAGGAGGACATCTTTATGTTGTCTTTTCATTCTTTTAAGTCACAGCTTTATTGAGATATAATTCGCATGCCATAAAGTTCACCAGCTAGGCTGTATAATTTCATGGCTTTCAGGGGATTCCCAGAGCCCCACGACTCCCTCCATGATGTAGTTCCTAAACTTTTTCATTACCCTAAAGAAACTGCAGGGCCAACAAAATGGCTCAGCAGGCAAAGGAGCTTGCAGTCAAGCTTGGCACCATGACTTTTTCTTGGAACCAACGTGGCAGAGAGAACCAATTCCCTCAAGTGGTTCTTTAATCTCTACATGCCTTGGCATGAACACACATGTGTGTACGTGCACACATACCACACATGCATACATGTAAATAAATGTAACTAAAATCATCTAGTTAAAAAACTTCTGAATGGGGTGGTTGGAGAGATGGCTCAGAGGTTAAGAGCAGGGACTGCTCTTCCAGAGGTCCTGAGTTCAATTCCCAGCAACCACATGGTGGCTCACCACCATCTGTAATGAGATCTGGTGCCCTCTTCTGGCATGCAAACATACATAGAAGGAATGTTGTATACATAATAAATAAATGAATCTTAAAAAAAAAAAAACAAAAAAACTTCTGGGGTTAAGAGCACTGACTGCTTTTCCAGAGGACCCAAGTTCAAATCCCAGCACCCACATGGCAGCTCACAATTGTCTATAGCTCCAGTCCCAGGGGATCTGACACTCTCACACAGACATACAGACACACAGGCAAAACACCAATGCACAGAAAATGAAATTAAATTTAAAAAGAAAAGAAAAGAAACTTTGTACCCATTAGCAGTCACTGCCCACTCCTCTGCCTCAGCCCTTTCAACCACTGTGGTGCTCCCTGTGGAGGGTGGCCTTGAACTCCAAGCTTCCAGCTTCCACCTCCTGTGTTCATACTATCAACATTCACCACCCCACTGGCTTCATTCCTGTTCCTCATCAAATTAGAGTTCCTTTGGGAGGATGCATCATGTTTTGTTTATCTGTACACCAGTTTGGGAGCATTTGGGTCTATGTAATTATGTTATTATAAGCATTCATGTCCTGAACAAAAGAGCTGTGGCCCTAGGCCTTGAGATACCTTTCATTGTTTTCCACTACTAAAATAAAATGCCACAGACTGGGAAATAGATGAAGAAAATGAGTTAGGGTCTGCAGAAATGGCTCATTACATAAGAGTACTGACTGCTCTTCCAGAAGACCCAGGTTCAATTCTCAGCACCCACATGGTGGTTCTTATCTATCTGTAATTCTACTTCCAGAGGAGTGGGCACCCTCTTCTGGCTTCCTGGTGCACCTGGCATGCACTTGGTGCACAGACACACATACAGGTAAAATACTCATATATGTAATAAGTAGATAGATAGATAGATAGATAGATAGATAGATAGATAGATAGATAGATTTAAAATTAGATGTAGTAGTGCACACCTTTAATCCCAGCTCTGGGGGGGGGGCAAAGGCAGGAAGATCTCTGTGAATTTGAGGTCAGCCTGGTCTATATAGTGATATCCAGGGCTACAGAGAGACCTTGTCTCAAAAAGAAAACAAGGAAAGAAAAGAATAGAAAGAATAAGTTTATTTCCCACAGTCCTTTAAGGTAGGTAGTTCAAAATTAAAGCACCAGCATTTCGGGAGACCCTTTTGCTGTTAAGATGTGGAGGGAGCACATCAGGCATCGAGAGGGCTGGGGAAACCGGATTCCCTTTCCAAAGAATGCCCTCTGGAGAGATAACTCACATACTCACATTTTCTGTTTTTGTTTTTGTTTTTGTTTGTTTTGTCAGGGTCTCACTATGTAGACCAGGCTGGCCTAGAATTTACAGAATCTGCCTGCCTCCGCCCCACAAGTGCTGGGATTAAAGGAAGATGACATCACACCTGGCATCATCTTTTTATTTTGTCAGGGTTTCACACCGTAGCCCAGGCTGGCCTCAAACTTGTGTCGATCCTCTTGCCTCGGTCTCTCAAGTGTTGAGGTCACAAGTGTGCACTTCTTGAAGCCCCCACCTTCTTTCTACTCTCCTCCTAGCAACATTTCCACCTGAGTTGGGAGAAGACATTCAAACTGTCACCTGTGGCAACTCTGTTTTTATCCCTGGAAGAACTGCCATGCTTGTCTCCAGGGTGGTGCATTATCTTCCTGCCCTGTGTTAAGGCATGGCATCTCCAATGGCTTCTCTTTGTCTTTTTAAAAATTTCCATTATTTTTAAATATCTCTCTATCTCTTTATGCATTTTTGGTTTTTCAAGGCAGGGTTTCTCTGTGTAATCCTAGCTGTCCTGGACCTTGCTCTGTAGACCAGGCTGGCCTCGAACTCACAGAGATCTATCTGTCTCTGCCTCCTGAGTGCTGGGATTAAAGCACCACCACTACCCAACTTCTCTTTATTTATTTGTTTATTTTGCTGTGATGGAGATCCAGCCATTGTTTTTTAAAATTCTTTTTTTCTGTGTTTGGGTGTTCTGCCTGTTTGTGTGTCCGTGCCTGGTTCTCCACAGAGGGTGGAAGAGGGCGGCCTCTGATTTCCTGACACTGGAATCAGAAACAAGTGTGAGCTGCCATGTGGTGCTGGGAACCCAAACTTGGATCCTTTGCCAGAACAACGAGTACCCTTGCTGGCTGAGCCATCTCTCAAGGCCCCCTGCACCATTTTTATGTATTCTTCTTTTTCTTTATTTAGAGTGATTTCATTGCTTAAGTAAACAAGATAAACGTCCACCACGAGAGCAGTCTACAGATGACTCATGTTTCCAGTTGGGAGCACACACTTAGCCTTACAATAACAACCAATGGGTGAATTTGGCTCGCCATAAGCATCAAGAGGAATTCAGCATCCTTATCCTTTCTATTATTCTCGAGATGCTGTGGTCAGCGACAGCTTTCTTCATTTCTTTTTTTAAGCTTCCCTGTGGAAACTGAGACTTCCGCCCAGGCCGTCCAGGGTGGGGAGGTATGCAGTGGCTGTGGGCTGGAGCACTTCTGCCCTGGAGACAGCAAGGCCTGGCTCCTCCCTCTTCGCTGAGTTCCTGAGAACCACTTAACCTTTCTGAACATTTTCTCTATCTCATTATCTCCACATCCCTGCTGTCTTTCTCTCTTTTTTTTTTTTTCGGGGGGGGGGAGCACTAAAGATGAACCCAGGGTCTCATTCCTGCTAAGCACGCACTTTGCCAATAAATTACACTGCATCCCTAGTTTTCTCTCAGACTGATGTGGGATCTAAGGAGATCACAGGGTAGTTGGGTATATAAAGTTTTGAGCTTCCTTGTCCATTTTTAAAAAGTTATCTATTCCCAAAGGCTTGTTCTCAGTTCCTTCCTTTCTTTCTTCTTTCCTTCCTTCCTTCCTTCCTTCCTTTCTTCCTTCCTTCCTTTTTCCCTCCCTCCTTCCCTCCCTCTCTCCCTTCCTCTTTCTGAAGTACTGAAGATTGAACCTAGGGTCTCTCACATATATGTTGAGCCAGCCTTCTACCACTGAACATAAACCTCTTTTTACTTTTTGTTTTGAGGCAGAACTTCACTAAGTTGCCCAAGCTAGCCTTGCCTTGAATTTACTCTGTAGCTCAGGTTGTCCTTGAATTTTCCATCATCCTGCCACAGTCTCCCGAGCACCTATGGTAGACCTGGGTTGCCAGGCTCAGCCTCTCATTCTTTCCATCCCCTTCCCCCTCTCTTTTTTCCTTCCTTCCTTCCTTCCTTCCTTCCTTCCTTCCTTCCTTCCTTCCTTCCTTCCTTCCTTCCCTCCTTCCTTTCTTTCTTTTTAAATTTTTTTTTTTCAAGACAGGGTTTCTCTGTATAGGCTTGACTGTCCTAGAACTCACTCTGTAGATCAGGCTGGTCTTGAACTCACAGAGATTCACCTACTTCTGCCTCCTGAGTGCTGAGGTTAAAATCATGGGCCACCATTCCTAGCCTCTAATTCTAAATTTGACACTTGTTTCTTAGTGGGGACACTCATTATCCTTGGAGGGGAGGGAAGGACAGTGCACTGGAAGGAGACAAGAAGAGACTGTGTCTCCCTCCTTCCTTCATCCCCTTCCCCTCCCCCCACCTGTGACTCTGTCTCTGTCTCTCTGTGTCTCTGTCTCTGTCTCTGTCTCTCTCTCTCTCTCTCTCTCTCTCTCAGGCTCTGGGTTGTAAACTTCACCTGAGTGTCCAGTTTTTCTGCCATAAAAAGGAGATTAGACACACCTCGCAGGGCTATTAGGATCAAATGGCTTTTGGAAAGCATTCAGCCAGTGGCTTGCACCGTCATTAAAACAGTACGAGGCATTCATCTCGCCCCTGCAGACTGAGTTAATGCAATGGCAGCTCAGGAGAGGCATGCAGCTGCCAGGTTTGGAGGAGCAGACTCAGAAAAGGTCGGTCATGCCCTTGTGTCCCAACCACCGGAACAGAGGCGTGCTTAGAGTTCTCTGCAGGTAGAGGGGAAGGGCGTGGCAAGGCGGCTTAAGCAGAAGGAAGTGGTGAGTGGCAGTGGGGCAGGTGGCAGGGGCCCCTTTCCTGCAGGGTGATGGGGATGGGAGGGGGCCAAGTACTGCTGGACTGAGAAGGTTGCCTTGTGGTCCCATTATTTTCGCCCATGCTGGTGCTTTAGAAGTGAGTGACCTGTCTGCACTGAGGGTGGAAATGGACTGGCCTTTGTCTTATAAATCCAGATCAGGAGCCGGCAAGATGGAGCGGCGGATAAGGGTACTTAGCACAAAACCTAAGAAACCCGAGTTCAATCCCTTGGAACCTACATAGTGGAAGAAGAGAACCCAATCTTGTAAGTTGACCTCTGGCCATTATGTATGTCCCGACACATACATAATCAACAGTCAATCAACCAACAAACCAAATCAACCAACCAAACCAGAGGGAACATAGCCTTGACTCTCTTCTCCCGGAGCACACATCCAGACCTTTGGGAATCCAAGGCCAGGTGGACACAGGCTAAGTGAACATGGCCAAGAGGTCCACGAGGGGTAAAAAGACATGAAAGTCACAGCCGACCTGACAGGGAAGCAGAGTGACAGAAAGGAAAGGGCTTACTTGGCATTCTCCCCCTGCCATTTAATTGTCTGGGAACTTTGGCAAGTCTCAGCATGTTGTGCAGGCCTCGGTTTACTCATCTGTGAAGAAAAGGTAAGCGGAAGCCTCCTTGAACAGTAAACAGCAAGATGAAATGAGGCAGCGTGAAGACACGATTATAAAATCTCCCTGCTGCACACCTTCATGTAGCCTGCTTATTACTGGAGTTTTGGAATGGGTCAATCAGATATGGTCTTTCCATAGAAGGAGATACCACTCAGCCATAGGAAAGAGTGAGGTACCCACAGATGCTCTGATGCAATCGTGTTTCTCAAACACCAAGCTAAATAAAAGCAGCCAGACACAAAAGCCCACACGCCGTGATGCCATTTCTATGGAATGTTCTGAAGAGGCCAATCCATCCAGAAAGTTGATTAATGGTTGTCTACTTCCAGACAGGGGTGGGGGGTGGGATGGAGAAGGTTGGGGAGATGGGGAGTGACTACTGATGAACATGGGGTTACTTTGTGGGGGAGGGATGAAAGTATTCTAGAAGCAGATGGTGATAATGATCGTGCAACTTTAAGCAGACTGAAATCCACAGAACTGAATACTTCAGGTGAGTGAAATCTGTGGAATGGGAGTTCTGTCACAATAAACCTGCTTAGAGGAGCCGGCAGCATGTTTGTGAGTTTGGTTCCCAGCATCGGTGTGTGGGCCCACACAAATGAAGGATTGTACTCTCCAGCGTGGCATTAGTGTAGTGGGTTCACATGCATGCTTGCAATCTTTATTGGCTTATTTGTCTGTTTATTCACTATGAAGACACTTATTGTAGGTCTTTCAAGATTCCCTTGGAATCAAGGTCCCACGGAAACACACACACACACGCACACACACACACACACACACACACACACCCTGATTATGTCCTTAGGAAAGTCATCAGGAGGCAGGCAGATGGAAGGGGTGAGGAGGATAGCAGAGAGCCCAGAGCGGAGGGCGCCGTGCCAGATGGGAGGATCCAGAGAGGTCCCTGGAGGCAGATCCACACTCAGAGGCCTAAGGGAGAAGGACAGGAGCATGGAGGCATGGCGACCAAGCGGGGCTCTAGGCCCTGTGGCCAAACAGGCACAGAAGCCATTGAACTAGAGATATGGGATCATGTTTGTTGGCTGAATGCGAGTGGGAGGACCCCTGATGATTGCCCTTCGTGGGGCAGAGGAGGCAGGCATGGCGTCTGTGGCTGGTGCACAGCGATTGCTGAATAACAAAGGATGTGAAAGAATGCTGGATCACTGCTTCAATTAACTGCCTCTTGTGACCTTTCAAAGTTTGTTCCAGATAGGCTCTTGTTCTGTATCCCAGGCTGGCCTTAAACGTGTGATCCTCTTGCCTCGGCCTTAGGACTGCTGGCATCACAGCGTGTACCACCATGCCTGTCTAGAGTTTAGCATGTGCTTGTACATGCTAAGCAAGTGATCTACCACTGACCTGCACCCCAACTCTGTAGAGACTCTAATGTGGGATCTCCTCAGATTAAATGCATTGTTTTTTGTTTTGTTGCTTTCCTTTGTTTTGTTTTCCCTAAGACAGGGTTTCTCTGTTTAGCTCTGGCTGTTCTGGCTGTTTGTAGATCAGGTTAGCCTCAAACTCACAGTGATCCATCTGCCTCTGTCTCCCAAGTGCTGGGATTAAAGATGTGCACCACCACTGCCCAGCAAACTTACTGCTTTTTTGTTTGTCTTCTTTTGAGACAAGGTCTTCCCAGGTAGCCCTGACTGGCCTGGGACTTACTATATAGCCCAGGCTAGCCTCAGACTTGTGGCAATCCTCTTGCCTCTGCCTCCTAAATGCTGGGATTACAGGTTTCAGTCATCAATGCTGGTTGCTTTTCAGACATCATCAGGACTTAGACCCAGCAAGCAGATTTGACTTAAGTGGCTCAGGGTATCTCAGTTCTTGCCCTTGGCTTTAATTTTATTGATGAATTTATTGCTGGTTTCAAACCGGGGGCTTTGTGGGTGCTCACTGCACCCTGTTGCTACACTCAACCTCCCTGCTCTGGGACTTCCCGTTTCTATGAAGCCCCTACAAGAGAGGCTGATGCTGCAACCCCACAGTCCAAGGGCCTTGCTTTCCATAACAGGCTCTGGCCCTTTCTAGGCCCTACCACCTTCTGAATGATACTTCCCCCTCATCCTGCATGGACTGCATCTTCTTCCTGTTGGCCTTGTGTCTGTGTCCTGGAATGAGTCCCCTCAGCCCTTCACTGGCATGCTCTCCTCCACCCTGGCTGAGCCACCTTTGCAAGCCTTGCAAGCATAAGACTCTTAGAGATGCCATTCTGGGTCACTGACTCCAGCACCTGCCATGTAGTCTGACCAATCAAAAAGTCCTTAGGCAACACCACATTGAGACACTAGAAAATGACCTGTTGGAAGCAATAAGACAGTAGCCCACATCTTCCTTGTCCTAGCAAACACTGACACTATCTGTGGTGGTCCCTTTGCCAATGCTTGACACATATAGCAAGTCACAATCGTCAGAATAACCCAGTTTTGCAGGGAAGGTCGCCAGCACCATCTTAACAGTGAACACTGTGGCACAGAATAGTTCAATATAGGCAGAGTCTGGATTCACCCAGAACAGACACACAGCAGAAAAGGAGAAGTCCTGCCAGACATGACACAAACATGTCAGAGGTGAAGCAGAGGGAAAGCTCTCTTTCTAGTAGGGATTGGGGATTTGAAAAATGGGTGGGAGCCCAGGAGTCAGAATCATCAGAGTCACGCTGAAAGCAGCCGTGAGACAGACAGTGACTTGTCTGGTTGATAGTACAGTGAGTGTCTTGGACAGATGGCCATGCAGGAGCCACATGGCTTGCTCAAAGGCTGTGGATACTTGTAGGGGACCTGGGGCAACAGTCTAGGAGTCTGAGATTCACTGAAGACACCAAAGAGGCTCTTGGGCAGGCCAGAGTAAGACCCTTAGAATTGGACCGTGTCGTCTTCCGCAGCAACTGAGTTTTGTGAAGCTAGTTGCGCCTGCGCTCATGCATACGTGTCACACACACAAAAATAACTGATAAAATAATTTTTAAAAAGACGTTCTAATTTTGTTATGTATGTGTGAGAGCCTGCATATATGTGTGTGCAGCATGTTTGTGCTTGGTACCTGAGGAGGCCAGAAGCTGGTACTCGGTCACCTGTCACTGCAGTTACAGGCTTCGAGCTGTTGGGAACAGAACCCAGGTCCTCTGTAAGAGCAGCTAATCTTAATCTCTGCATTGTCTGTCTGGTTATCCTTCCTTTTTTGAGACAGACTCTTACTATGTAGCCTTGGAACTGGCTATGTAGACCAGGCTAGTCTCAAAACCACAGAGATCTGCCTGTCTAGGTTTCCTAAGTGCCAGAATTAAAGGTATGAGACATCATGCCCAGAAAAAGAAAAGAAAACAAAACAAAAAAACTTAAAAAATAAAAATAAATAAAAGTTTAAGGAAAGAATTCTTTTTGTTTTGTTTGTTTGTTTGTTTGTTGAGATAGAGTCTCTCTATATAGTCCTGGCTGTCTTTGAACTCACTCTGCAAATCAGGCTGGTCTCTAAGGTACAAGATCCATCTGCCTGAGTTCTGGGATTAAAAACCCAGGGCTCCGGTTTTTGGTTTTTCGTTTGTTTGTTTTGTTTTGTTTTAAAAGTACATTCAGATCCTATAAGACACTGGAAACAAAAAGACAACCCACGGGCTATAGGAAAATCATACAGATGATGAGGGATAAATATACAGACAGAGAAGTCTGCCACTTAAAGCCCCCACCCAGTCTGATTAAAAGTTCGAAGGGGCCCTGGTGGTGGTGGTGCACGCCTTTAATCCCAGCACTCCGGAGGCAGAGACAGGCGACTCTCTGTGAGTTCGAGGCCAGCCTGGTCTACAGAGCAAGTTCCAGGACAGCCAGGGATGGATGATGCACAGAGAAACCCTGTCTTGAAAAACCAAACCCCCCCAAAAAACAAAAACAAACAAACAAACAAAAAACCCAACCTAAAACAAAAAATAAAAATTTATGAAGGGTCAGACATGGTGGCTCACTCCTTAACTCAGGCAGAAGGTAAGCCGGTGGCTTTGGAGCTAGGGAAGGAGAGAGAGAATGCTGTGTAGTGAGTACAAAGTTTCATTCAGTCCTGGTAGGCGGAGTCTAGGGATGACAGTGATGGGTGGTACAATAAACACATTCAGTGCTACTGAGCCACACATTTAAACATGGTTAAGAATGTTTTTTAACTGTAGTTAAAAAACACTGCCTTTTCTTCCAGAGGACCTGGGTTCAATTTCCAGCACTCACAAGACGGCTCACAACCATCTGAAACTTCAGGTTCAGGGAATCTGATGGTCTTCTGCTGTCCCTGGATACCAGGCACACACATGGTTTACACACATAGATGCTGACAAAACACCAACACACATAAAATAAAAATAAAATTTAAAAATGGGTTCTAGCATGTTAAATTTTATTGTGCATATTTTAACACAATTTTTATTTATTTCTTTATTTTCTGTTTTTGAGACAAGAGTCTCTCTATGGAGGGCTGACTGTCCTGGAGATTGCTAGGTAGACCAGACTGGGTGCGAACTCACAGAGATCCTCCTGTACGTGCCTCCTGAGTACTCAGATTAAAGGTGTGCACTGCTACACCTAAATAACACATTTTTTATTTTTTATAATTTATATTTTTATTGATTTTTCTAATCAGCATACAAAATAATGGATTTAATGGTTACACAACACAGATATACAGATACACATATACAAATACACACAGACACACACACAGATATGCACACACAGATACACACCCACTCCTCCTCCCACGTACACCAATAATGAAAAGAGAAAGCATGGGGGCTGGAGAGATGGCCCAGAGGTTAAGAGCACTGACTGCTCTTCCAGAGGACCAGGGTTCGATTCCCAGCACTCACATGGCAGCTCACAACTTTATGTGACTCCAGTTCCACGGAATCCAATGCCCTCACACAGACATATATGAAGACAAAAAAAAAACACCAATGTACATAAAATAAATAAATTAAAAAAAAAAGAAAAGAGAAAGCATGCAATATATGTCTTTCTTCCCCTCTTACTCTTCCTGTCCCCTGTCCCCATCTTTTATACCCCTTCCTTGCCCAGCATAGCCCCTTCCTACCTTCATGTTTGAAATTAGAAAATTAGGTTTTAAATTTCTAATCCTCCTGTTTCTGCTCCAAATGCAGGGATTATGGTCATGATTGCATCACCATCTCTAGCTACAAGAATTATATTTTTAAACTTAGTTTCTGCACATGAGAGACAACATATGTTATTGTCTTTCTCAGCCAGGTTTATTTCTCTTAACACGATGCCCTCCAGCTCCACCCATCCTCCTGGGAATGGCGTCATTTTGTTTTATTCTTCTTTAAGTCTAATGTCCATTGTGTATATCCAGCACCACATTTGTTCCAGTTGTTTACCTGGCGATGGGCATCCAGGCTGGCTCCATAGTAAATATGGGTGTGCAAGTATCTCTGTGGCAGGCTGACCTAGTTTCCTTCCGAGTGTTTCTTACAATTTTTAAAAGTTGAGAAAAAAGAGAAAAGATTGCTAATTTGGAAGCCTGGGTGGAACATGGACTTGGCAGTTACCTCTGTGATTGGTACAGTTGCAGATGGCAGAGTGGGTTGGAAATCCAGGAAAGGAGTCTCAGGAAGCAAAGAAAAGAGCTGCGGTTGGTCACAGTGGGCAGTGCAGCGCTGAGGGCCTGGGCAGCTGGGTTGCACTTGCCTGGTCTGAACGCCAATTCCACTGCTTAGTAGATAGGTCACTTTAACTTTGCTAAGTTTCACTGCCCTCATTTGCAAAATGGAGATAATATCATTGTGAGGATGAAATAAGATAATTCTTCAATAAGGCACTTAATATAGGGCCTACCTATATATTTTTGACACCGTAAAAAACTCTTGTCAGTGTGCTTCTCTGGTAGAGGGGTGGGTAGTGCAGGCTGAAACCATTCAGAAGGAACCTTAGCAGAGGAACTTGTGTTCCTGCAGTGTCCATCCACCTAGGTCATCAGCTAGGGAGGAGGCAAGAAACTCAGTTCCCTGGAGTTTCTAGATCTTTAGCAGGTGGGGCATGTGACTGTTGATCTCTCTCTCTCTTTTTATGCCTGCATAGTAATCAAGTGTAGGCCATTTTATATCCACTTTATTATTATTATTAATTTTGAAGTCAGGGTATGTGTAGCCCAGGTTGGCCTCCAGTTCACTGTTTGCTGCAGAGTTTTTGAATGTTCGGGGTGTTGGAATTATGGATATGAGCAATACACATTTTTATATTGATTTTTTTTCCTACTATGCTTTTTTTTTTTTTTGGTTGGGGGGACGACAGGGTCTTACTACATAACCCTGGCTGTCCTGAAACTCATAAGATCTACCCTACTGCTACCTCCCAGGTGCTAAGCACTAGGATTAAAGGCATGTGCCACCAAACCTGGCATTTTTTTTTTTAACATTGAAAAATTTATTTTGTGTACATCAGAGGACAACCTGTGGGGAACTTGAGTTTGGCAGCAAGCACCTTTACCTGCTGAGCCATCTTGCTGTCCCCTTTGGCTGCTTTAAGCTCCCGTGGCTGTTTCTGTACATCCTTTGATGGATGGAAATAGTCATTTTGTTGTTGTTGAATAAATCTTAGGGTGGAACTGCTGACTCTTGAGGTATACATGAAGCTTCAGTAAATAAAGCCAAGGACTGGCTTGCTTTCTCTTTCTTTTTTGAATCAGGGATTCATGTAGCCAAGGGTAGCTTTGACATTTTGATCCTCCTGCTTCCACCTCCCCAATGCTGAAATCACAGGTGTGTGCCACCATGCCTGGCTGACATACTTTCCCCAAGTGGTTGTAGAAACACATGATTCTACAAGCAATTGATGAGTTCCACTTCCTCCCCATCCTGGATAATGCTGGGCACTTTAATTATAGTCAGACACTCAGGGGTGTGTGTGTGCTGCTATGGCATCATAGTTTACTTTTTGGGGGTGGAGGGTTTTTGTTATATGTATCCAAAACTGGCCTCAACCTTGCAGTGACTCTGGGATTACAGGCGTGTGCCACCACATAGGGCTTCCTCACTGTTTTCAAGTGTATTTTCTGTGATAATGATGCACTCCCCTCTTCTCTCTCTCTTTCTCTGTGTGTGTGTGTGTGTATGTGTGTGTGTTTCAAGACAGGGTTTCTCTGTGTAACAGCCCTAGCTGTCCTGGAACTCACTCTGTAGTTCAGGCAGGCCTCAAACTCACAGAGATTCACTTGCCTCTGCCTCCTGAGTGCTGGGAATAAAGGTGTGAGCCACCATGCACTTTTTTTTTTTTTAAAAGTCTGTCCTTTTCTTAGGAAACTGTGTGTGCATGTTATTACTAATTGAACCCAGGCCTTGCACATGCCAGATAAATGCTCTACTGCTAGCCGGGTGGTGGTGGCGCACGCCTTTAATCCCAGCACTTGAGGGACAGGCAGATCTCTGTGAGTTGGAGGCCAGCCTGGTCTACAAGAGCTAGTTCCAGGACAGGGTCCAAAAGCTACAGAGAAACCTTGTCTTGGGGGGGGGGGCGCTCTACTGCTGAACTACATCCCCAGCCTCTTGATGATCAGTCTTAAAAGTAATTCTTTGCTATTTATTTCACATATTTGAACCATTTGTCTGTGTAGTTCAAGGTGGTCTTGAATTATCCTCATCCTCCCTCAGCCTCTTAAAACTCTGATCTACCACCCACAAACCCTGGATGTTTTCATCTGTTTTTCTTTTGAAGCATTTGGATTTTGCTTATCAACTAGGAAGTGATCTTTAAGGTATTTTGGTAATAATCATTTGTCATCCGCGCTGCAAAATCTTTTTTTTTTAAAGCTGTCTTTAGTCTTTAGAAAGTAAGTTTTATCTGAAGTTCATTTGGAAGGATTGTTTTTAGCTGTGTTAACAAGAACATTCCAACAGTTAAGAGCAGTGACGAGAAATTTGCCCTTATAAAGTGATTTAAAAGCTATTCCCATTGACTGCAGGATCGACCACACAGATCAATGGACACAACTCGAAAACGGATATGGTGAGAGTGGTACCTACAAATCAGGCAAAAAACAATGTGTGGACAGATTCCTGGTGGATTAAATGAGAAGCGCGAAAAATATATCCTCTCGTAGTCAGTAACTAAAATTAAAAAAATGCAATAAGCCCTTAAAAATAATTTAGCGACAAATATCTCAGAGGATGTGTCCGACTTAATTACTCAGTGGTAAACCGCGGTTTAGATCGCATTCCAAGCAGAGGGAACCGCCAAAGCAAAGGTTCAGAGGCTCCAAAATCGAACTCAGGACGCCCACACGGAATGCAGGGTTGAAGCCATGCCCGCCCCCACAGCCATCATAATTATGTAAAATACCACTTTTCCCATATATGGTACTTAATATCTGTTCTCCTGGTAGGACAGGACGAAGGGAAAACACGGCTCGCGGGGCGGAGTGTCAGAGCCTCAGACCTTCCCAGCACGCTCCCGCCGGCCTCGGCACGGCCCAGGCTGCGCAACAGAGCCGGGACCCGAAGCCCAGCGCGCCGGAGCCGTCCACTCCTGATTGGGTGTAGCTCACGTCAATCCTTGTCCTGTAACCTGGCTGTCCGTTGGATCCGCCCCACGAGGCGGGGCTCCCGCCTAGGAAGCGCCGGGAAGGTGGGGTGGGCGGAGGTGGGGACGGATGGGGAGGATGAATCCCAGCCCGCAGGCATCCTTCCCTTCTCTGCTTATAGGCCGAAAATATGTCAGTTTAGACCAGACTCCTGCTGGATTGGGCAGCGTGGGGAGAGGGCGGGCTCTCCAGGGAGCTCCGCCCCCGACCCGGCGGCAGGCTTCAGACCCGCCCTCCTCTGAAAGGGCGGGGCGGGCGGCGTTCAGCAGAGCTGGGTGCGGTGAGGCGCGCAGATCACCGCGGTTCCTGGGCAGGGCACGGAAGGCTCAAGAACCTGACCTGCTGCAGCTCGAGTCTCCCCTTCGCTCCACCCCGCCGCGCCGCCCGAGCGCTCGAGAAAGTCCTCTCGGTAGAACCAGCGCCTGTTCCCCGGGCAGACCCAGGCTCAGGTGAGCGAGTCCTACCGGTGTGTCCCGCCCCGGGACTGCCGAGCGCGCGCGCGCGCGGAGACTATACACTGGGCGCTTGGAGCCGGCGGCCCTGTGGTTCTCGGCCTCCGCGTGGCCGGCTCTGGAGCGGTCGGGCGCGAACCCCTGGGTCCCGGCTCCTCATCTTCACCCGAGGGGCTCTAGGCAGCGAGGCCTTGGGGTTAGGGAGCCGGGGGACACAGTCCCCGCCCCGCCGGGAGGCTTCCCGGTCGGGGCACTGGGAACTCGGCCTGCTTCTGTCGCCTGTGCGCTCCCGCCTCCCCGACGGCCGGCTCTGGCAAACTTTTTAACCCCTTCGGGGACGCCGCAGTCCCGGGGCCGCCAGCTGAGCCCACGGGGATGAGGATGCAGGCTCGGGGCAGCGGCTCCTCTGTAAGTTTTGCAAAGGGAGGTAACGGGCAGGCGGCGACCGCTTGGCAGCTGTCAGGGCGTCCTGAGTCCGGATCGGTCGGTCCCGCCGCAGACACTGCGCCCGGCTCGGTTTCCGCCCTCCACAGCGGACTTCCTCATTCGCCCGGCAGCATTCAGGCTGGGAGGGGGCGGGGAGAGGTGCGCTGGGTGCGTGGGAAAGAGGGACCGGGCTGCCGCGCGGCCCAGGGTGCCGGAAGGACCCTCGTCCGTCCTCCTCTAACCTTGGGTTTCTATTGCCCGAGGGCAAAAGGCCTGGGTCTGCCCGCACCCGTCGGGTCGCCCAGGCGTGCACCTGATTTCACCGCACTCTGGGACGCCACGCCCGGACCAGTATCTGGAAGCTGGCCCTGACTTTAGGACCAGGCCCGGCTACTGCATCTTTTATGTTAGGGTTAGAGGCGGAGTTTTGAAGACATCCCCCCCACTTCCCTGTGCAAGGGTCCTCACCCCATCCTGTTTTAGAGCCACGCCCAGGCAAAAAAATGCACCCCGCTCCTCCAGGTCCTCATCTCTTCTAGGCAACGGAGTCTGAACCCTCCCGGACTTGCTTGCGAGCAATAGTGAAATTAAGGGCAGGGTGGGCCCGGGCGGGTGCCTCAAGCCCCACCCAGCGGTGTTAGGAAAAGGTTTCTGGGAAGTCCCAGGTCTTGGAGACCCGGAGGCTACTTCGGCTGGGCAGTGGAGATCTGGGCAGTGACTTCTCCATCTCTGAGTGGTTTTCTGAATTTAGCCAGATTTCAAAGTAACTGTTGCCTGCTCCCTTCGGCAGCACCCATACTAAAACTGGAATGATACACAGATTCATGGCCCCTGCGCAAGGATGACACGCAAATTTGTTAAGTGTTCCTTATTTTTAGCCAACGTAGACTGGCGTGTCCCAACCATCTCTGGACAAGCCATCCCCGGGCAAGCGGCTCACTCTCAAGCATGACTAGGTTTCTTCGCCTAATTGGCTACCTCATCTGCTGTGTGCCAGCCAGCCTCAGCACCTCCATCTGAACTTAAGCCTGAACTTCTTAAGCCGCTAGGCCCCTCCCAAGTCTTGGACCAAGTTAAAAATAAAGCTTTTTGAAACAGGAAAAAAAATAAAAATTAAAAAACGTAACTGTTGAAGGGGAAGAATGCTAGCCCCTTTTTGTTCACAGTAACATTGTAGCCATTTCTGACTCCAGCGTCTAGAGGCCAGGCTGACAACCCCACCTGCCTACCTACTTTTAGTTTAGGGGGCAAGCTGCTTAAAGGCCTGTTCAGACAATCTCTCAATACCAGTCAGTTTATATACAGGGTTGCTATGGGTGGGGGAATGGTCTATAGATGTGTAATTGAGCAAATATTTAACTGGCTTCTCCTGCCAGGGACTTTGCCAGGTGGTGTGTGTGGGGGTGGGGTGGGGTGGGTGTGAGTTGAGTAAGACTTGGCCCCTGCCCCCGGGCACTTAGGGGAGAGCTGGGGCAAATCGGTAGGTGACTCTAGTGTGCGGTGGGGATGACAGGAACTCCAGAAAGGTACTGTGAGGCATTGGACCAACCTTGAGAGCTTGTTGGCCTCCTGAAGAGTCTTGTGTCCTGGGGAAATTTGAGGGCTTCAAGGAGCAACTGTGGCACAGTGAGATACAAAGACAGCTTGTGCTGTGTCCCAAACAAGCCACAGACAAAGGACTCAAGGAATTCCTAGGTTAAGGGAGCACTGCTGTCCAGGGTACACAGGAAAGCCACCACGAGGAAGGAAGCATTTCAGGCTTGGCAAACTGAGGCAAGCACGTGGTGAAGGAAAGTGGGGAGTCATTTAATGGGTAATTGGGGAGTAATTAGAAGCGTGGAGATTGCTCAGTGTAATTCCAGAGCCAGTGTGCGGTGTGGGTGACACTCTAGCGCTTTGCTTCTGTACTCAGCAGGTCCTGGCAGGGCAGGTGGGCAGACCCGGGTTCCCCTGAAACCAGCATTAGCAAGTTCTGTTGGGAGGCGTTATGCTACCCCTGGGTGAGGGGGAAGGGAGGCTGAGAGGCAGGGACCAGCTGAGAGGTGGGGCTGCTGGTCTGTAGGGCATGAGAAGGGAGAGGAAAGAAAGGACCAGGGTTCTGGTTTATCTGGTTTTTATTTTTTTTTTAAGTTTTGAAATTTTGAACCAAAGGGTTGGGAGATAGGGCAGCGTCTCTCTTGTGGAATGAAGAGTGCATGTTAATCACAGCCTGCCTTTTGCCTGGTCTTGCTCTAGAAAAAAAAACCCAACAAAACAAGGATCTCTTAGCTCTTAGAGAAGCACACCAAAAAAATGCACCATTGTCACAGAGCTGGTAGGGTATTGGTAGACATAGGGCTGGAGTTTTGCTCACTTCCTCTTCTCACTAATCCTTCAATAAAGTACTTAAGACAGCCCCTACCAGCTTGACATCTGTATTTTCAAAGGAGAGGAAGGGTTAGCTGTTGTTTTCCTTCTCTGGGGAGGGAGGGAGCTAAAGCAAGGGGCAAAAAAATCCTTGCCTTGACAGCTTCCTCCAAGCATCATGTTCCAAAAATATTTAGAATAACAAAATCTGTGTGTTCCCTTAATTAAACAAATGTCCTAATTTACTGAGCATAAAACAGCATCTCCGCCCTCAGGGGCAGGAAGTAGATTTTCCTTTTGTGCTGCCCCAGAGAATCACTGCCTCTTAGCTTTAACCCTTGATGCTCTGAGCCCCTGGCTTCAGGGCATATGGTGACAGCAGAACAGGGCACTGGTTGCCTAGGCAACTGGCTCATAGACTTTTGTTTAAAAAAAATTAAATTTTTAATAAAGAAAAGTTTGTGTGTGAGTTGAGTGAGTGAGTGAGAGACTGACTACGGGGAGTTGGTTCTTCTACCATGTGGGTCCTTGGGATCTAGCCCAGACTTGTAGCAAGGGCCTGCAGTTCACAGAGTTGACCTCAGAATCCCATTTTTAAAGTTGGGTCAGGGAAAGAACATGGCCTGTGGTGATAGGCAGAGTTCAAATCCTAGCCCTGCCCACTAGCTTTGTGACATCGCGCACTTTATCTCAGTCCCTCAGTTTTCTCAGCTGGAGCATGGGCATCCTGGGCTCTACTCTGCAGAACTGGATGCAGGAACTAGGAGTAGTCCCTGGAAAAGGCCTGCTATCTAGTGGCTGTACGCATCTTTTCTCTCTGTTATTTTCGTTGTAGATTTTACTAGTCTTGCCTCTCGCTGGATGGATATGAGGGTAGAGGCTAGACCATTTTCCTTGGTTCCTAAAACTCAGCTTTTTCCCCCTACCTCTAGAGATACTCAGGGTTGCCTGGCTGGGGGAGGGGAGGCAAAATGGTGAAAAGACAGTGGCTTTAAGGCCGCAGACGCTTTTGGGTGCACTTACTTAGGAATGTGTGCTAAATGACTTGATTTGAGGTGTTGGCCTAGGCAGAAGCTGCTCACTGTCTGTGGCTTTTTTTTCTTTTTCTTCTCAAACATGGTTTTCCATGTTTTAGGCGGTAGGCAAGGGTAGTGTGGAAAGAACGATGCCAGACTTGGGTGTCTGGAGCCCCGGCTTCCAGCCGTGATGCTGCTAGAAGGTTGGTTTGATCTTGTTAGAGAGGATCACATTCCCTATAAGATTGTATCAGTTTGTGTGTCTACTATACAGGGTGCCTGGGAAGCTCTCCAGGTGAGGGACTTCCTTCCAAACACCTGCTTCCCCACTTGAGGGCTCATGGATGGGGTGTTCGTTGCACACCTTTTTTTTTTTTTTTGGTAGAAATTTAAAAAAATGTTTTGTGTTTGAGTGTGTGTGCGCACATGTGTGAGTGTGCGAGTGTGTGTTATGAGTACAGGTGCCAGAAGAGGCCAGAGGTGTGGGATTTCCCGCTTTAGCTGGAGTTAACAAGCAGTCGGTCGTGAGCTACATGATGTGGGTACTGAGAACCAAACTCCAGTCCTTTACCAAAACTGGACTCACCCTTAACCACTGAGCCACTGCTCCAGGTCTGGGCACACCTCTTTTTTGTAAGTAGTTTTGCCAGTATCTGTTGAAGCCTTTTCCCTTCTGTTTTCTAGGCATTTACCCCACAGATAAACTTGGCTGTGCAGAAGGAAATGTCTGAGGGTAGTTATTGTGGCATTGTCAGAGAAGAAGGCAGGAAACAAGCTCACTGTCCATTAGAAAGGTCATGTTAATCATGGCACAGCTGGACAGCGGAAATCCTTGCAGCCCTTCAAAGACAGGCTAATCTCTGTGTGCTCATAGGCAGGCTCTCCGAGGGGACGAAAAAAAGCACAGCTAGATGCGGTGCCTCGTGTTCTCATTTGTGGACACCCTATTTTTTTTGAGACAGGTTCTCACTGTATAGGTTCAGGTTTGCCTCTGGCTTTCCACCGCTGACCACTTGAATGCTGTGATTGCAGGCCTGTGCCATCACAGCTGGTGGGGGTGGAAAGGGCTTAAAAACGACCGACTTGGTCTTCTGGCTCAGAACACTTTGAGTCCTGTGTTCCTCAGCCTGCCTCAATCTCACCAGAACGACAGATGTACTGTTCTGATTGTCATCCCATCACCCACCCCAGCCTGGGGAATGTAGGGGTGATTCCTTTTTTGGCTATGAGAAAAATAAACTTGCCTGGATTTGTTGTTGAGACAAGTTATCACTGGGTAGCTTTGGCTGGCCAGGATCTCACTCTGTAGACCAGGCTGGCCTTGAATTCATAGAGATCCGCCTGCTTCTGCCTCCTGAGTTCTGGGCTTAAAGGTGTGTGTCCCCTTTTGTAACTTGGGGTCCTAGCATTCGAAAGCACCCTTTCCGCTTTGTCCCAGTTGCTGCTCAGACATCTCATCTGTGGTTTGATGCATTAGCAGTGGAAAAGCTCAAGTTCTTGAAACAGTGTAATCAAAGGGACATGGTGACTTGGGGGGGACCCTGACCTTTGTCTCCAGCCTCCGATGGTGTGGGTACTGGAGGCGCTGCCAGCTCTGCTCTTTCCAGTGAAGCCTGAGGAAGAGCCTCCCAGGGCTCTGAGCAGACAGGGTGGAAAGCGGGAGCGGCATGAGTCACACTGGAGCACATAGAGTGAGCCAGGCTCTAAAGTAGGCCTGCCACCACATGGGCAGGTGGTTGAAGGCTGATGCCAGCGTGGTGTTTCCTCTTGGGGCACACGGAACTGCTCCCTGGTTCTGATGTGAGTCTCTTTAAAAAGGATCCGAGGCAGGGTTGTGCTAGAATTAGTCAGATTCTACTCTGACCAGTTTTCCAAGCCTGAGGTGATTCAGCACTGGGCAGGTGGCTGGAGAAGGAGGCCCTGGCCGAGGTCTCTAGCTGTCTTCACTGTGGTCGTGAATGCCTAGGACCCTCCTTTGGCTGAGGAGCTGGCGGTGCTCTCTGGAAGGAAGTCACTGGTGAAGGGTGAGGCCACCTGCAGGACAGGTTGGGCTGTCTGTGCCCCAAGTGACTTCTTTGTGACCTCTCAGGATTTCTAGGTGCTTTGCAAAGGAAAAGGGGGTCTCCCAGGAAGACCTCTATGATCCCAGTGGGCCAGATGCCTGTCTTCCTAATGTTTATGTGTTAAGGTAGCCATAGGCAAATTTCTTTCTTTTGCAAGGGCTGTCACTGACCAAGAGGACATTTACAATTCAGAAACTTGACCCTTAGATTTTCTTTTTATTCTTAATTTTCTTTCCCCTGCAGTGCTGGGAATCAATCAGTCCTAAGACTTAGATGCTGTTTTGCCACTGAGCCTCTCCCCCAAATCTGTCCCCTAAACTCTGAATATTGATTCTAAATGTAAATGATCCCCATGAAAAGAAAAACCATTGGCGTCAGTGCTGGGCATGGTGGCTCACACCTGCAATCTCAGCACTTAGGAGGCAGAGGCAGGCAGATCTCCATGAGTTCTAGACCTTCCATCCAGTGCAACTAGACCCCATCTGTTGAATTTGCTTAGCCTTGTAGAATGTCTTAGTCGAAGGGATTTTGGGTCTAGTTTTTAGAGAGATACTTTTTTCTTCCCCTGTTGAATACTTTGCCCAGAGTTCATGCCGAGAGTTGCTCCTGGCTTCACTCAGGCAGGAGAAAGTGGTTTTGAAAGGTACCCTCTTTCCTGGCTTTCGTGGGCTGGGAGCCAGACAGCATACCCGGCTCCCTTACTTAGCCTTTCCTCAAAGCCTTCCCTCCCTTAAAATATCTTTTCCATTGAGAGGCAGCAAGTTAAAGAATGGGGGAGGTGTTGGATTTGTCTGAACTTCCTCCAGTCGGGTGGGGCTCTTGGGCTGAAAAAGTTCCCAAAGTTTAAAGAGAGAGAGAAAGAGAGAGAGAGAGAGAGAGAGAGAGAGAGAGAAATGCCATCCCGAAAGCCACATTAGCACTCACTGTCTCCAGTCAGTCTGAATTTCTAGTAACTTTGATTCAGTCTCAGGATCAGCTATTTTTTTGTTGAAGGAAGAAGCCAAGGTTTTTGGCTTCGGACAGACCTGGACTGGACTCCGAACCGTATCTCCTGCTGCTTGCCTCAGTTCCCTGCCTGAGACATGGACATGCCAGCTTTGAAATGGGGTATTCTTCATTTTCGTCCCGTCTTCCTCCCTCCTTACCCTTACGTTATCGTCTGCATCGCCTCTCAATATGGCAGGAAATACATGTTCAAGTTAAAGAGATTACATTTATTCCACAAAACTACTCCTTGGTAACAAGGGGTGGTGGTAGCTAACTGATGTGGGAAGGAGCCAGCTGGCAGGCTTCTGGGCTTGATGTTGGCTTCTGAGGCCAGCCCCTTGTGTATCCTCCCTCTCATACTTGTTACTCTGATCTGAGCGGGTAAGCATTAAGAAGAGGGTTTAGAAAGCTGCAGAGGCCCCTCTCTGCCGAGTGTCTGTGTTTCCTGTGTTTTATGTGAAGTCACTGGGCTGGAGAAGGCCGCTTCCTGTGTGATAAACATAAGAGCAGGGCAGCGGAACACTGCTGGTGACTTAACCTCACTAGGCCAGAGTGGGGGTGAGGGTTAGGGATCTTAGACCTCACTGGACTGTGAGGCCAGAGAAACTAAAGGTTGACCCCTTTCCTTTCTGGCTCCTGCCTTAGCATAGGGCCTGGCCCTGGGTCAGCTTCAGGCCTCACTGCTTGAACCAGAACTAAGATCTCCATGGTGCCTGTCTTAGGGGTTTCTACTGCTGTGTTGAAATATGACCAAAAGCAATTTGGGGATGAAAGGTGTTTTTTTTTTTTTTTTTTTTTTTTAAATTAGGCTTGTATCTGTAGTCTGTCATCAAGGGGAGGGGAGTCAGGGCAGGAACCTGGAGGCAGGAACTGAAGCAGAGGCCATGGAGGAGTGCTGCTTACTGCCTGTCTCCTCATGGTTCTGTCAGCTCGCTTTCTTAGACAGCCCAGGCCCACCTGCCTGGGGTTGCACTATTCCGAGCTATCTATCTATCTATCTATCTATCTATCTATCTATCTATCTATCTATCTATCTATCTATCATTTATCAATCTATCTATCTATCAATCAATCAGTCTATATCTATCTATCTATCCATCATTTATCAATCTATCATCAATCAATCAGTCTCTATCTATCTATCTATCTATCTATCTATCTATCTATCTATCTTCTCTCTATCTCTATCCTTAATTAAGGAAATGCCCCACAGGCTTGCCTACAGGCCAGTCTGGGTTGGGGGACACTTTCTCAGCTTAGGTTTCTATCAGAAGAGCTGTAGCCTGTGTCAGGCTGATATAAAACTAGCCAGCACAGGAGGAGGGACTGGGACAGAGTAGCAGCCCAAGAATCTGGGTGTCCCAGTTGAGTCACAGCTATGCTAGTGACAGTGGTTAGATTGTCTTGGGCACTGTATGTAACAAACTGTGCTGATATATTCTCCTCTTGCCCCCAGGAAGTAGAAGCTGAGGAATTGCCTTACAGAGATTCAAACTAGGGGGGCCGCTTCAGCTCCTGTGACCTTACAACACCTTTCACTGGGGGCATACATAGCCTCGCTTGGAGAGAGGGTGGACTGGTTCCTGTGACTTTCTCTTTCTCTGGCTGTGAGCTCATTAAAGAGCACAGTCATCCCCACTGCATCTGGCCACTCACTGAGGTCTTCTGTGCTGTGGTATTTACCGCAGATACTTTCTTCATGAGTATGGAGTTCGGGGAGGGAGGCAGGCAGGTAAGAGGACTTTGGAGTAAAGCCCAGGATACCTGTTGGCTGTTGGACCCAGTGTTGCCCACTGGGGACCATGGCTGGAAGCCCATTGCTGTCTTAGCAGGTGGGCTCTTGCTGATGCCTGTGCATGGAACACTGTCGCATTCTTTCCTTTGTCTGGCCACCTTTCCAACTGTTGTTCAGTAATCAGAGTGGATAACGGTGGATTTCCCATGTACAAAGCTGAAGAGACCCCAGGGCCAGGTGCAGGGAGGATGGAGGTACAGGAAGCTGAGGGAGTCAAGGGTCTCCAGCTCATACAGGGAACAGCCCTGGGTGGGTGGGGGGTCTGAGAAGGCTGCCTAGAGGAGGTGACACTTGAACTGATGGCAGAATCAGAGGATAGGGCATGACGTGCCCAGGGAGCAGGGTTGGGACTGTGCTCTTGGGCACTTCAGCTCTGCCAGCGCTTTGTTCAGAAGTGATTCAGGTGGGTGAAGGCCCTGTGACTCACGGTCCTGGTGAAAGGCTCCCTTTCCTTGGTAGGCCCTCGCCTTTTTAGAGCCCAAGATAGCCACCTGTCTTGGGTGGCTTGCCTTCTTGCACCATTTCCTGTGAAGTAGAGTGCTGCATTCTACTCCCAGGTCATTAGCCTCTGGCTGGGTGCTGGGCAGGCTGCCCATGTCCTCTGGTTGCATGGTCAGACATCAGGTTATCCAGTCAAAGAACTTGAGGTGAGATTTTTCTCGTACTATTGAGAAACAACCATTGCTATTGGAAACAATGTCCTATTAAAGTTAAAAAGAGAAAACTGGGCCTGTTGTTTACAGCACAAGTATGACAACAGAACTGACAAGAAGCACCCCACCATTGGGGTTTCTGGGCTTCCTGCATGTACATACACATGCACACCTGTATGCACTTCACCAAATCCCAAGCAGAGTGATACTGTATACTCTGATTTCTCATTTAGTGCTGTAACCTCAAGTTTCCTATGTTGCAACATTATCCACACGGGGTATTTTAATATCATCATTTTATTGTCCACTGAGGGGTAGAGCTCTTATTCACATTGTCAGAAAGCACCATGGTTTCTATTGACTCTTAAATTGTTTTCATGCAACGAGGAGACGGTTACACATCAAGATCTTGATGTCTGAGATCATTGGGCTGCTCTCTGGTCTTAGGAACATGGTCAATGCCTTCTGGTATTGTGACTGAGAAATGGGGATTTGCAGAGGAGATGGGGCTGCTGGGTGCCCAGTCCGGTTCATAGAAAGCTGGTCAAACCACTTTGTCATTCATGAGCTGTCAGGAGGCTCAGGAGCTGGCGCCAAGAGCTGGGAGACCTTTCCTGACTCTGTGGAGGAAAGTCTTCCACCTTTTGCCTCCCAGCCCTATACTTCTCTTGTCTCCTGTGTGTACCGGCACAGTTTATAAGACATGGGTCAGAAAACCATGTGAAAGAGGTGAAGAATCAAATGTCTCCGTGGGGTCTTGTTCCCTGGGTAGTCACTGCTGAGGACCATATGGAGTAGGAAGGAGACTGAGGGTACGAAGGAAGAGGAGATCGGGCCCCACCCAGGAGTGTGGGGAGGGTCTGAAGACTTCTAGATACTTTGCCAGGGGCGCAGTACTCTGCTGAGGCTCCTACCTTGCGGAGATGGTGTAAGAATTGTAGCAATAAGTTGCAACACTTTGCTTTGTTGTAAAAAGGAAGTTTCAGAATCCTAGTGGTAGTTTTTGAACCGATGTTTTATTGTGATGGGGAAGTATTTGCAGGACAGCCGGGTTTCATCAGGGAGGGCATTTTACTTAGCTCTTCCTGCCCCCTCTGCTCAGATCTCAGTCCAGTTCAAGACTTTCTGAAATGTGTGGTCTTCTTAGAGAGCAGGAGAGGTAATTTGTTGCTTCTAAAGGAGCCGGAAGCTTGTTGCCACCTGCCCTGCTGGGGGAATGAAGGGGCTGGGGTGGCCCTAGAAATGCTGGCCGGACTCAGGCATTGCAGTCTTTGCTCAGCTCCACCCTGCAGTTTGTGTTTGCGTCAACCCAGGTCTCTTGGGTTTGAGGTTTGTCACTGTTCACAATCCCCCCATCTCCCCACTCCCCGGGGCATCCCAGTTTACTCAAAGCAGCACAATCCAAGGCTTAACCTAGCTTTCTTTTCACACATGGATTGAAGTTGGTACAAATAAAAAGTAATTGGAGGAGTCCAGCAGCTGATGGATTATAAATTATATTCCTAGTTGGGGGGTGGCCTTTTGTGGGCCCTTGAAAAAAATTAGTTTATATGTATTTCCTTCATGTAAGTATGTGTACTGCATGCATGTCTGCAGTTTATATGTATTGCCTTCATGTGAGTTTGTGTACTGCATGCTTGTCTGCAGTTTATATGTATTTCATTCATGTAAGTATGTGTACTTGTATGCATGTCTGCTGCCCACAAAGCCCAGAAGAGGTCATTGGATCCCTGAATGTGAAGTTAAGGATGGTTATGGACCACCATGTAGGTGCTGGAAACGGAATCTGGGTCCTCTGCAAGAGTAGGAGGTGCTCTTGATGGCTGGCCCATTTCTCCAGTCCCCACTTCCTGTTTACACTGCTGTTTGGGAATTGCAGGCCAAAGCTTATCATTGAGTTTATACTATTTTGCATTATTTACTAGCTGTCATATTGGGGGTGGGAGAAGGGAATGTAAGGATTAGAAAGTGGGAGGAGGACGTGCCAATAGAGCTGGGTGATGCAGCTGAGTTTGGATCCCATCTTGTTATCCAGGTCATTTGTTGATTAGCTCTGAACTGAAGGCTGGGTGTGCGTTAGAGGCTGCTCTGGGTCCTGGGACTGTGCCATTGAGTAAATCCTGTGACGCCCCTGCAGTGTGCATGCTATAGAGGCAGACGGCAGTCACAGGAGCCAGTTCACTGTTGTCAGACTGTACTGTACACAGGAGAGGGGAATACAGGAGGCTGATGGTACAGCTGCAATGAAGTGCTATGGACTGGCTACTAGGCTGGAAGTCAAGGTCACAGTGGGACCATTGGCATCCTGGCTTACATGGGGGCTGTCCTGTTGTGTCCTCCTCACATGGCTTGTCTTCAGCATATCTGTGTCCTAGTCTCTTGGGGGACACCAGTCATACTTGATTTGGGGCTGTTCCAGTAACCGGCTTGACTTAATCATCTTTGTCAAGGTGCTGTTTCCATCAAGGATGACAACTTGAGGTACGCCTTCAGTGATCAGAGGAGCCCTGTGCAGCTCAGACATTCTGGTGACCCTTTTCAGGTCTAGGGGATGAGCACCTCCTGGTTTTTTTCTTTTCTTTTCTTTTCTTTTCTTTTCTTTTCTTTTCTTTTCTTTTCTTTTCTTTTCTTTTCTTCCTTCCTTCCTTCCTTCCTTCCTTCCTTCCTTCCTTTTTTTTTAATTTTAAGACAGGGTCTCATTATATAGCCCTGGCTGGCCTGGAAGTCCTTATGTAGACTAGGGTGATCTTAAACTCATAAGGATGCCTCTTGCTTCTGCCACTGCCTCTGTTTCCCCAGAGCTGAGGTTAGCTCTCCTCACCCCCTACTCCTTCTTAGTCTGCTTTGACACCCACATTCTCACATGTAAAGGGGACAGAGAGGAGCTCAGTGAAGGTTAAACTGGGCGGGCTACATATTGCAACTTTGTCTCCAACAAAACCAAGTAACTACCTACCCCCTTGCACCCCTCAAACCTGACTCTTGTCTTGGTGTTCTGAGGCAGCTGAAGGATTGACTTCAAGCAGCAGGTACGCTAGCTAACGCCCTTTCCAATCCTGCTCTCAGTGTCCCTTTTCACTTCAAAACCCTTAGTGGTCGGGCTGTCCTGCCTTTCCATCTAGGGGAATCTAGAGTATGGCGCCTCTCAAGGTCAGCGGGAAAGTGGTTCAGAACTATAAACTTTTACATCCCTGGGGTTGGCCAGAGATGAGTAGCTGCTATTAAAGCTGCTTTGCTGAGTACTTAGCCCGATTGGAGTGCCTCTCCTACTTCTCGTGGAAGTGCTGGCTCCTGAGTCTTGTGTTGGTCTGGTGAGCCTCAGGACCCTTGTGAGTCCTTTGAAGGCCCATGGTGGACTGGGGAACCAGGGGAAAATGTTTATACCTGACTGGGTCAGGCACACAAGTTTAATTTCAGCTCCTTCCTTAGCTCTGGCCTTGGGTGGGTGATGGCACATGGCAGCTAACAACTGTCTGTAACTCCACTTCCAGAAGGTCCAGAATCCTCTTATGGATTCTGTGGGTACTATACACAGGTGGCGCAAAGAAATACATGCAGGCAAACACACATACACATAAAATAAAGTAAGGTAGAGGGTAGTGGATGAAGACAAGACACCTGTGTTGACCTCTGGCCTCTGTACACACAGAGACACATACATCACAACACATACAAAAGTCTATTTTGTATGACAATCCTTTTATTATGACTGCATGAAACTGTCACATCAAGGTTATTATAGCTGAAGTCTCCTACACGGAAGACTGTCAGGAGTAGTGTTCTTATTTTATAGCTGGGCATGTTGAGACTCCCAGGAACCTAAGAATCAAACGATAGCTAGACTATGAGAGAGCTAAGATCCTCTGTTCTCATGGCCTCTCCCACATTCTCATGCCACCATTATGTAGGCAGTGGTGACATGGGTTTTTGCCCCAGTGACTTTGGGTGCCAATTGCTTACTGACTTATTGGTACCAGGTATAAGATCCCACCTCAGGTGAGTGTGAGCAGGTATGTGGGAGTTAGGAAGGAGGAGCTATTCTTAGCCTGCTTTCTTAAGAGAACCCAGCTTTGCTTCTCTTCTCCGGCATACCCCCTCCTGCCGGCCCCCACCAGCACGCTGTTCTCAGCCTGCCTTCTGCCCACAGCCTACTGCCTGCACTGTTTCCTGTCCTGTCAGGGTGAGGAGGAGGAAGTGCTCAGGAGGAAAGCCTTATTACCCCTGACTGTGTGGCACACGTGGCATTCCCCTGCACTACCAGTGCCCTGCTGCCCAAGCTAGCTGTCTGCTCCTCCACTCCTCAGCCCTGGCCACAGCAGTCACAGAGGAAGAGCTGAAGAGCCGACAGGCCCCCCTGCCACTTCTTAGCTGTGTGTAAGGATTCTGGGGATGCTCCAGGTGGCAGGCTCTGCCTTGTTGTGCACTTTGCACCCTGCAGTACCCTGCACTTTGGAAGCCCTGTGTGAAAGTGCCCGAGGCTGCTGTGGGGTGGGCCTCCCTCTTCCCTTGGAAAACCAGTCCTGGGCTTTAATTATCTTTAGGTCGAATAGCAGAACCCCTCCCCCCAGTCCCACCCACCCTTTTTCTTCTGGCCTTCAGACAAGAATGTGAAGAATGTAGTCCTCCTTTGTGGACCTGAGTAGAGGTCTGGGTGCCTAGGCCGGCCTGCTGGCCCTGGCCTCTGGGGTGGGACTCAGAGGCTTGCCCTGGCTTTACAGGGTGCTTTGTTGTGCCCTGACTGACAGGGACATTCGGGATTGGTCGTAGTTTGTTTCGAGTCATAACGATGCCAGGCTTACTCTGTATATCCTGTGTGGCCCCTTTGAGACTGCTGGGGAGCTGCAGTAGGGAGATGACCTTCTTCTCCTCTCAGCAATCTCACCTCAGAGGAATCAAGTTCAGAGGGATTGGAAGGGGGAGTCTGGTACAGGAAAGGTCAGGGTCAGGCCTGAGAACCATTTCTGTTGCTTCAGCTTTGGGACTAGGAGACCAGAGTCACCTGCTCACTTTCTTCCTGATCCTGTGTCTGCTGTGATCCTTGCCGATTGCTTAATGAATCTACAGCTTTATTGCCTCTCAGGAGGCAGGGAGCCAAAGGGTTGGACATAGGACTCTGGAGTCCAGAATGAGACTGCAGGATGCAGACACCAATAGCAAGTCATGTACCAGTTGTGTCTTTTGCAAAAGGATACCAACAGAAGTTACCTGCCAAGGCTGCTGTGTGTAAGTTGAGTTTCTCTGGATGGAAGCAGGCAGGATGAAATTAATGGCTATGTGATCTTTTGAGGTGGGCTCTGTAGGGGAGATTCTGTGTGATTAAATAGCTTATTTACACCCCCTCACCCAGACAGCATCCAGGGGAGCCCCACTCAGGAGCATCACTTTCTGCTTTGATCCCAGCATCTTCTGGGGCACTTCTGTGTTTCCTCCTCTGTGTACATGTTTTTGTATACATGCCTATGGGCACATCTGTGAACATAGATATATGCCCACAGATCTATACATATGTCTTTATGTACGCATATCTCTGTGTATCCAGATTTGTGTATGTCTCTGAACAAGTCTGTGTATTCAGGGTTTTGTGAGTACATGTTTCCACATACATACATACATGTCTGTGAGTGTATATGTGTGCAAACATCTGTATATGCACATGCTTGTATTTGTACATGTCTCTGTATGTATGTTTGTATCCAGGTCTTTGGGTATGTATCTTTGTGTGTATGTATTTGTTTATATATATAGGTCTCTGTGTATGCATATTTGTTACACACATGCCTGTGTATGTGTCCAGATCTTTAGTGTGTGTATGTGTGTGAGTGTGCAAGTGCGTATGGAGGTGAGTTTGTGGGAGTTGTCTCCTGTGTGTGTCCTGGATTATCAAACTCAAGGTGCCAGGCTTAGTGACAGGCATTTCCATTCCCCTCATCTCTTTGGCTTGTGTATGGGGGCTGTGGGCACAGGACTTGCTCCAGAACAGGATAACCTGATCTGAATGTCCCTAGGGCAGGCCCCCCACTTTTCTTATAAACACCCTTGGCCAACCTTGGTCACTTTGGAGCCTAATTGTGTGGCTCAGGCAAAGGTAAAGTTCTCTGGACAGTCAGGATTCTGGTGAAGGACACGGTTTGGGGTCATTCCTGCCAACCAAGCTTCCTATCCAAGGGCAGCTGGGGCCTGACTTTAGACAAGAGTAACTGTGTAACTAGAAATGGTTATTTTTCTTATGTGTA
Organism: Myodes glareolus; assembly: GCF_982192425.1. NCBI lineage: Eukaryota > Metazoa > Chordata > Mammalia > Rodentia > Cricetidae > Myodes > Myodes glareolus. Next base: position 43,187,712 of record NC_142044.1, read on the forward strand.
AAGCAAATAGTTTGGTCCTCACTCAGTGGCTCCTACTTTGATCTTCTTCCTGAGAGGCAGGAGGCTCAGGAATGCAGTCTGAGCACCTCAGAAGAGGGTATCAGATTCTCTGGAGCTGGAGTTGCAGGCCATTGCTGTATATAAGTACTGGGAACTGAATTTTGGTCCTCTGGAAGAATAAGCAAGCATTCTTAATCCCTGAGCTGTTTCTCCAGTTCCTGCTTGTGTTTTTTTTTTCCCTCCTTTCCAAATAGGGTTTTTCTGTATAGTCCTGGCGTCCTGACGTCCTGGCGTCCTGGCTATCCTGGAACTAGCCCTGTAGACACCATACTGGTCTCAGATTCATGGAGATTCACCTGCCTCTACCTCCAGAGTACTAGGATTAAATGCTTGTTTGTTTTTTAAGAAAAGGTCTTGACAAGGCCTTGAACCTAAGTCTTATTGTTCCCCAAGATCCAGGGCTGCAGGTATATATGCCATACCCTATCTGTTACCTTCCTGATTCTTAAAGAATGCCATCAGGGCAAGTCAGGTGCCTCTGAGCTTCCTGAGTCCCTTGTTTAAGAGGGAGGGACCGTGATTTCCACCTTGGCTTGGTCAAGGTTGGCAAGATCAAGCCACAGGAGTATGGTGAGACACATGTCTGGCAAGTGGCAGGTTTTGGTTCGCTGTTGTCTTCTGACTTGCCGGAGACTGGAGCCCCCTTTGCCTCCGTACTTGGAGTTCTGTTTGGCCTAACTGGAGGTGGGACTTATTGGGCAAGTAGCTTGACCTGTGTGGGTCTCCTCTGCCCAATGCAGTTTGAGTGTTTTCCGATTGTCAGCTGGATGATACCAGTGTTTCTAGAAATGAAGTAAAGTACGTATCAGCGCACACACAGCACATGGCCATCATTTCATGAAGCTGGTTGACGTTTGCGTCTGTGTCCTGTGGTGGAGCTCATTGGATGAGGTGCTCTGGGGGGGGGGTGTCTCACAGTCCTCAACTTAGGTTTCTTCCTGCAGGTCCGAGCTGATCTGCTACTGGAGACCAGCCTGTAAACGAGCCCCTTTCAAGGCCAAATGCTGACTAGAACTCTTGACAAAATTCTGGGAAAGAGCTACATTCTTGGAGGGGAATAAATCATGCTGAGTTGGGTTAGGCAGGATGTGATTTCAAGCCCCTAAAGTGTGCCGCTTCTATGACTGACTCATTGTGAATTCAGCCATGACAGATGACTGAAGGAGACACTGTAGGGGGAGGAGCTGCCTGTCTGGGGCGCCAGCAAACATGGGCGCAGGGACCCTGCATTCTCTACAGTGGTTCTGAGTTAAACCTTACAGGGACAGGGCAGGACAGTAATGCCAGCCAAACCCGCCACATCCTCCTCACCTTTGCTCTTCTCTAGTCACCGCAGGGTGGCAGGGATTGCTCAGAGGTCCAGAGTCTGTCTCCCTCCCTTTCAGGATGGTGTACGTGATCAGTTCGCTCTAGCAGTTGCTGGTCAGTTGGGGGGAGGGAGACTGTTGGAACTGTCACTTGTGTCTTAGAAACAGATTAGTGTATGTCATACAGGGAGGTGGAGGGGATGTGGTGACAGTGATCCCGTGGTCCCAGAGGTCTGTCTGTGTGCAGTCTGGCCTTTGCTTGTTACGTAGTCACACTGATATCTGGGCAGTGAGGTGTGGTAGATGGTGTGGCTCTGAGTCTGCAGGGCAGATCTAAGGGCTTGCTAGCCTGCTGGGCTAGGCAAATGCCAGCTCTGGGGTCAGTGAGAGACTATCAGAGAATGAGGTAGAGATTGGTAGAGCAAGATGCTGGACATTGACCTGTGCCATAGATACTTTGCCTCCTCCCCACCCCCACCCCTCCGACAGGCATACTTAGACACAGAGCAAGAGAGAGAGTGGGAGGTAGATATTTCATTGATTCCTAGACTTTTGACCTTAGGAAAGGAAGGTTAGACCCTCCCTTCTTTTGGTCACTCCAGGTTAGGCATTATTTAACACCCCCACCTGTGTTGGCCAGCAAGGGTCTAGTAGTGATCAGAGTTCCCAAGGCCTGCAGGAGAGAAGGAGGCTGTATGGGGAAGAAGCTCTATAAACCAGGCCCCTCACCCCCAGACGGTTTCTCTGTATAGCTTTAGAGCCTATCCTGGAACTTGCTCTGTAGACCGGGCTGGCCTCGAACTCACAGAGATCCACCTGCCTCTGCCTCCTGAGTGCTGGGATTAAAGGTGTGCGCCCAGCTATAATTCAGGTTTAAAAAATTGTTCTTTTAGGGGCTGGAGGTGTGGCTCCGTGGTAATTTGCCTAGTGTGTATATGGCTCTGGGTTAGAATTTCCAGCACCACTCCAAAATAGAGTTAAAAGATTAAAAAAAAAAGAAATTTTATTTAACTGTCACTAAGAGGAAATAGTGTTGCTGAAGGTCTGCTGTGTTCCAGGTAGAGTGACCTTCAGAAATCATTTATTTATTTATAGACGGGATCTTGGCTTGGAACTTGCAGTGGAGACCCGGTTAGCTTCAAATTCACAGGTCCACCTGCCTCGCCTCCTGAAGGGCGAAAGTGTTGAAGGCCTGAACCTGAGCAGCCACCAGGCCCAGGCACCCTGTTTCCGATCCTGGGTTGCATTGCTCAGCAGTCATGATGTGGCCTTGGAGACCAGCGTTCTGCACTTTCCCACTGAGACAGTGGCCTGTAATTAAAATTTTCGAGTACAGTTATTTTTCTGTGTTGGTTTTCAGCAAACCATGCTCACATGCTTGAGGAGAGAAAAAGCCTCTCTCAGCAGAACCAAGGGGAAGGAAGGAACCCCACTGTCTGAAGGGCTCCAAGTTGCCCCCATACATGCGTGGGCAGCCGAACTGGGAGAGGCTGTCTGCATGAGGGAACTGCTGCTGCACACGTGGGAACAGCTCCCAGAGAAAGCAACCCGAGTGTTTTTCTGTCAGCCTAGCAAACCTGAGGGTGAGGGAGGGTCCAAGCAGGAGGGGTGAGAGGAGGGACCAGCTGCCCCACTCTGCTGGGAGGGCGGTATCTCTTCCTGGAATAACTTGCTTCCCCACAGCTCCTGGACTGGGTGAAGGCTCATTACGTGCAGGTGAGGCTTCTGTGTGATCTCACTGTGCAAATATTGAACCAATTAAAAGCTGAGCCAGAGGCCAGTGTAAATGACTTACCTGCTGCTCCAGCCCCGCCTGCTGCCTTTCTGGCCTTAGCTCTGGGCCAGGTTGCCTAACCTGTTGTTGGAGCCCCTTTCTCCTCCTCCCCCTTCCCCTCTCCTATCCTCCTTTCCTTATCTCCCTTACTCTCTCCCTTTGTCCTGAGACTTTAGACTTGAGGCTTTAGTGGGAGTTGCCTTTGGAGTGATCACTCAAGGCTACTAGGATCCTCTATGTTTTGAGAGTTCTGGTCTTTCCCCCAGCATTGACTTGGGGAACCCTGTCTGTAAAGAGGACCAAAGGAAACAGTTCTGCACCCGTGAAAGTAAGCAGAGCAGCGGGGCTGGGGCAGGACTGAGCCTGGCCTAGGAGAAGAGGGCAAGGGTAATGATACCACAGTGTTAGGAAAGGGCTGCTTGCTGAGTGAGGGCCATGCTTGGGCTTGAAAGACTCAGCCAGCAGGAAACGGGAGGGGCATACAGCTGCTCTGGGTGGGGGTTTGATATGAGGAGGGACCCTTGGGTGCTGGGGCTGATGCTGGTGTCTTGCATGGAGAGAAGAAAGATTGTCGAAGGTATTGGGCGATGGGTTGGACTCGAGGCCTGGTTGGGCAGCTTGTCCTTTGGGTGGACCGCTGTGCTGCTAGGAGTGGCTCATATTGCTTTCTGTCCTGACAGATCTGATTCATTCATTCGTTTAGAAACGGTTCTCATGCCGAGGCCCTGAGACAGCTATCTCAATGGAGGAGACTCAGTAAGATTATCATGTAGTTCCCGTGACACATGCTACATCTGGGCTGTTCCTGTCTCTCTGCAAACGTCTACGTAGAGCCCTGGGGTTGGCCGCTTGTCATCTGGGAGGCTATAACTGTGGGACTCCAAGGTGGGGGCTGTCAGAAGGTAAAATCTGACAGCTTTTGTCTCTTTCTACTTTTTGTTCTCTACCCAGCCTGCACTGGGAGCTGGATCCCCAGTACCCTACTATGACTGTCCTGGAAGATGGGCTTCCCCCCTCAGCTTGGAAGTACCCTCTTTGCCAGGTCCAGGACTTTCCAACTGCCAATTTCCCATGTGTGGCCACCCACCCCCTCAGTGAAGTATGTAGGGTGATCTCTAAAATACAGAGCGAAGGTGTCATCTCCCTCTCCCTCACTGTTCCTAGAATGAAGTCCACATTCCTAAATGGCTGATAAGACCCTGCTTAAGCTGGTTCTGGTGACCGCCTCCAGCGCTTTGTGAATTCACCCCCACCTTCAATACACAGGATGGAAATCTACACAGAAAATTAATTCTCAGGCCTTTTTAAAAAATATTTTTCTTTTAATTGACAAAATGAAACTTGTCTGTATTTACTTTTCCATGTACATTTTGAGATATGTGCTGGTGCCCTTTGCTGGGCATAGGCACTGTGAAAACGGCCACCGCCCACACGTCTAGCTTATGGAAAAGGCAGTAGCTTGGGCAGGGTTTGGGCTCTCAGCCCTTGGGCTGAATTCCTCTGGGTCTTTTCCCTGCTCTGGTTTCCTTATCTGCGGAGCATCAGCTTGGGCCTGGGCTGGAATACTGCTAATACAAACAGGTCCCAGCTTCTCCTGTAAGCAAACAACATTCCTGAGGTGGGGGCCGGGGGAGGGTCCCTCCTGGTACTCAGCAGCTCTGCCTCCACCTCCTCACAACCTGAGGTCTGTGGCTGCCATCGAGAGGCCACTGTGAGGCTGGCTGTGAGGCCGAGTGGCCCCTTGTGGCCCCTCCCTGTAAATAGCTGTTGTTTATGCCAGGCCCTTTGTCTGCTCTGAGCTTAATGGCAGACAAGTGTGAAAGCTGAGGCCTGGGGTTTGGTAACAAACAGGTGGTCAGTGCCAGGCCAGGCTCAGGTCCAGCTCGCCTGGCACAGCCCTTGCACACAGCCCTTGCGCACATCCTGTCAGCGTTTCCCAGATCAGCTTGGAGCAGTCTTTTCCTCCACAGCATCTTCCTGAGTGCCAACTCTAATCTGATGAATTAGGCAGGTTTCCTAATTCCTCAGAACTCTTCAGGGGGCTGTGGTGGTTCACACTTACCCTGAGGACAGGGCAGAACTTGCAGGGAAGGTGGGGAGCCACTCTGGGAGCAGGACAGAGGAGAATGAAGTATTAGGGGTCTGTGGGAGCTTGAATTGCAGCTCCTTTAATAGGTTGCCCCCCCCACCCCCTTCTTCCTAAAGCCAGCAGTCTGAGATGTTAATAGCTTTCAGGTCACAGGAGTTGTGAGCAGAGGACACAATTGTGGAATCCAACCCCCTTCTTTTTGGCCCCCACACCATACTCATTCTGTGTGTTTGGTGTACTTTAGCTATTTATCTTGGGGTTTGAGCAGATGCCCCCACTCCTTCTGAGTTCCAAGACTGATGGGCAAGGTTGATGGCCACAGCCCTTGCTTGACAGGTGAAGACTTAGACCTTCAGCCTCTTAGGGCACCCAAAGGCAGCACCAGCCGTGCTTGTCAGTGTCCTTTTGGTATGTTGGTCTGGTGGTAGGTCCTAGTTTGCCTTGGTAAGTTGGGGTGCCATAGGGTTCTAGGAAACAGTTCTGTCCTATGCAAAGCTTTTGAGGGGTATCAATAAATTATTTCCACACCATTTTTCTTTGTACATTGAAGCCCCAAATATACTTTCCCTTTCTGTTTGGAGTATACGACAGTCCACGAATGACTTAGTTTTCCTAAAGATGAGCTAGGTGGCCCCCTCACTCCTTGTTTCAGTGTGTCTCTGTCCTCTCTTCTCTACTCTGGCCCCCTTTGTAAGGCTTGGGTGATTTTCAAGCCACTTGTCATTCATTCATTCATTCATTCACTTACAAAACTGGAGCTGTGTGCCTGCCTGCCCTGGGCCACACATTGTGCTAAACATTGGAATTGAGATGGTTGAGACCAAATTCCTGTCCTCAAATGAAACTGTAAGCAATTACAGTTTGACCAGTTGGTCACTGTGGTGGAAATTAACCCAGAGTATGGAGGGGAGGGAAATCAAACAGGACATCTCTTTGCTACCTTAGGAACGTGTGAGCTGAGATCTGAGGGCTTCCTGATGCAAAGAAAACTGCCTCTTGGGAGCTTTGGGGTCCTGATCCGATTGGCCATGAGTGTAGAGTTGGCGTGAAGAGCTGGGATGGAAAGTGGAGAGGGAAAGGGCAGGGCAGCCTTCTCCCCATCCGGGATGATTCGGCTTATTCTGAGGAAGGTGTAGAGTTCTGGAATCTGTTGGAACCTAACCAGTAATGTCTATTAAACAGGAGAATGTGTAAGAAGCGGGGAGGGGAGGAGTTTACACTCTCCAGTGTATAAACTTGGGTACCCAGATTCACAGAGCCTCCAGGGCATGGGAGGTGGAGGGTTCAGTGAATTGGAGTGTGGAAGAGAGGCCTGAGTGGGAAGGGAAGTACTCATCTGGGAACTGCGACCTGCAGAGAGGAAGCCATGGGCTCCCTGGGACCTGATCCTGATTGTCCCACAGTATCACTCACTAAATAGCATTTGATGTGCAATTCTACAGACAGGGTGAGCTGGCATTGATGTGGAGCGGTTCCTGCGGGCGCCCCCCCCCCCTGCATTGCTACCTGCTTTCTGTTGCTTCCCTGGACTATTTGATGCCTGTGAACTTTGCTTATGGATCACTGTCTGAGTTCCTGTGTTGGAGATTTTGAGGGAGCTCCAAGTCCTCGGGGGGGGGGGCACACCATGTCTTTTGTATGTTATTTTAAAATTAGGATATGTAGAATATTACTTGTGGGGATAACACTGTAGGCAACCCTATAGCTTTGTGCCATGCTCAGCCCCCTGCCACGGGCCTTTAAAGTCCAGTCAACTGAATCCATTCAATCATAGCCTGTTATGAAAAGGACAGTCCCTTCATGGTGACAGTGCCATCCATACCCATCTTTGTTTGAGACCTAGAATCATATTAGCGTCAGAACTGTGCTTTCTTTGGACACAGGGTCTTCAGACTCCTGAGCACTCTAGGATTATAGGCTCCTGGAGGATAATTTTAAGTAATTTCTTTGTGCAGAGACCTGTGAAGTGTTTTGTTTGTTTTATTTTTGTTTATTTGTTTGCTTTTTTTTTTTTTTTTTTGAGGCAGGGTCTCACTCTGTCCCTTGACTGGCCCGGAACTTGCTGTGTAGACCAGGCTGGCCTTGAACTCACAGAAATCTGCTTGCCTCTGCCTCCCAGGTGCTGGGATGAAGGGGGTGTGCTACCACACCCGGTTCTGTGAAGTTTGGTCTTTTTTCCTTTTTGTGTACTGGGGATTGAACATAGGTTCTCCCACATGCTAGGCAAGCATGCTCTACCACAGGGTTCTGTGCCAGCCAGACTCCTGTGTTACAGAGGAGATTGGTCAGACCCATCAGAGCCAGGGAGGATTTTCCTTGTGTTGAGGTGCAGCTTGCCTTTAACTCTTCCCATCTTTGGTGATATCTGGGGGGCGGTTTTGGTATACTGGGGACAGGATGCTATTGACATCAGTTAGCAGAGACCAGGGATGCACTTTGTATAGGTCAGCCCCACCAAGCATGATTTGGCCCTAGAAAAGCCCTGAGGTAGAAGACTGCTGCCTTAACCAAGCATACCACTTTTTATGAATCGCTGCTGTGTTAGCTTTCGCTTCTCTCCCACCCCTCAAGGACTTCACAGCCTTTGTGCTTGCCCCTGAGCTCCCACTGAGTCCCGCTTTTTCTTGCTCCTCTGGCTTCTTGCTTCACTGAGTCTGTGGTTGGAGCTGGTTGTGGACATGTTGTTTCCCTCCACAGCGAGTGTTCCATGCACACATTTTGAGGAACATGTGGAATTAAACAGCCTGTACATAGGGAGAGCAGCATGAAGTGGGATCAGGTGTTGTCGGGTCCAGGAACATGTGTTAAGGAGTCCCTCCTCAGTTGTCAAGTGTCTAGTGGGCACCTGTTGCATTTGGGTTTTGGGAACACAGTGACCAAGATTCAAGAAAACTACTTTCTGTCTGCTCTGTCCACACTCCTGTGTTCACACGATACCTCAGGGAGCTGTGTGTGCAGCCTGCCCCCATGCCCCTCTGCACAGTAAAACCCCTGGGACTTCTCGGTCTTCGCAGTGACTTCTTATGTGTAGATCCTCAAATATGTATTTGGTGATTGAATAAACAAAACTCATGGCTTTGAAGTTACAGCCTTTCCTTTATAAAGCTCGGTGACCTCTAAACCAGTAGCTGTGAAAAGAGGGAGGAGGGATGTGCTCCCCTGTGTTCTTAGGGGACAGGGAGTGAAGATGCAGGGAGCCAGCACCTGGGATTAAGCTGGACTGGGGCTTCCAGTGTGTGCCACTCAGATGTGGCCTGTGCCAGTTACCTGGTAAGAATGCTTTAAAGGAGAAAGAGGGCCTTGGCTGGCAGGTGCGGGGCTGTTCCTCTATCTTCTGGACCTGTGGTGAGCAGGGCATCATTACAGGTGGGAGGGTATGGAGGAAAGCTGCTTGCCTCATAGTAGCTAGAAGGTTCAGAGACAGCAAGGAATGTCCTGGAACAAGCTATGACCTTTGAGGACACTTCCTCTGCGGTCTGTGTCCCCTCTGCGGTCTGGGCTCCACCTCTGAGAATGGCTATTACCATCTCCCTATAAAGACAGCAAATTGCCAGGCAGTTGTGGCGCACGCCTTTAATCCCAACACTTGGAGGCAGAGGCAGGCGGATCTCCGTGAGTTGGAGGCCAGCCTAGTCTACAAGAGCTAGTTCCAGGATAGGCTCCAAAGCTACAGAGAAACCCTGTCTCGAAACACCAAAGCAAAAAACAAGCAAACTAACATCAAATTATGAATTCACTGAAGAGACCTCATGGTCCAGTCACTTCCCCACAGCCCCACCTCTGAGCATTTCTGCACTGGGGCCAAGACATTGGCATCTGAGCCTAGTGGGGCGGGGCGTTAGGGTCCAAACCATAACGCAGAATCTGAGTGGAAGCTGCCAGGGTTGGGACTGGAATCAACATTCTAGGTGACTGCTGAATCCAACTACACTTACCACCTTACTTTAGTTCTGGAAGTTTCTGTTTTCTATCAGAATCCCTGTACACACGAGGACAGAGAGCCAGGCTCACAGCTTTGAGGAGATACCTAACGTCTGCCTCACCAGGGGCTTCTCTGTTTCTTCCTTTCCCATAGTTCTGTGGCTAGGGCACATTGGTTCAAGGGGAGGTGACGGTGCTTGGAGGGCACGCAGGTCTGCGCTAGCCTGGCTTTTGAAGCCTGTTGGAGCCTTGTCTCCTTCACCCATAGATGATGTGGTGAAATAGCCGATGAGCTGACTGCCAGGATGGAGTGGAAATGGAGTGCTCATTAGCAAGTCTGCCGAGCACAGGCTTTATGATGAGTGTAACAACTTAAGGGCTGCCAGCCTGGAATCTGGCCTTGGAGAATGTTAGACAAGTCTGGTTGTCTAGGAATGGAAAAGCTCACAGTGCCTCCACCAGCATAATTTCCATCTTTACTGGGCCAGCAATTCGCTCTCTGAATAAACACACAAACAAGTAAAAAGAGAAGCAGGCAGGGGTTGAGGGAGACAACCTAGTGCATGCTTAGGGGAGGCTGGGAAGATGGATAGTGAAGGAATTGCGTTCTGGTTTAAAAGAAGAGGTTTTTGGTCAACCTCTCTGCTTTCAGTTTCATCATTTCCTGAGAGTCCTAATTTAGCTTCTGGTGTGTCCTGCTCGATTATGGCCTAAAAAGGCAACAGCTTGGGTTTCTGAAGTTGGATGGGCACCCGCAGGAAGCTGCTGGGGAAGAGCGGCCCAACCCGACCCAGTCTCCAGTGGGCCAGAGCCGCTGTGTCCCTTAACTCCTCCAGTGCTGCCTGCCAGCCCCCGAGGAGGAGCCAGGGCAGGCAGTGTTGGCAGGGTCTTGTTCTAATGTGTGTGTGTGCCCCCCATGCACACACGTACACACACGTACACACCCCTGCCCTAATGGCAGCAGCACTCTTAGAAGATGGTTAGACTGAACATCCCGGGGTCACAGACATGTTTCTATACTCCTCCACTGCAGAAATGTCATGCTGCAAGTCCACTGCAAGGAGGCCTACAGGTAATAAGGGAACCCCCTCAAAGTGATATTGAAAAACTGCTTTGGGGCTCGCCCAGTGGTGGAGTGCTCACGAGGCTCCTGATTCAGTTCAGTTCTTAGTACGGAAAACAATAACAAAAACGAGAAAACCAAATCAAATCCAAATTATCCCTCCTCAACTATGTCATTCCAGCAAAACAACTGGCTTTGGATGCAGTCATTAGTGACCTACAAAAAAGTGTCCTGGGTTTGAGTCCCAGCCCTCTTAGCTCCAGCGAGCTAACTCTAAGATTTATTCCATCACTTGAAGCTTTGGGATAAATACAGAACCCATAGGGAAATGGATACAGACAGTAAGTTAGGTAAATGTGAATGTCTGTGAAAAGTGTTTCTATGAGTCAAAATTAGCGAGGACCAACCAGTAAAATGAGAGAAAATGGCTTTAAAAATTTTTGTGTGTATCAGTGTTTTGCCTTCGTGTGTGTGTGTATTCCCACAGAGGTCAGAAGAGGATCTGGAGTTACGCAGATGGTTGTGAACCACCATGTGCATTCTGGGAACCAAACCTGGGTCCTCTGCAAGAGCAGTAGGCATGCTTAACTGCTAGGCCATTTCTCCAGCTCTCAGAAAATGAATTTTTTGTTTTGTTTTTTTTTGAGACAGGGTTTCTCTATATGACAGTCCTGACTGTTCTGGAGCTCGCTTTGTGGTCCAGGCTGGCCTCGAACTCACTGAGAATCCACCTGCCTCTGCCTTCTGAGTCCTGGGATTAAAAGCGTGTGCCACCACCCAGCGAAAATGGATATTTTTTTATTAAAAATATTTTAAGACTAGGCATATACACTGACCCCCCCCACCCCCAGGTCACACTTAACTGTGACATTGCAGCACAAGTCTAGGAGTGCCGCCACAGAGGCAAAGGCAGATGTGGGTTAGACCCCCACTGCGTGACTGAGCTGGGGATCCCGAGCAGTGACTCACTGTCTCTGAGCCTGCTCTCTCTTCTATGAATTAGAGATAATAAAAGCTGCTTTCTAGGGAGCCAGCCCGGCAATGAGGCTGTATGCTTGATATTGGTGGTCGACACTTAACAACCATCCCACCTCCTGGGATAGGGATCTGGTGCTGGGCAGTGGTACATACTCTCAGGTGTACGCTCAGGCGGCATCTCCACTGGATGAGATGGGTTTCACTGTGTAACCCAGGCTGGCCTCTACCTCATGATCCTCCTGCCTTAGCTTGCTTTCACGTGTGGAAACTATGAACATCTAGTGAAACTGCCACACACTCAGGATTTTGGAGAAGCGCAATGATAGAGGTGTCACACCCTTTCTGAGTTTGAGTTCAAAGTCGGGAAGCAGCAGCTGACAGAAGCCTGGGTTCTGTGTTCACGGTGGCTGTTAGTCTGTGGCAGACAGGTTTGTCCAGTGGCCTGGTCTCAACTGGCAATGCCTGGACCAAGTGCTGGCACTCTGGCGCTCACTCCACAAAGTTGAAGACTGAGGGCACTTTGCAGCCCCCCGATTCTGTTCTGCTTGCTACCAGCTGACACTGGCTCCTGGCCCCTCTCCTGTAGTCCTTGCAAGGTAGATGACGCCTTGTGCAGGGGGCTACATGGTGCAAGGACTGCAGAGTTTCCTGGTGCTGGGTTTAGATAAGGAAAGCCACCAGCCGAGGGAGCTGCAGAGGCTGCCAGGACTCCTTCCTTGAACTTGCTTCCTTCTTGGGAGGGAGTTTGGGAGTGGGAGTACCAGGTTTCCAGGAAGCCAGCCCCTGGTGGAGTGAGCAGGGAACCCCTGAGCCTAGGTCTGGAAACTATTTAACAAGCCAGAGATGGAGGCCAGGGCAACCAAAGCCTCCAGCCTCTTTGACATCAAAATATCTATTGGGATTAGGGAACTTGAAAGCTGAGCAACTCTGGGTTTAGATCTGGGAACTCGGTGGCTTTCCAGAGTAGGCTGGCCAGATTTGGTCTCACAGAGCAGAGCTTTCTTGTGTCCCTGACTTGTGTTTCAATTTCTGGTTGCTTCCTCTGGTGGCTTTGGGTCCAGTGCCATACACCAGTTTTCAGATCCTGGTTTTGGTTCAGTCAAAGCAACAGCCCCCAAACAGGATCCAGCCTGTTTGTAGGCTTCAGTCACCACCTTGCTAAACACAGAAAGGCCAGAGACCAGGACCTGGAGTCCTCGGAGCCTCTCTGCACAAGCCCCTGACTCTCAGCGAACTGTGCTTACAGATGGGTGTCATAACATACGCCAAACCATTTGTGTTTCTGTGAGGACTATCTTCATTCTGCAAATAAGCTTTGAAAATAACAAGTCGCATGAGTGCTTGTGTCCTCCTGACCCACCAGGCATGCCTGTTCCCTTTCACTTCATGGTATAGCCCAGGGTGGCTTCTGTTCTCACTAATACCACTGTGCAGTTGTAGTGAGTTGCTATCTTTGCTAACTAGATACCTGTGCTGTTGGAAGGGCTCAGTGCCTTACTGGTAGACTGTGGCTGAGTCTGTCTTTGTGGAGATGCTTAACTCATTTCTTCCCGTGGTAATGTTGTCTGTGGAATTACGGGTGTGCCGATCATAGAGTAATACCCTTACTCACTACTTCCTAGCCAAATCTTGCTTTCTCTCAGATGTGTAGAGTAAGAAAATTTGGGCAATTGCTCAGTCTGATGATGTAGAGTTTCAATGCATGAGCGTTTGCAGGAAGAAGTCTTCTGTGACTGATGTTCTGTCGTTGTGCCTTTTCTTAGGTCCTGGCCATAAGCCACCATGGCCCAGCAGGCTGCAGACAAGTATCTCTATGTGGATAAAAACTTCATCAATAACCCGCTGGCCCAGGCTGACTGGGCTGCCAAGAAGTTGGTATGGGTGCCTTCTGACAAGAATGGCTTTGAGCCAGCCAGCCTCAAGGAGGAGGTGGGCGAGGAGGCCATCGTGGAGCTCGTGGAGAATGGGAAGAAGGTGAAGGTGAACAAGGATGACATCCAGAAGATGAACCCACCCAAGTTCTCCAAGGTGGAGGACATGGCAGAGCTCACGTGCCTCAATGAAGCGTCGGTGCTGCACAACCTCAAGGAGCGTTACTACTCAGGGCTCATCTATGTAAGTGGCTCCGAGATGGGTGGGATCTCTTCATCCCCAGGTACCAGGGCTCCAGCTAGCTGGGGGAGAAGAGGGCTTTAAGAAGCTCCAGGTGAGATGCTCACAGCTGTCACATCTGTACATCCTGTGACATCACCCTTTCTGTTCCCTGTCTACCCTGTTTTTGGCCGTGTGTGGGAAGAACATGCTTCCACCTGCTAGCTTCTGACCTCAGATCTCTGTGAAGACATGTGGGTTCAGGCCAGCATAGTAAATTCCTTCTAATGGAGTGCTGCTGTCTCCTGGCTCCCCTGTTCTTCTTGGACCACCCAGTCATGCCCTATAGCCACTAGTTTGGTTCAGTCCCATTTTGGTACTTCAGCAGTTTTTCCTTGTAGAATCCTGTTGGTAAAGCTTCTTTCCTAGGGGTTACACATAGAACAGAGCTGAGCTGCCGAGAATGGAATGGTGACATATCAACATTTTGTTAGTGCTGGGTCCACGCCAGGTCCTACAAAAGAGTTTTTGTGGCGTTAGAGTCCTAAGAGCAGTGTGGGCAAAGGCCCTAAGTACACCAAAGACCAGAGTCTCTTTCTTCTATTGGGGCTACCTTTATAGATGGATGGCTTTATCACCATGTGGGCAGTGTTGAGAAGAACATTTTCCCAGCCCATGTTATAGTCTGGGCTTTACTGACCCCGAGGTTACTGGTTCCTTCTAGTGCCAGTCCCAGATTCACCTTCTTTCTTAAACAGCTTTTGAAAACAGAATGTTAATTTTATGATGGATCATTGAAATCCTCAAGGTGAAGGGCTTAGACATTTCTCCATCACATAATCCATATTTGAATCTGTCACAGACAGTTCTCAGGTACTCTGTCTGCTGGTCTCAGCCTTGGCACTCTAGTTATACTGCCCTCGCATTTGCCAAGGTGGGCTTCTGAAGGTGATGGGCTTTAGAACCGACACAGCAGTACAGCCATGCATCTTCTGTGGCGCTCTCCAGATGACATTCCTTTTGCCCCTTGCTTCTGTCAAGCCCAAAGGGGCCAGAAGCCCAAATCCCCCTTTTCAGTTCAGATGCTTGAGGAAGAAATAATGTGGTTGTTCTTTCTAACACAGCTTTGTTTGAATGTGCTTCTACAGCCACCCTGGTCTTGTTCTCAAGGCCAAGTAGCATAGTTTAGAACCCAAGGGAATGAGGGATCTCAGGGATTTTATAACCCTTTCATCTGACTCAGTGCACCAGGGTTGCTTTTGATTTGGGGGAGGAGCAGGCTTGTGTGCTCTGAAGCACCCAGCCATTGATGCTCAGTAGGGTGATTTTACTTTTCCACAGGGTGACTCCTACCCTACTGGATTGCTGCTACCCCAGGTGCTAAAGCCCTCAATTGAGTTTTGGCCACTTGGGATTACACAGAAGTTCCAAGTGGGCCAGACCACTTTGCTGATGCTAAGTTAATCCTTCATGACAAGTCTGTTTCATGCTCACTCACTGGTCCTCAGTTTGGTTAGTCAGGGCCTACCAGCAAGCACGTTCTCAGGTTGCCTGTTGGAAGAAGCATTCTTTATGGATCGCTTTAGTTCATCTTTCTTATGGAAGGGTGGGAAGAGTTGAGACCTGAAGATGGGCTGTGATTTAGATAGAATCTTATACACAGTGAGGTGCTGACAAGGGCTAAGAGCAAAATCTGTTTCTTTTTTAAACTTATTTTATGTGTATGGGTATTTTGCCTGCATGCCATAGAGGCCGGAAGAGGGCATTGGAAATCTTTGGAGAACTGCAGTTATAGACGGTTGTGAGCTGCCATGTGGGTGCTGGGAATCAAACTTAGGTCATCTGGAAAAGCATTCAGCAAGAATTCCTCTAACCATTGAATCTTATCTCTGATCCTGGAACTTGGGGTTTTTGGTGAGAATATATATAATATAAATTCAAATCTTGCCCCTCAGAAGCATCAAACATGTAATTCAAATTGGGAATCTGCAGAAAAATGAAGGAAAAAAAGTCTTGTCTGTCCACCCAGATAACAGGAGCCACATTCCCCTTGTCTGGGAGTAGGGTGCTCTTAGCAGGATTTGCTTCTGATGTCCCATTCACTCTGCTGTGCTGGCCTGCCTTTACTGACCGTGTCACATGGTGCTGCAGAGCCTCGCTGGTCGCTCTCAGCTTGCACTAGGTCTGGACTCTGGCTGCCACTATTTAAGTCAGAATCCTGTACTTAGCCTCTTACTGGTGTCTCCACTTAACTGAGCCTGTGAGAAGCAGGCTAGCCACTTGCTTTTACCTCTATCTGCAAGTGGTCTTTCTTTCCCTTGCATGCAATATTAGCTGTCAAAGTACATTCAGTGTTAAGTCACTACACCCTTGTGAGTCACATGCAGGGCTTCATTCTGTACGTGGATGTGGGTGTAGAAGCCAAGCTTTTCCCCAGAGCTCTGGTGGCCGGCTTTGGCTCTTGGTTTGGTTTCTTTGCTGTCCTGCCACAGACCATCCCCCAGGTAGCATCACTAAGGATTACTAGTGAGATCCCAGCAGATGCAGAACTGTGGGACAATTAAAGCTGTTGGTGGCTGCCTGGCAGGGCTGCAGCCTCCCTCACAGCCTATATATGTGCAGCAGGGTTCCACACTGTGGCCCCAGGCACCTTCATGCTGCATTTGCCCAGCTTTGTGGGCGGCACAGCCAATTCTGTACCACAGCTGCTCTGTCTTTTGCTTTGAGGGAAGTGAGGCTCTGGGACAGGGGGCGACTGGGCACAAAGAGCCTCTGTGGCCTGTGAATGGAGCAGCTCCCTGGTGTGACTGTGTGGGAGTAGAGCCACTTGCTCAGTGTCTGTGCCCCCATGAGCGTTTAATGTGCTCCTTCCTCCCACCTGAGCTGGGTGCCCCCTTCTCAGGGCCTAGCTGACTGGTGTCCTTGGGGGGTTAGCCCAGAGCCCTTTAGAGCCTCTGCAGTGTCATCTGCCCATCCAGCTGTCCCAAAGAATGGTCCTAATGGCCCTCTGTCCCCTTCTGTTTCTGCCAGCTGTTTCAAACATCTGGCTTTGTGGCACACCCTATATGTGGGACCATGTGTCCTTGGCTTTTATCAGGCTGGACTTCCTAGAGTATAGGCTTTTTTTTTCTCTAAGGCCGAGAACAAAGTTCAATTGTTTGAAGATCCCGGGATGACCTCACTATTTTCTGGCCTTCAATCTTGTCCCCACCTAATGCCATCTGACAACCACACACAGAGGATACCACAAGATGGCCTTGCTCCCTTCTTCCTTTTGCAGCACCCAAGCCAGAGCCACATTTGGGTTTCTTTGCTTTGACCTTCTTGGTCCCTTGAAAATAGAGTAGTTGGAAGGAGAACACATGACAGAAGAACCCCTCCCCCATCCCACTCCCATAACTCTCTGGGAAGAAGGAAGTCTCGTTAGTATCCAGGTCAGCTGCTCTTCCTAGTGCAGAGCAGTGCACTTGGTTAGGGTACAGACCCTTGGGAGAGCAGCTGACCAGTGTCTGGGTGGTGGGGTCCTTTGAGCTTTGTCCTCAACCTAGCTTTTGTTTGAAGTTCCAAGAAGAACCTTTGGTCAGTGCTGGGGAAGAGCCCTGTCTTCATGCCTGGCTTCTGTGTGAACCCCTGGGTTGAGCCTTGCTGTTTCCTAGAGAGAGCACCGGTGGAAGGGGCTGGATGCATTCCATGATCCGCTCCCCAGATGGGCTGCTCCTGGATCAGGATAGGATTGTACAGGAAGATGAGGGGAGCATGGCTGAAGAAAACAGGATTTTTGGAGAATTGGCCCTCCAGACCAAGGAGGTTGGCCTTAGTTTTCTTGAGGCCTGAGTTCATGCCTTGTGACCGTTGATTGTCTCTTAGCAGACAGGCAGTTTTGGTGTGGAGCCTGGGATGCCGAGCCTTGCTCCCCAGCCTTCCTTCCCTCCAACTTGGGATTGTTTTCCCAAAAAGATAGCACTGAGATTGCTATTGTTGTCTGAAGACAGCCATGTCCCCAAACCAAGCATCCCTGGGTGCTCTTGGCAAGAACAGTTCTCATGTACTGGTTAGGAGTATGCCATCTGTGCATTTGGAAGAATCAGGAAATTTATTAGAGTTAGTCACAAGGCATTGTGGGCATTTCCTCCAGAAACATGGAGGGAAGAGCTGTGTAAGCTCACTGTAGGAAGCAGCTCTCCTGAACAACAGTGTGTTCCTATTCCTCACCATGCAGTAAGATGCCAACCTCCCCCCATGCTCTTCTGCATATTGGGAAGTGGAGGAAGAAGGGTACAGACCCCACTACTGCACCCCAGTCAGGATTTGAACTCAGGGTATCTGACTCCAGGGCTTTGCTTTTAAAGGTCAAAGCAGACCTGGAACGTTGGGTATGCTGTGTTGTAAATGTCTGGCATTAAGGGTATTGAGTTTCTGCCCCTGGAGAAGGCTTTCAGAGGACATCAAAAGTGGCCTTTATGTTTTTGAAAGATTTGCAGAGGAATGCAGGGCATGAGCTAACTTTTAGCCCCGAGGCTCTATGGTGAGCTTTCCCAGTGTTTGGAGGGTGGAGTGCACGTGTTGTCAATGGAGAATCACGTGTACTTTGCAGTTTTCTGAGATTCAGCTGAATCCTTTATCTTTGTACATCTCTTACAATGACAGACACATCTCATTCTCCTAGAATCTGAGGTTTCTTGTTGATTTTTTTTCTTTTTGTTTTTTGGTGACAGTGTTTCACTGTGTAGCCCTTGCTGTCCTGGAACTAACTCTGTAGAACCGAACTGGTCTCAACTCAAATATCTGCCTGCCTCTGCCTCTTGAGTGCTGTGATTAAAGGTGTGTGCCACCATGCCTAACTGGAACCTGAGTTTTGTAACTGGACTTGTGTGTGTTTCGATATGGACCTTGTCTGATGCATACTTGTCAGCATACAAAGCCACCTGTGTTGAGAGAGCACTATGACAGCGTCAGCAGGAGCAGGGACACCAGAGAACACTTTTGCCCTAGGTTGAATTGTGGCGTGGGGCACAGTGGACCCTCAGCCACACAAAGGTTGAGTGCTGTTAAGACTCAGATTTGCTAAACCATGGCTCCCTGTTGTTTTCTTAGACCTATTCAGGCCTGTTTTGTGTGGTCATCAACCCTTATAAGAACCTGCCCATCTACTCAGAGGAGATCGTGGACATGTATAAGGGCAAGAAGAGGCACGAGATGCCGCCCCACATCTACGCCATCACAGATACTGCCTATAGGAGCATGATGCAGGGTGAGTACTTGGGGCACTGAGGTCCTCGTCTGGCCTTTCTAGGAATTCCGTTGCTCTAGTGGCTGGTGAGGTGTGTCATCATATAAGAGCCAGGGCCCATGGCTATGTAAACAATATTTTTTTATGTTGATAGACCGTTCTAGAAACTTTAAAGACTACACTTCCTGACTGTTCTCTCACATACTCATCCTTCGGAGAGTTTCCCTCATCAGTTTTCGGATCCGTTCCTCATTTTCTCCGAGTTTTCCCTTTGTGCTCCTCGTGCACAGCTGGTAATACACCGGAGCGCGGTCCCCTTAGAGAACCGATGTGAAGTGTCAGCTGGTGGCTGCACCCCTGCACTTGCCTGTGCTCTCTGTCCTGTCACAGTAAAGTGCTTTGGGAGGATGTTTGTTCATTCATCCCTTCTCCTGGACACACCCCTGGGCTCCTTGCTGGTTAGAATGATTGACAGGTCACCCATTACCTCCATACTTCTTCCCCTCTTCCTGGTGTGGGGCAGTCTCCCACTCCCCACCCTTCCTTCAGGTCTGCTCCCTTAGACTCCTTCTCCCGATCTACTTGGCTGTCTCCATGATTCTCTTGCTTCTGCCTGTGGGCACTCCTTTTTGGCTCATCCTCAGCCCTGGGCCTTCCATTCATCCCCTGGAGTGGTTTCTGCCATCGGTGCCTGGCTATGCACTGGTGCTGTCCCTGATCGCTGACAGCCAGGCCGACCTCACATACTGCTACTAGATGCTGGAACCTAGTCTTACCACTCACTTTCTTGTCCTCAACTCTTTCCCCAGCTCAGCCAACACTTTGATTTTCATTTTTGTTCTTTGGGTTCTGAGACAGTGCCTCACTATGTAGCCCAGGATGGTCCTGAACTCAGAATCCCCCTGTCTTGTGCTTCCCCAGGCCTGACTTCAGCATACTCTGTAGGTGTTCTTTCTGTTGCTGTTTCTGATCCCATTTTCTTCCTACCCTCACTGCTCTGGCCTTAGGTCTGGCTTTGTAGCTCCTTGTCTGTACTGTTGGCCTCTTAACCTCCATTCTGTCAGAGCCTCTGCCTGTCAGCTGACTACTTTTCTAGACTGCAGATCTAAGGGTGGACATGCACAGAACCGTCGGGCCGCCCTACCCCCACTCAGGGAGCTCCATGCATTTCTCCAGCAGGCCTTTCTGCTTCAGGGCTCCACACTTGCTTCACCTGCACACTGTGCTTGGTGAATGACTGCTACTTTGGGGAGCCCTCTGCCCCCCCCCCCCAAGGAAGATTTACATCACGCCAGCTTTGCACCAGAGCCTGGCAATGCTTTGCTGGAGTCAGGCATTTTAAACTTTTTATTTTCTCTCCTCAGAATGGCCTAGGTCCATGCTGCCCTCATATTCTTAGAATGTTGCCAAGTCCCTAGCATATGCAGTCCTGCTCAGGTCCAGCTCCCAAACAGTGTGGCCGTCTTGTTTTGGTAGTGGTTTCCTTCGCGTCCTTTGTTCTTTAAGCCCCACAGTCCATCTGGGCAGTGGTGGTGATGCCCCTCATTCTAGCTTTGCCCCGACTTAGTAGTTTAGAATGGCACTGTGCTCAAGGTATTTCTCGGCCGGGTTATTAATTAGGCAGGATGTGTAAGTTTGGCCTAACCTTTGGCTTATGTTCACATCTATCAGGATTCCTGTGGAAGCCAGCCCTTTGGTTTTAAAGTAGGATGTCTGTTTGAAAGTGCTAACGAGAGCAGTCTGGTGGGAGAACATTCTGTGAGATTCCAGAGGAGTCGGAGTCTCGGTCTCTGGGGGTTATGAGTCACTTTCCCTTGGCTCTGCAGTGACGCAGTGCGAGGAGTGCACTTGGGGTCTTCCTGAGCAGGGCATGTTCTCATTCTCCCCCAGGATCTCGGCTGCTGCTGCTAGGCCGTCGTGGGAGAGCCACGGAGAGTGACTCCAGCAGCCGGTCGTTGGAGCTGGACTCTCGGACTCTCAACAGATCACCTGTAGGACTCTTTCCCAAGAGAGTTAGCCAGTTTTCATTTATTCATAAGAAGCAAGTTTGGGGAAGGATTTCTGAAAGTCACACAGACTGGAAATGGTTAAGCGAAAGAGATAAGATAATGTATCTTGTCCGAGGCAGAGCCGCCTAAGTAGGGAAGGAGGTGACTTGGACCATGACAGCAAGATCAGTTGGAGGGAATGATTGTCAGTGTGGGGACCTACAAGCCCTGTGCTGCTTCAGGAATGGTCTGTGCAGTCGCTGGGACCAATGTTTTCCCACCCTCAGTCCGAGAGGCCCCCACTTGGCTTCCTGCTTTGGGCTTGCTGGAACTCGTTAGCCCCTAAGTGGACCTACTAAGCCCATTCTGAGCTATTGTACACAGTGGGCCCACAAAGCCTTTAGCATTAGATATCTTGTTCTTGGGGTTATGAAGGAAGGTAGTCACACAAGCCTGCCTGTGACACCACGGGTCACTAGTAGAGAGTGTTTCTGAAAGGGACCCTGTCTTCTTACCCTGAGCCAGGTTTGTAGGTGGAGCCTTGCTCTTCAGGCTGTTGGAGCTTGTTACTCTCTGTTTTGGGGTGAAGCCTTAGGGCTTGCTGCCCACCCAGTGGGGGAGGGGGCAGATCTGCTTTGTCCCTTCCTCGTGTCTTAAAAGGTATGGCCAGATGGTTCCTCTTCTGCCTCCCCTCCCCCAAGAACTACACAAAAATTTCCTTCCTGAGTTGGTTGTGGCTTATGACATACTAGCGTTTATTCTGCCAAATAGGGTAGTTGGTGGCTTTGTCTGGGAACTTTTATGAGACAAGCTTTTCGATCCCTCCCAGGGCCCTTCCTTGTCTTCGAATCCTTCTGTGCTGGGTTGGCCCATATAGTCTTGGTTACTGTCTGTGGCTCTTTCATTTTTATCCTGGTTTGGATGGTAACTTATATGCTACTTTACCTGTTTGCCAGACTAAGCCAGGTTTTCTCAAATATGACTTTTGGGATACTGTAGGATGCATAGTAGTATCCTGGCCTCTTTTCATTCTCTCTATTTGTAACAAAAATTATTCCCAGCCACTTCCATTAGACGTTCCCTGATGGACAAAATTGTCCCCAGTTGAAAACCCCTAGACTAAGCTTTACAGATATATTTTATTCTGATTGTTAGTTCTGGTTAATTAGCAGTTGTCTGGACCCTGTACTGTTATGGGTTTGAATCTGGGTATTGTCTGCCATGAGCACAGGATAGGACACTGAAGTGTATGGTGTCCAGCTTAGGCCACCAAACAGGTGATAGAAAACGCCAAGATACCAAAAGGATTATCCTGTTCCTGGAGGCCCTGACGGTCCAGATGGATAGAAAAGACATGATGCTTGCTGACCTGTCCGGGGCTATGGATGCATAAAAAGCAAGCTGTTGCTGTCGGTACTTGGTGCCAGTGCAGTGTCAACAGGTGGCAGGTGTCTTGGAGTTCAAGGAGGCTGTGGCTGCTGAGGCTGGTGTGGCAGGGAACAGCACCGTGGAGGTAGAGGCCATGGGAAACCTGGCCGGCCTATGATAATGAGTGGTTTTGGTGCAGCCCAGACGTGCCTGCACAGTTTTGTTTGTTGTCTTAATCTCCAGCCTGGGTTTAATTAAGGTTGTGTTTGCGTGGTCGTCTTACCACTCTAACTCTGGCTCTCCATGTATTTTCTCTTTTTCTTCCTTCTTGGCTATTAAGAGGCATTTCATCCTTAGGAGAACTTGAACCTGTGTTGCTGCCCCCAGCTTGGGTGCAGATGCATCCCAGGGCTGGCACAGGGGCTTCATGTGGAAATCAGGCAGCAGATCCCTGGGGCTGGGGGAGGGGTGCTTTCAGCCTTCTCTGGGGCCCTTGTTGGTAAGAATGAGTGTTGAGAGACTTCGGCCTGAGCTCAGTTATCTCCCAGTGTAGGTAGAAAAGAAGCTACGCTTATTATTAGCTCCACGCTAGGTCTGGCTCCCTCTTGGGAACCAGCAGAGCTGGCTTGCACTGTGCTACCCTCCTCTCCATCTCTCCTTGGCTTCTCTGTGAAAGCTGCCCTGCAAGTGGTGGTCACTGAACATTGCTCCAGTGCCCAGTGGATGTGCACATGCTCTTGGTGGTTGACTGACCTTGCTGGGTCAACAGTGACAGTGAGGTTTGTGTCCCCTTCCCGTCCCAGCATGGTCCCCTGGCTCACATGTGAGGGGATGGGCTCAGATGTGTTAGCTGATGTGTCATTCATGGGAACTGTGGTCTCTTGAGCCTCTGAACGGGAGGTTATGGCTACTGTTGCCCCTCTTCTTTTCTGACTAGTCCTTGGAGGAATTCTTCCCAGCCTGACAGTTAGTGGGGGTGAGAGAGAGACCTGCCTTCACCTCTCTTCCATCTGCCCATCTGGTTCCAGGGTCTGCTGAACAAAAAGTCCCCAGCTCCTCAGAGGCCAGGAGAGTATTTCAGGTCTTGAGTGGCAGCTTTGGAGTTGGAACAGTGGGAAGCCACAGATGCGCAGACTCCACTTAAGCAGGAATGTGACAACCAGGAGGCCTGATCCTGGCCAGCCTTCTCACATAAAGGTCTCACTGTCTGCTGGGAGGTGTGGAGCCAACTTTGTACCTCATCGTGTACTCAGGAGGCAGTGTGGCTTCCCTGAGGAGGGCCATGCCCTGTGACTGCATGACATCGTCCTTGCCCAGGGCCAGCCTCATGCCGCCTGTGTGTTGTACACTGTAGACCATCTACTCTTGCAGAATCAGGTCCTGCCTAGAGGATTGCTGACTGGCACCCAGAGGTACCAGATACCCCAGCTCCTCAATATCAATCAATCAGGGAGGATCCCACACAGAGGTAGTGTGTACTGGAACTTTGGGGTAGGCATGGGGTTAGAAAACCAGTTAGCACTTTGTAGGCTACAGCCAAGCGTTTGCTGGCCCCTCAGTCTTAGGTGTAGTGAGAAGCCTTGTAAACAAGGCTTGAGAGCTATCTCTGGGAAGAATATGGAGTTTGGCCCAGATAGAGTAGGATTCTCCCTCTTCACTTGCTGGTTGGCCTGGCTATGGCACAACCATTCACCATGATTACATGATTAGTTTTTTTTTTTTCTCTGCCTTTCAACTTGACACAGTTGACATGGCCAGACTAAAGAATTTCAGGAGTGGCTGTAGGGCAGTGCTGGCCTGTGCGGTAGGTCCCTGGAGAAGGGTCAATAGGAGACTGAAGCACAGCCTCTATGGGACTTTCCCAGTGCCTAGTCCTGTTTGCTATTGGCAGACGGGCAGGTACTATCCCCAGAGCCACAGGCGTAGGCTGACTTTTCTGTGCCTCCAGAGGGGCTTCAGTCTTGTAGCAGTAAGGCCTTGAGCTGATAATGGCCTCTGTGGGTCTTCTAGGAGGATGTCACTTTGTTCCAGGTTTTGTGTGTGTGTGTGTGTGTGTGTGTGTGTGTGTGTGTGTGTGTGTGTATCTGTCCGTCCATCTGCCCATCCATCCCTCCGTCTGTCCCCTAGGCCAATAGAAAAACAGACACACGAGCTTCCTACCTACTTCTCCCACAGTTCTGGAGCTAGGAGCCTCTCCCTCCGCGCTGCCCCTGGACAGCAGGTCTGTTCCTGGAGCAAGCCACCACATTATGATCTCGTCAGTTCCATCATCCTCACATTCAGGCTCCCCTTTCTAAAGAGGGTCCTTTTTGCTGGTTTCCTACCTTTTCTGTGCTAGGGATTGAACCTAGTAGATGACTTGCGAGTCAAGTAACCTGCTGAGCTGAATCGCTAGCCCAATAGTGATCCTTTTTCACAACTCAGCTTTATGGTTTCTGTCCAACTCAACAGTGGCCCCCTTCCCTTCATGCTTTGACCTGGGTCAGCAAAGCTATTTTGAGAGTAATTGGAAACTTGACCCTATGATTGATTTTGTTAGTCCATCCACCCTCACCCCCTCAAAAAAGGTAACTATAAAATAATCTCCCTGTTGGGGCTGGAGAGATGGTTCAGTGGTTAAGAGCAGTGACTGCTCTTCCAGCATCCACATGGTGGCTCACAAATGTCAGTAACTCCAGTTTTACTGGGTTTAATGCCCTTTTGTCCTCAGAGGGCACCAGGCACACGAGGCATACATATAGTCAAAACCTACCATAAAAAAATCTACCTGTAAAATCCAGTGGACAGACCATGTGTGCTTGCTGTTAGCATTGCTGTACCAGCATGCGTCCTGCTCTCCCAAGTCCTGGGCTGTGTTCTGGTATGCTAGCACTAGACAGTGCTGTGTTGAGAGAAGAGAGACACTTTGCTTTCCCGTTGGCTTTCTGGAGTGAAGTTATCAGATGAGAACAAAAATAATTCCCTGAAGCCAAAGAGAGGTGAACAAGTGGGCAACCTGCACACATGCAGGTCCTGGAATCTTGACCCCCGGGGTATTGGCTCAGGATTGACTCCCTAGGACATAAGATGTTTTAAGCATTCAGTCAGTATAGCATAGGGTCAGGGAGACAGAGAGACAGACATACACCCACATACCCGTTCTTAGTCATGTCTGTACACACATCCCGTTCATAGTCTTGTTTGTACACACACACACACACACACACACCTGTTCATAGTCTTGTTTGTGTACACACACCCTGTTCATAGTCTTGTTTGTACACTCACTCACTCACTCACTCACTCATTCTCCATTCATAGTCTTGTCTGTACACACACACACACACCCCGTTCATAGTCTTGTCTGTACACACACACCCCGTTCATAGTATTGTCTGTACACACACCCCATTCATAGTCTTGTTTATACACACACACAAATACACCCTGTTCATAGTCTTGTTTGTACACGCACACACACACACACACACACACACACACACACACACACACACACACCCTGTTCATAGTCATGTTTGTACTCACTCACTCACTCACTCACTCACTCACTCACTCTCCGTTCATAGTCTTGTCTGTCCACCTTCAGCTGGTCCAGAATAGAGTAGTCCGAGGCCCATGCTGAAAGGAGAGGGTGTGCAGCTGTGCCCCTGTGGCTGCTCCTCCTGGCAGCCTCCAGTATACTCTTCCCTAGACTGTCAAGGCTACTAGAGGTCAGGGCGTCTTCCAGAGCACCCCACCCCTACTGTCATCTCCTCACTGTCTCCCTGAGCTCACCCAGGGCTGGCTGAGTGCTTGTCCTTTGCACATCAGCTCTCTGTCAGCCTGCTCGACTGTGTCTCTGGCTCCTGTCTGTCCTAGTCTGCTTTTGTTCTCCTTCTGCAAGACCACAGCTCTGCAGAGCCCTCAGCTGTGGCTCCTTACCACCTGTCCAGGATCCAGCAGGGGTCCACTGAGCAAGGCAGAGCTGACTGGGTGCTTCCTGAAGGCATTTTCCGTGGGCAGTGGGCATTCAGGTGGTTTTGGTTTCCAACCTGACAAACCTGTTGGAGCCACCTGTGCCAGGTGAGGGGCCAGTCAAAAACATTTGCTCTCAGCCTTGCCGGCAGAGAAGTGGAAATAGCTCACTTGTGCTCCTTTTAGCGTATTGAAAGGGGTCTCACTTTTAGCGCATTGAAGGTCCAGAGTCAGTCCTGGAGCTTTGTTCCAATCATCAGGGCCTGACAGGGAGGGCTGCCTGACTCCCGCCCTTTGCATCTGGGGCCCAGGTTTCTTGGACTAGGTCTTGCAGAGAAGCACAGGTCACAGGGCCAACTCCATTTGTCTCTAGTGGGGATTGCTGTTGAGTGTCCTGGACCACGTTGTGTGCTTACAAAGCAAGGGGCTTTCTTCTTAAAGGGCTGCCTGCTAGAGACGGCTAGAAGACCTCTGTTCAGCCTGTCTGTAACCTTTGGTAATAAGTAGGAAGCGGTTTTTGCACCCTTTATTCTCACCTTTCCGTCTGCTTCCCAAGTGCTTGTCACCCAGGCTGTGATTGGACTGGCTGGGGAGATGCCATCAGAGCTGCTTGAAGGCTCGCTCTCATGATGCGTGGGTCGCTCTCATGCGTGGCTCTGGCCTCTGTGCATCGAGAGGTTGGACCTAGCCTGTAGGGTTTTTTCGGGACAAAGGCCTACTTGAGTCAAATCGTCAGCTTCCTCTCCAGGCTACACTGAGGCCTTCCCACTTCTAACTTTGAACTGGAACCCGCATTTTATATGCTTTGCATAATCCTTTGTGCTCTGACTTGCTGACACCCAGACAGTACCCAGAGGCTTGACTCTGGAGTTTCAGTGTCTGCCTCGGGTGACCCAGTGCAGAAGTCACCTTGCCTATACAGTCTGCATACAGTAAGCCCCCCTCAGGTCCGCTGTGTCATTTCTCCAGAGCACATTCGGAAGCGGGCTGCTTGTCATGGTCCTGACTCAAGGAGGCACATTGCCTACTCCACTGCCATCCACTGTTGGTCTACCTTGACCCTGTCCACTTATCAGCCCCAGAGAACCCAGTAGACCTGGAGGTGGGGGTTCCTCAGGCAGGGCACTCACCCAGCTATGGCCTTACGACGGTTTCTCCTGGGAGGTACACTCTCTGAGCCTGGCTATGAGTCAGTTCTAGTAACAGCCTGCACCCTTCCTCCTGTACTTCCTGTCTGGCTGATGTCACCACTGTGCTAGTAGTCTGAAGCCTCACGGCCTTTTATGGACAAGAATCAGCCATAGCTCCTCTCACAGAGGAAGTGAGCCATAGCATGGCTTCTCCCCCCATCCCCCACCCCTTATGTGTAGGAATCTAAATGCCTGGGATGGAACACCTGCAGCTAGGCCGCAGGCATTTTTCTGAGCTAGCTAGAAACCTGTCCACTCAGGGTGGCCACATCAGCTTGTGACCGCATTCCATGGACTCAGCTTCTGGGTTTAAAGTCAGCTCAGGGCGGGAAGAGCCTGGCTGCTGAGTGTTTCACTCACGAGAGCCTTTCTTGTGGTTCTGGAAGGCTCTTTGGGAGCTTGGAGATAGAGTGTGGGGTGGTTAAGGACAGCATCCTGAGTGGGCCTTGAGCATTCATCTCTGCAGGTCTTCAGAGCAGACCCTATTCATTCCCAGAGGTCAAGGGCAGGGCCGAGGTCTCCAAGGGCACAGCTAATGGCTTCCTTTCTAACTGCTCTGGGTGTCTGGGCAGCGGTAGCCAGACTGCCTTCTGCTAGCCACTGTCCCCTGCTCAGTGCTTTGTTAAGATTCCGACTGAGGAAAGGCCGCAGCTGCTGTAGTTCTAGCAACCATGTTGAAACTCAGTGCTGCCTCAGCCCACATCCTCTGCAGTGTGGCCTGGGATGAGATGGGGTCCTGGGTGGTTCAGAGCCTGTGTTTCTGAATACGGTTATGCTGGTGGCTGTTAACTCCCAAGCCCCAAGGTAGAAGACGGACCAAAGGGCATTTCAGATAAACTCTTTGACCATTCAGCTGGCCTCTGTGTGTCCTCAGCCACTGACACCGACAGTGTGTGAGGCAGGGCTGCTGGCACTAGTACCAAGGAGAGTCCCTTCCAGAACACAGGATGGTTGGCAGCAGGGTGAACTGGCTCAGGCTGAGAGCCCACTACTTTTTGAGAATTGATGCCATTATCTGTAAAGGATGCTTTGAGCTTGGGCACATCTCAAACAAATGACTGAGAAAAGGTAGACAAATCAGGCCGTCACACTGCCAGCTACCTCCTGCTTTACCTGACTAGGGAGGGCTTCCTTTGGCTATCCAAGAGGTCAGGAGACAGACTGAAAAGGTTGTAAAGACTTTGAGGATTTAAGAGGCTCTGTGTGAGTCACTTCTAAGCAGTTGGCTGTGCTGTGCTAAGTGTTGGGGGCCCTCACCTGAAGGGAGGAGGTGGCCTCTTGGCAGCTCTTCTTTGAAAGCAGTAGTTCAGCAGAG
Organism: Myodes glareolus; assembly: GCF_982192425.1. Classification (NCBI taxonomy): domain Eukaryota; kingdom Metazoa; phylum Chordata; class Mammalia; order Rodentia; family Cricetidae; genus Myodes; species Myodes glareolus. The sequence goes on from NC_142044.1 coordinate 43,216,040, forward strand.
TCTGGCGAAGCAGGTTGGGATTCCTTTGAACCTGTGCTTGGACTGTTGATGGCAGAAAGAGCCTCTGAAAGTGGAGAGGAAAGGGCAAGGAGGAAGAGCCGAGGGTGGTGGGTAGGCTGAACCTTCTATGTTGCAGGCCTCTGTGTATGTGTATGTACGTAAGTACATACATGTGCTGTGGATCTGTTTACACACAAGTGTCTGTGCGTACTGCTTCGTGCACTCAGTGGATCTCTTTGCACACAAATCCTGAGTGTGTGCTGCTCCACGCACTCATGTTCCTGCTCATGTCTGTACACATTCTTATGCACCAGGGCACACCTGTGTGTACGCAAGTGTGCTTCTCTGTGTAAATAGGACTGAACACAGCTGCCCAAATGTCTGTTTCTGTGCATGTGTGTGCATCTGTGTCTGTGTGTGCATGTGTGTTGGCCATCCCACTTCCTGTTGAGTAGTGAAGTCTCTGACTCCTCCTCACACAGTTGAAGGAATTCCAGTCATCCAGGGACTGGGCCTGGACAGTCCTGGGAAACAGTTCCTTCTGAAGGAATGGGGAATGTTTCCTTTTATGGTAGCACCAGGCCCTTTCTGCTCATGCTTCGCCAGCACACGCAGGTACATTCTTGCCTGCTCTGGAGGGGTGACTAAACATGCCGCCTGCGGCCACAGCTGGGGCCAACCACAGGGAGCTGCTAGGGGAGGGCAGAGCCTGGGATGACAGAAATGCTTGCTCCAACCTCATGGAGGAAGCAACTGCTGTTGGGGAGGAAGGAGTGAAAATGACTCTCTTCCAGCCCGGCCCCAGCCACCTCCTGCTTTTGCCTGTATCCCTGCCTGTCTTACCGAGGCTCTGCTCTGCTCTTTCTCAGTCATTGTCTGGCAGCTTTGAAGAACGAATGTTTTTGGAAACACAGGGCAAGGTGTGGGAGGTTGAGTACCTGCTTCTTGCCTTCTTGCTGAGTGGTTCTCATGGAGGTTAGATAGTGTTTGTGTGAGTGTGAAGTGTGGGGCTCCCCCATACTCCCACTCTGAGGCAATTTCATTTTTCTCGTCTTTTGGTTTGTCTCAACTATACAGTTCACCCTGGCCCTCGGTGCTCAGCAGCTCTGCCTCGACCTCCAAGTGCCTGACTTGGTGGTTATTTCTTCAGAGTAGGGTGAAGGCTGCAGCTGAGGGCATGGACAGCTGCTGCCCCTGTGGGGTGTAAGGCTTCCTTTTTCTGGCTTCCTGTCTTGGAGTCCAGCCTTCCCTTCTGTTCAGCCAGTTGACAGAGTGGAGATGGCAGCGTGTACTCAGCCCTATATACTGTTGAGATTGGGCCAGCTAGAAAGCTCACCTACAGGAGGGCAGGTCATCTGCTTGGTCAGTCTGGTGTCAGATGGCTAATTCCATGACCTGAGGCCACACACAGAAAGCCGTGAGTCATTCTCTGAGCACCTTGTCACATGGAGCCCTAGCAGAGTGAGAGCCAGGAGTGCCCTTCATGAATGGCTGGCATCTGCTGTCTGGCAATGCTGGTTCTACCAGTAGCCACCAGCGCCCCTTGATTGGCTCTCCCACTTTCCCCCTCTGCCACTGCTGCTCTATTATAGAGATGATAGTAGCCCTTGAGGAGATTACTGTACTCACAGGGTTATCACCAGAGCTGTTTTATGTGTTATTTTATCAAAATAATCACAAAGGGAGTGAGTCGCCAGTATACCTTGTGCTGTGGAGAGCCACAGTCGAGTAAGTACCTCATCGTAGTTCAGATGTTACCAAATAGCACGGTGCTGGGTCCAACCGCTCTGACTCTATAGGGTCTAAAGTGGGACACTCAGCACCTACCTGGGACGGTATCTTGTCCTGGAATGTGACCATCCAGCTTAGCTTTCAGAGCACAGGGCACTGTCCCTTAACTTTCAGAGTGCAGTTGTCCCCACACGCAAAAGGAGCATTCACATCCCTCCTTGCTGAGTGGTGGCTGTTGGAAGCTCCTGCCCTGGTGTAGAGGGCAGGATCTCAGAGACACTTTCAGAAGCTGTCCATGATTGCTGGGTCCCTCGATCTTGTCATTACTGTATGTCCTTTACATATGGGCTGCCCTACAACATAGAGGAATTCATGGGGCTCAGAGAAGGCTATTCATTGTCTCTGTGAGGCAGCATCTCATATCGGGACAGTCCCATTGCAAACTAGGCCTTGTCATGTTCCCTGCTCTGATTTCTGGCTCCTTAAACAGTATTCCTTGCTTAAATATTGGCAGTGTTGGGAGTCTGGCATGGGCATTTTTTTCCTGATACTCCATACTGACAGAGTGGGCAGTGTGTGTACAGCCTGGACTCGGGGCAGGCAGCTTTCTGGGACTTTGACGCTACAGATGCTCTTCCTAAGGGATGTCCATAGGCAGCCCAGGTTGGAGGTCTGCAAGGCCCCTTCAGAGCAGCATTTAAGTCTTTGTTCCTTGTCTTAGCAACTCTTCATGGAGGTGGGAAGGGGCAGGTTTCTTCTTCCCGAGGTAACCTGATGTCCTCCTTTTTGTTGCAGACCGAGAAGACCAGTCCATTCTGTGCACGTAAGTGTTTTATGAGTGTGTGTGGTGTGTGTGTGTGTGTGTGGGGGTTGTTTATCGCTCTGATAGTTGTATTTGTGCTGCTGGGGATTGAGCTCACCCCTACTTTTATTCTCGGGGAAAGAATACTTTTATCCTGTTGAAGGGGGTTGATAGGCTCCAGTTCAGGTCCCTCCTTTTGCCCCAGGACAGGACTCAGGGTCTTTTGCCCAGTGGTCCCAGTGAATGTTTGTGTTACAGCTAAGGCCTTTGTCAGCCCCCCTTAAAGGAGTGGTACTCGTGGGTGGGTGGGTGACAGCAGAGGATCACCACAAGCTCCAACAGAAGGCACCAGCTGGCTGTTCCAGAACTTCCAGCATGGCACATGCCTCCCGACCGGGAATGATGGCCTTCCTTACCTGATGTAGGCTGATACTGGCTACTGTCCATCTTAATAAGGAAACCACCTCCCAGGGTTATTTCAGGGGAACACATATAAGTGCCTTTGGCGCCTAGGTCAGCAGCTGCCTCCCCCGATGTCTCAAACATTTGGCTCTGAAGGCTGCCAAGTGAGCAGGGTAGGCAGTGGCTGTGAATCGACTTTTGTCTGGCCTCTGGTGGGCCATGGGAAGCAGACAGACAGAACTGCAGAGCTTCACATTTGGTTTCCTGTGCCCCTTTCTTCCTGTTGGCTCCTCATGGGTCCCACAGAAGGGCAGAATGGTAGACAGCAGGGCATGCTGTAAGGGGTGGAGGCCGAGGACATAGCCGCATCTTACTAAGGACTCCCTCAACTCTCTTAGGGGTGAATCTGGAGCAGGCAAGACAGAGAACACCAAGAAAGTCATCCAGTACCTGGCACATGTGGCATCCTCACACAAGAGCAAGAAGGACCAGGTGAGTGCCTGGTGCCTTGCTGGGCCTTGGCAGAGGGTGGTAAAGGAGGAGGGCTTATAATGGAGGCCTCAACTTTAAGTGAGAATGCTCTTGGGCATGAAGCAGAGGCCCAGCTTTTTTCCCTAGGCAACAGCTTAACGGTCTCAGGAGTGCTTGGGTGGTAGCAGGTCCATTCCATTCTTGTCCTCCAAACTCTTCAAGTTGTTATGAAAACTGGACCAACCCCAGGGTCTACTTTAGCAGAACCCTTGGCATGGCAGCTGGTTGCTGCATGCACTCCACCTCGGAGACTGGACGAGACAGTCCGAGACAAGGTTCTCCAGTTAATGGAGGCCAGAAGGACTTGGGTTGACCTGCCTTCAAATCCCCGTATCCTTGTTCTGTTGTGGGAATAATGTCTCTGGGTGGACAGTTCTCCCTCACCAAGAAAAGACAGTTGGAAAGTCATCTTACTTCCTTTTTTCCCTCTTCCTTGGTGGATTTTGGTGGAACTCAGCAGTGTCCTGGCTAGGTGAGATGCACGTTTTACTGCACGTTCTGCACCGGGAATGCGTGTTCTGCCATCGTGTGTCCTTGGATTCTGTACATTCTTCTGAGCCGCTTTCACGTCACACAATGTCACTTTCTGCAGCTAGAACTTTTCTTAGAGGCTCGGCTCACTGGTTGTCTTGGGAGGAGGGCTGGGTGTGATGCACACAGGCCTCTGGTGCACTCTGAGGGGGCAGTTCCCGACTGGTGTCGGCCTCGTCACCTGGCTTTTCTCAGAACGCCAGACCTGCCTGAATTCCAGTTGTGCCCCATGCAGTGCCTGTGCAGGCCCGATGGGGTGTGCACCTGCCTTCCCAGAGTCCCACATGCTCACTGTAGTCCACACCAGTTACAGATGGCTGGCCCCTCATCTCCTGGCACAAGCTGGGGGAGATACTGGGAGGTCCCAGATTGGAGTTTCCTGGGGAAAGCAGTGGTTAGTGTTGAGCATGGCTGAGGAGCCCCCCACCCTCCTCATACACTTCGGCTGCCCTGAGAAACCTAAGTACCAGTGATGCCTCCCCAAGGCCATCAGGGGTGCTCTACTGCCCTCACTGGCTTCACCTTACTGGGGTCCTGTGCACTGTGTTCACCAGTAAGTTGGGGTGTGTCTCTGCATGCATAGCTGGGGTGCAGCCATACAACATCCTTGTACCGTCTTTTGGAATCAGACCAGAAACAACTCTCTATGTGCCAAGCTTTCTGAAACTTTTTCCACAGGGTGTCAGGAATTATATTTAGAAACTAATAAAGTTTCTTCCCCAACCCCCCCATTTTCCATTCTTTATAGGAGGCCTATTTTAAAAACCAAGCTGGGAGGTTAGGAGGTCTCTGGCTGAGGTTTTTTTTGTCTCTGAATTTGGAGTAAAATCCATTTCCCAGATATTTATTGAATGCTTGGTATGTGACTGACTCTTAGGAGGGTGACATTGGGGTCTCTGCAGTAAAAGGGCCCTGTGCACCTCATTCCTGGGTTCCAACTTTAGAGGAAAGACAGGCCTCGGGCATACAAATAATTGGGGGATCTTAGGGACGTAGTGGGAGGAGAGCTAGGAAGGCACAGTGTGTGGTGGGCACTCTGCTGGCCCCACCTCCAGCCTGAGAATTGCTGCCTCTGGTGTCCAGACACAGCTAAGGCCACTGACCAGTGTAGTTGTTCATCGCCCCTGAGGCTGTGCTGTGGTTTTCCACACGTGCCCAGCTAGTTTCTCCGTGCGAGGCCTGTCGTGACATCTCTGGGAGACAACTCTCTACCTGCAGTAACTGGCTCACCCCCTCCACTGCAAAAACAAAAACAAAAAAACCCACACAACAAAAAAACAACAAAAAACTAAAACATACATACACACGCAAGCAAGCCCATCAGACAGGATATGCGATCTTGACTTGTGCATTTTCAGAGCTGAGGTTACTTAAGAGGAAGGGCAGGGTGGGCTTCTGCAGTCTGAGGAGTGACCCTGTCCCTCTATTTTAATGTACTAGTTGGAGCCTCCTGACTGAAATACCACCTGGGGACTGGTAATTCCAAGCTTAGGACCATACACCAGCACATCATTTTATATTTTGCCAGTTTCACAGTCTCTTCTGTGCCCAATTAGATGTCCATAAAGCAAACTCTGTCGGTCAGCCATCACCACTGGCAGCAGGGAATGGGCTCTGTCATTGCTCCCAGTTGGCCCAGTAAGTCCACTTTCCATAGCAGCTGTGTATGGGTCCAGACAGAAGCTTGAGTTTGGCCCTCCAGTCAGGCGGGCAGAGACTGAGAGAACAGGAGCGGCCCAGCCATCCTGGCAGCCTGGCATCTGCTTTGTTAGGAGCGTCACTGGGTGGGAAGCAGTGCCTAAGTTTGGCTGTGCGGGTTGCTTGTGGACTGACTAGCAGGCCCACCCGAGGCCTTTGGGAGGCAGCCTGGTGCCTTCTGGGAGGGTGACTGTTGGTGCCAGATACACATGTGGAGCTGTCTCTGAGGGCATGATCACCCTTGCCGTTTGACCTGGCCTTGCTGACCCTCTTCTCCACTTACCTGACTGGGTCATGGAAGCTTCCACAAAAGGGAGGAGGCTTGGATGAGGTGGTGGGAGGAAGAGGAGGAGGCGGAGGAGGCTTAGTCTGGTTCATTTCTGGGCTCTGGTGGACTCCAGAATCTTGCTGATGCATGTGGTGTCTGGTAGGTGTGCTGGAAGGCTGTCACCCTGCAGACGGGTCATGTCTGTGGCAGTTGTGCTGGCAGGCAGGTGTGGCATCACTGACTCTCCTGGGAGATTTGCTGCCCTGCCGCCAGGCTGCCTTTCCTCACTCTCCGGTGGCTGCTGTTTCCGTAAAGCCCTGGCCGCCCTCCAGCCCTTCTGATAAACATCGACCCTGCCTGGTGGGAGTGCCACTCTTTCCCCTCTAGAGATCTGTTGTGAAGAATAGGGCCCAGCGTCCTCGGCCAGTCTTGGCTGCTACTGAGGGGGTTGATGAATGCTTGCAGAGTTGATTTGCCCGGCAGGGCAGCTTCCCCCGTGTAGGACAGGGGCAGGGGATGTCGAAGTAGCTGACAATGGTTAGGGCGAAGACTTTAGTTTGACCACCAGCTTTGCTGACCCATGACTGGATGACCTTGAGCAGAATGTCCTTCCTTCTCCAACCTTGCTCCTGCGCCTGTGAAAGGGCAGCTCTCTGCCTGCCTAAGCACCGTAGGTCCAGGGATGAGATGCATGAGGGTTTCTTCTGCCAGCCAACAAACTCCAGGATTTGTGAAAATTATTGTTAAATATTTGGGGCTCTAAAGTGGGCCTCGCGGATCCCACCTGGAGACCCTTACTGATGCCAGGGAAGGTTTGGAGATAGGGAGGGGCCCGTAGGGACAGTACAGCTGACTTCATTTTGGCCGAGATAACGTGTCTTTTGTGGCTCTGACTCCTTTCCTTGTATGTAAAGGGAAAGTGTGGAGACTGGATACAGTGAGTGGACAGAAGGCCCGTGTACACAGGGTGACTGTCCTGGAGACAGGCTCCTGCCATGACATCTCTTAATCTCCTTACCCTCGACACTCTTTGGTCATTCCCAGAACTGGTAGCTTCCTGATTTTCTCACAGGTCAGTTTCTGATCAGTTTGTTTCCAAAGTCTGAGTGGAAAGGAAGAGGCTAGTGTGGCAGCTACCAGGGGCCCTGCAGGCCTCCGTTTCTGGCACTTTGGGCTTAGTAGCCCAGACTGCTGCCTGGCCTTCATGAGACTGGGTTCCTCTACAGGGCGAGCTGGAGCGGCAGCTGCTGCAGGCCAACCCTATCCTGGAGGCTTTCGGAAACGCCAAGACCGTGAAGAATGACAACTCCTCGCGATTCGTGAGTCCTGGCTGGTGGGGCTGTGGCAGTGGCTTTTGGGACATAAGGGCTGCAGATGTTTTGACACCATGACCTCCCACCTGGGTGCTTTCACCCCAAACAATGAGGATTGGAGTTTGTTGCTTCCTCCGCCTCCCTTTGGTGCACATGTTCCTGTCAGCATGCCCCCTCCCCCTCCATGGTGGCTGTAACCTCTTTCACAGAAGATGGGGAAAGCCAGGGAGGAAGTGAGGAGTCGTCTGTTGGTACCCGGGGTACCCTGCCATATCCGTGGCTACAGGGTCAGGTCACATGGGAAGGAGCACTGCCCATTACAGGTCTCTCCTTGCTGCCTTCTCTCCTGCAAGGAACTCACCTCAGGCTGGGCACATTAAGTAACCTAGTGCCTCCTGTATATTGGCTCAGCTTCTACACAGAGCTTTTGGCCTTTCTCAGCCTTCTGGGTACAGGGGCAGGGTCGGGTGGGGCCCTTTGTTCCCTGTTTCTGAGATCTGTCTCCCCTGTATTTATCTCCTCAGGGTAAATTCATTCGCATCAACTTTGATGTCAATGGCTACATCGTGGGTGCCAACATTGAGACCTGTATCCTTGTGACTGACTGAATAAGAGCTGGTGGAGCCGGGGGAGGTGGCGCCCTCAGGACAGGCTGCTGCTCCGTTTTAGCACTTGCCCTTCTTGAGCTCATTGCCTGGCCACTTGTGTGGCCCTGGGACAGTATCAGGAGCTGACTAGAAATGTGGCACAGAACTCAGGATGGATTCTTCCTGGATTGGGGGAACTACTGAAAAATCACTCGTGGGGTCCTAGAGCAGTTCCACGTGGTGGCTGCTGTTTTCTGTCCCCTTGCACCATCCCGAGACCTTTGACATCTCTAGTCTGATGTCACTCATCAGCAGGGTCCTGTAAGCAGACCGGGCTCCCCAGCCTGGTTGAAGGTTGGAGACAAGGCAGTTGGCTTTGCCCTGCTTTGTTGTTTTCTGCCTTTCTTCCTTTCTGGTGACACGCAGTTCTTTTCGATGGAGGTGGGAGCACAGAAGAGAGTTTTCTTCCCTCCAGTGTGTGTTGCTCTTTAACGTGCTCTCAGATCTTTTGGAGAAATCTCGTGCCATCCGGCAAGCCAAGGAGGAGCGGACCTTCCACATCTTCTACTACCTGCTGTCTGGGGCCGGGGAGCACCTGAAGAGTACGTCAGGGCGCCTCTGGGGGGTGGGCGGCATGGCACTGGGGGGTGGGAACGGGACGGACTTGATCTGGGGAGCAGTGGAGGTGGGCTTCTGTGTTTGGGTGTCCTAGGCAGAGGTCCGGTCTCAGAGCTTTGATGCTCTGTGCTGCATAAATGCCAGCTGTACACAGTGTCTCAGAGAAGAGGGTGTCCAGGCCGTTGACAGCCCCAAGTCTTGGAGGTTACAGCATTGTCTGGAGCCTGCCTCTCAGACTTCACTGACCCCTGCCTCTCTTCCTCTTTTCACAGCTGACCTCCTGCTGGAGCCATACAACAAATACCGCTTCCTGTCCAACGGCCATGTCACCATCCCTGGGCAGCAGGACAAGGACATGTTCCAGGAGACAATGGAAGCCATGAGGATTATGGGCATCCCAGAGGACGAGCAGATGGGTAAGGGCAGGGCCTCCGGTGGTAGAGGTGGTGTGATTGGTTAGCCTGCCCCTAGGGGCCTTGAGGCAGATGTGGGACCCATGGATAACTTCCTGTTGGCTTTGGTGCTGGGGATCCCTGCATATTTATGAAGTAGGCTTGAGTTTGAAGGGTTTGCTCTTGGTGATAGATGTCACAGGCGTTTATGAAGCTCTGGCTCTATGAAGTGTGGAAGAGGCTGGCAGGCCAGAACATCTTTCTTTAGTCGCAGGCACTATTTAAACAGATGGGTGTAACTGTGTCCCAAGAAGACATTGTTTATAAAAGCAGGCAGTGGGTCTTGGGCCAGAAGCATGTCCTTACTGTAAGGTTTGGAAAGGTTGAACATATTATCAGACCTTGTGTCTGAATAGTTTCATCAAGCTGAGGTTTGGGAGAGACAGGCCGTCCTGAGTGGTGGTGAGCCCCCAAGGCAGATAACTTCCACACACTAGGAGATGAGACCTGGTGTTCCAGCACCTCAGGAAGTGCGGTATCCCTGCTTAGCCAAAGATCTCTTATGGATTTTATACCCTTAACTGGGGCTTCCTACTCTACTCTACTCTACTCTGACCCATCTTTCCCAAACACCATAGGCTTGCTGCGGGTCATCTCAGGAGTTCTTCAGCTTGGCAACATCGTCTTCAAGAAGGAACGGAACACTGACCAGGCTTCCATGCCCGACAACACAGGTAACACCAGGCTCTCTACTGAGCTGTGGGTATGCTTAGGAGAAATTACCAGAGAGTCTCAACTCTTTGTCCGTGTTTGTGGGTGGGTAGCCCTCTGGTTTTTGAGGTTTTCTTGAGTTGGATTTTACTGTGTTCCTCAGGCTGGCTGTGAGCTTATGGCACAGTCTCCTCTGCTGTCACCCGTCCTCCAGTTGTATTGTTTGTACTTGTGTAAGATACACAGCAAGTGATAGTGAGCTAGGGGATCTTCTCTCCTGGCCTGAGTTTTGCTCACTTGTTCCTGAAGACAAACCTCTTGCCCTGGTTGCTGTTTCTGCTTGAGGGACAAAGTAACTCGAGCCTTGCCCTTGAACTGATTGGGATGTGACACCGTGTAAATCACCTCAGTTAGCCACTATTGTTTCCTGTTTAAGTGACTGAGTCTTACCACATGGACTCCTTACAGCCTCTGAAAACATTCAACGTGGATTTTGTGGCTTGTCCTGGTTACTTCTATGGACTATATACTGCTGTGCCTTGAGTGGCCCTTGAAGGCCTAGTTTCACTGGTTTGGAGGCCCGAGGCACCATGCCCATAGGCCTGCACCGAGGCTACATCCAGTCAGTGATGGCACATTCTCCTTGCACCTTTCTTTGCTCACAGGCTACAATGGGTTTAATTAAACCATTTCTCACCCCTTTCCTTATTTTTTTGAAAATGTCAGCTGCTCAAAAGGTGTCCCACCTTCTGGGGATCAATGTGACCGATTTCACCAGAGGCATCCTCACTCCGCGCATCAAGGTGGGGAGAGACTATGTGCAGAAGGCACAGACTAAAGAACAGGTATGTTATTGTGTCTCTCTGTGTGTCACGTGACAGTTCCGGGGACGATGTTCTTGCAGCTGTGTAGTGTTAAGGCCTGTTCTGGGCTGCCCGCTGTGTCAAGAAAGTTGAATAGGGCCTGTTATTCAGACCTCAGCACTGCTAAGATCAGGGTGGCACTCTTGAGAACATCAGAGGCCGAGGGACATGCCCAAGTACACATTTGGAAAGTGCTAACTTGAGGCTGCTTGGTGTTCAGGATGATGTCACATCCTGTCTCTGCTTAAAAGGAGGCTTCACTGTTTCTGTGCTGTGGTTTCTGGTTCCAGCAGCGGCCCCATCATCTTTGGAACTCAGGCCAAGTGGTTGTTTCTCTGCCACCTGCTGCCTTGCTCCATGTGCTGAGAGACAAGCAGGGGCTTTCCTGTCTGTGCCAGGCAAATGTGCCTGTCATTCCTGGGCCTGGTGCCTTCTGCCTTTTCTGTTGACTTTTTCAATGGCTCTGGTCATGGAGTTTTAGGGCACCAACACTTGGAAGATGGCATCAAGGCTCTTCCTAAAGATCCCACGTGATAGCTGTGAGCCTGTGGCTAGGCTACTCTTGCACAGGGCCATTGTAGGAAAGACAAGAACATTGTTTTCAAAAGCCATTGTGTGTAATTGCCCTCAATTGTTTATGTCCATAATAATTAAAGAGAAACCTTGACACCCCCCCCCATTAGAAAATGCTACACAAACACTTAAGAAAATCAGCAAAGCCAGGAGAAGTAACAGTATTGTCTTACCTATGAAGATTGTTACTTCCTGCAGATTCTTTTTCCTTTTAACTTAGTTTCAATTCTGGCTTTTTATTTTGGAGCTTTTGAAACAAGCAAACCAAGAGAATAAAGGAATGACCCCTTTGTGCCTGTGAGGAGGCAGGTTTAGCAGATGGCCAGTCTTGGTCAGTCTTCCCCCTTCCTCCCACTTGCAGTGTTCTGAAGCTAGTCTTGGGATCTTACTACTTTTGTAAATATTTCATGCCTTTGTTCTAGTAACAAAGGTCTTTGTAAACATCTGGGTATACTGTGAGCTGGGCTTGGGGGTGTTTCAGCTGTTGGCATTGTACAGCCCCACAGTGAGAATCTGGGAGGCTTTCTCCATCTTCTGTCCCTGTTTCTCTGGAGAAAGCCTCATAGTGAGGTCGCTGGGGCAAAGGCAGGAGGCTTCCAGACTTTGTATCTGACTTCCTTTCTCCCGGGTATTGTCCCTAGGCTGACTTTGCCATTGAGGCTTTGGCCAAAGCTACCTATGAGCGGATGTTCCGCTGGCTGGTGCTTCGCATCAACAAAGCTCTGGATAAGACCAAGAGGCAGGGCGCCTCGTTCATCGGGATCCTAGACATTGCCGGCTTCGAGATCTTTGATGTAAGCTCACCCCTTCACACCCTCCGACTGTCCTGCTGATTTCTCGGTTGCCATCTTCTTGGGCCTGAGTCGTTTTTGTCATGGTTTTGTAGCTGCTCACACCGGTAATCTTCATTGAAAAGGAACACCGTTGGCGTATGTTTTAAACAACACAGGTGTATTCCCATTGACGGCTAGCAGTTTGAGAGGGGCAGGCCTTTCAGGCCAAACTCTTAGAGACTTCATGGGGGATGGTGCCCGGTTATTTATTCTACCAGCCAAAGATTGTACTTTGGGGTCATACATTGTTCCTGTTCGTGAAGTCTTTGAGATCTAGTAGGAAGAGCTGCTGAGATCCTGCATCTGTTGCCCACAGTAGATCTCAGCGAAGCCGAGAACTTAGATATAGGAAACATGGTCTTTAGTTTTCACTAACAGTGACGTGTTGTATTTTTTCACTTGTGGCTTGAGTGTAGCTCACGGCCACAGTGGTATTACTAGCAGTAGATGTAAGGTGTTTCCATGTCACAGTGGAGTCACAGAGATCTGCTGCTGCTGCTACTCACCTGTTTGTCAGTGTGCTGGAGATGGAGCCCACAGCTGGTTCTTGTTCATGAGGAGCACAGATACATTTCCATAGCCTAGTATTTTAATTAACGGAGTCAACAACACACCTCTCCTTGCTAAGCCACTTTGTGTCTCATAGCTTTATCCAGAGCAGGGCGTTGCCAGCCTGTGAGAGGCTCCTCCTGCTGTGGAGTGAGGCAGGGCAGACCCCTGACGCTGTTGTATAGGCGGTGCTTGGACAATCCACGCTTCGCTGCCCTCCCCTTCCTCTCTGATGCCTCTGTCTCCCTGCAGCTGAACTCCTTCGAGCAGCTGTGCATCAACTACACCAACGAGAAGCTGCAGCAGCTGTTCAACCACACCATGTTCATCCTGGAGCAGGAGGAGTACCAGCGCGAGGGCATCGAGTGGAACTTCATCGACTTTGGCCTCGACCTGCAGCCCTGCATTGACCTCATTGAGAAGCCAGTAAGAGCGAGCTGGTCTGTCTGGCTCCCTGCTCCTCTCTGCAGTGCCTGCTCTACATCTGCAGCCCCCAGTTGATCTAGTTCTCCCTGCTGTCAGTGCTGTTTAGAGAGCTCACAGCCTGGGCCCTTGACCCTCAGCAAAGACATCCTGGTCGAATGGAGATGTGACTGACCCACGCATTCCATTTTCCTCAGATCCGTTTATATTTGAGAAATAGCATGTTATAGCACAGAACTGTGCAGCCATTCACACAAAACCCAGATTTCATGTTCTTGGGACCAACACAGCCCTTACAACATTTACCCCATGGCCTTGACTGTTGAGACGGCTAGGGCTAGAAGAAGCTACCCCCTCTTTAAAGCAGGTCGTATTTATAGCTCTTGCCAGGTGAAGTTAGGGCCGCCAGGTTGGGCTTTTGGGTTTGTGCGCTGCATCGAAGCCTGACTTGTTTCTATCTCTGGGTCACTTCCTGAATGTCGTTGGACGATCAGTTTTGGTGTCCTGGACATTGAGCCACATAGTAAGTTGCATAGTCAGAAGGCCCAGGAGAAAGTCTGTTCACTGTTCACTTTGAAAACAGTGTTATCGGCAGCAGGATGTATAATTTGGTAATGTTGACTTTTTGAGGTTTTGTTTTTCCTTACTTTGAATTTACAGTTGTCAAGAACCCACCTGGCTCCAAAGTGTCAGACATTCTCTAAGATGTCCTTGACTTCTTAGAAAATTCGGAGTCTAGCAGGCTCTTGGGTCCTCTCCTCTCCAAGAACCGCCTTAGGTGTCTCTTCTCGGTTTGTGTAGACACAATGTAGGGGCCAGGGCTTAGTCAGAGGGCCCCCGAGTAAACTTTAGCAGTTCCCATGCAGCCCAGAAACAGACACTTGGGGTACGTGTGGTGGTGGAGCTGTGCATTTTGTCAGTCTCAGTGGGGCTCGCTAGTGACTGCCGCTGCTGCAGACCTGCTGCAGTGCGTTCGCTCCCAGCCGTAGCCCAGACTCCAGAGGCAGAAACAGAGTTCTTCACTCAAGTGCTTTCTCCATTGCTGCTCTTTTTTCCCTCTGAGAATGCCCCCTCCGTGTGGTTGTAGCTCTACACTCTGCTCACCTGTGCCCTGCTGCTCTTCCTCCAGGCAGGCCCCCCAGGCATCCTGGCCCTGCTAGATGAGGAATGCTGGTTTCCCAAAGCCACCGACAAGAGCTTCGTGGAGAAGGTGGTGCAGGAGCAGGGCACCCACCCCAAGTTCCAGAAGCCGAAGCAGCTGAAGGACAAGGCTGACTTCTGTATCATCCACTATGCTGGCAAGGTGAGGCACCTGGAGGAGGAGTCAGTCGCTTTGTGCCGTGATGTAAGGTCATCTCCAGGCATGGAAGCCAGGCAGCCCTGGGGTGTGGTAATATGGTGGCAACTGTAGTAAGCCTGCACACGGCGTTCTTAGCACCTTCACACAGGCCTAGCGGTGGTGTTGGAAGCTTGTAGAATGTGTGAGGGGGTGTCAAGGCTGTGGTGTGATGTTTTAGGGGTGGAGGAACTGTGGCTGTAATCTATAGCTGAAATGAGAGCCCCGAGAGTTAGGAGCTGAGGGACACTGGGCAAGGTGCTTAATCTCTCTGAGCTTCTATTTCCTGAGCTGGGAGCGACAGGTGTGCAGTGAGCTTGCCTGGGTCAGTAATGTAGGGTAAGGCTTCTCGGCCTCCTGCAGCCCCGTTGTCTGTCTTGTGGAGACTGACTGGCACTTGTTGCAGTGTTGAGCAGGCTGTTTCTCCTGCGACTCATGCCTCGCTTCTCCCACAAGACTTCGGGCTGTAGTACCCTTCCACACTGTCTCCAGACATTGCTGGTTCTGTTCCATTATGAGGGGAAGGGAGTTAGTTGTCCCTGCTGTAGATAGCAGCCATTGTCCTGAGGCTGCACAGCTGGTCTGTGGTGGAGCTGTGCTTGACCCTTGGCTAGCACTCATCCCAGTCTGTGTGCTCCTGGGGCTTCAGTCTAACGGAGCCTCCAAGGTGTGAGCTAAGAAGCTGCTCTCTGCTCAGCAGTCTCTGTTCTTTACAGAGTCTCCAGTACTAACTGGAGCACACAGTCTGGGCTGAGTTGGCTTCTCTTCAATGGTGACCTCAAGGCTTTCCCGTGCTCTCCTGGCCTGTGTGGCCTGGCTCCTTCTGTGAAGCAGCTCTCTTAAAACCCCCCAGAAAAATGCAATAAATCCCAAAGCACTATTTACACAGCTACCCACGGAAGGCCTCCTCGCCTTATGTTTCCTTCCAGTGGTTCCCAGGTCCAGCACAGTAGCTCACAGGATGCTTCTACCACCCTGTGATGTAGGACCTGGAAGGCAGGGACACCCTCCCTGCCATCCAGGGTCTGAATGATAAAATGTCTGTGCCATGTCTGCCCAGGGGGCTGCTCTGCACTGCCTTTGGATGGCCGTCTTGCAGCATGGATGCAGCATGGACAAAGGAAGCCCCATCCTGTTCCTCACTGACAGCGACTGCATGTGGGCCAGAGAGCAGAAGGCCAAGATGCCTGCTGCTCTGCTTGTATTGTTCTGGGACCTTCTGCAATGAAAGCAGGACTCATGTCAGGGGGACTCTATTTGTAAAAGGTTAGAACAGTGCATGCAGTTATAGAAGACATGGGTGTTGTGAGCAGACAAGGAAAAGCAGAGGTGACTGGTCTCATGACAAAGGAATATTAGTTAGCATGGAGTTTTGTTCTGTGGTGGACATTTGCTTATGATCTTACTACTTTTAAGAAGATAGCATTTTGTGGCATAGCTGTGACATCATTTTCTCAGCTGTCCCTTGCTGGCTTCCTGTGTTATTTTTCACGGTTGGCTTCTATTTGTAACACTGCAGAGAACATCTTGTCAATACTTTCAGTCGCTTGCCACCTGTTTCTTGGGGATGGCAGTGCTAGGCCAGAAGGTGTTCACACAGGGTACCTGTGTCCCTGGTAATGGTTACGACCCCCAGAGCAGCTCATGACCCGGTCTGCCTCTTCTTCCAGGTCGATTACAAAGCTGATGAGTGGCTAATGAAGAACATGGACCCTCTGAACGACAACATTGCCACACTGCTGCACCAGTCCTCAGACAAGTTCGTCTCCGAGCTGTGGAAGGATGGTACGTTCTTTGCCCTCCACCCCTGCCTCACACATGGCCCGTCATCCTCCCAGTCTGCGGTGAACCCAGCTACCATACGAAGGGTCTGGCACCAGCCAGGTGTCTTGTCCTTTGTGGCTTTCACAAGGAAGGCCTCCCTGAGCTAAAAGGGAAAGGTTGTCTGAACAGTGGCACAGCCATGTCCTCTAAGGCTATGGCCTTTGCTGGCTGGCTGGCGCTAAAGGCTCCTCTGGCCAGGCACCTTCCACAGGTGACCAGCTTCCACGTGGCTTCAGCCTTTGCCTCACAGGTCTGCAGTCTCTACATTTCTGCCTTTCCTCCTCGGTAGACTGGTTGCTTTGAACCCGTTCTTTTTCTGTCTCTCCTTTTTCCCCTCTCCTCTGCCTGGGTCTTGCTTTAAACCTCTCTGTTGCAGAGATGCAGAACACTCAGAGAGCCTATTTCTATCGCCGCTTTCCCATTCTCCACCTAGAATCAGGTGACTGGCTGCCCGGAGTCGGGTCTCTTGTGTGGCATACCCAGGACTGTGCATGTTTCTGTCTTATTTTCCTTACCCCATGGCTCCTTCTGCCTGGCTGTACCTGTTCCCTGTGCTGCCCTGGGCTCCTGTCCTCAGTATGCTTGACACAGGCCTCAGTAAAATGCCAGGTTTCCAAGACTGTTGGGTTGTTAGAAGTTTTACATGTAGGCAAAATCATGAAGACCTGGTTAGAGCTCCCCCTAGAGGCTGTGTCTTCTGCTTGAACAGCTGTGTGTCCTGCATGAGGTTCAGATGTGCATGCCACTGTGTGTCTGTGGCTGAAGGGCAGCTGTGTGGTTCTTCAACACTTACTTAGAGAACACTGACTGTGTAGGCCAGCAGCAGGACACATACAGGGACCAGTCACCATGGGACCACATTCATCTTCCCCTCTAGGACTCCAGTGTTTTCTCCAGCCACTCACCCCCAGGCTTTGGTGGCCAGTAAAATCGGCACCGTGGTGGGTGAGATCAGAGGACTTGCAGCTCCACTCTGGCTTCCATTTGAAACAGACGTGTTTTTGTTTTTTGTTTGTTTTTAAACTGTCCTCATGTAAATAAGAGAGATCTGGTCACACAGGAGTAGGAACCGGTCTTTGCCACAGAACTCATATCTAGCCATGAATGCCTTCAGGTTTAGCTCAGCGCTTGCTCAAAACTGATCCCAATGGCTGCTGCTCTGGTTCATTTGGTTTTGTTGTTACCCTGGGGAAGGCAGGTCACTTTAGTGCTGCTGGGTGGGAGCTGTGTCTTTTTGGCTTGGTCTAGAGGACGAAGGCCCCTGGGCAGTACCCAAGCACCATTTGATACCAGATAAATATTCCGAGGAGAACCTTGGGAAGAATTTGGGCCAGCACTGGTTTGTTTTTCAGAACTTTCTGATGCCCTTAGTGTCCTTGCTTTAGCGGTCTCTGCTGGGGAGGACCATATGCATGTTGAGAACACTGAGCCTTGCCTACAGTGGAAGAACATATCTGGAGATCCTATTGTGTGGTCCCAGCACAGTGCCTATATTCAAAGGTTACTGTGAAGTCAAGGTACTATTTATTTTTCAGCTAGGACCCAGGAACCCACATGGGCTAAGCCAGCCTTAGGGAGTTCTCTCTATTTCAAACACATTACCAACTCATTGATTCTCCCAGAGTTGGCTAGGGCAAGGGACATGAGCATATAAGGCCAGCCTTGGAGATGCACTAGGGATGTGTCTCAGGACTCCGCTGTCGCCCCGGTACCTCTTGCCCGGGTCATCTCTGTCCTACTCAGAGGCCTTTGCACTTCTCATCTCTAATCAGAAGGGCCCTGCAGCTCCATACTGACCATCCTTTTTGTCTTGACGTCTGTCTCTCTCGTGCCGTCTGATCTGTCAGTGTGGCGCTGACTCCTTTTTGTCCCGATGTCTGTCTCTCTTGTGCCCTCTGATCTGTCAGTGTGGCCCTGGCTCCTTTTTGTCCCAATGTCTGTCTCTCTTGTCCTGTGCCCTCTGATCCGCCAGTGTGGCACTGGCACTCAACAAGCTGTATGTTCTTCACAGTGGATCGAATCATTGGCTTGGACCAAGTGGCTGGCATGTCTGAGACAGCACTCCCCGGTGCCTTCAAGACACGGAAGGGCATGTTCCGTACTGTTGGGCAGCTGTACAAGGAGCAGCTGGCCAAGCTCATGGCCACGCTGAGGAACACCAACCCCAACTTTGTCCGCTGTATCATTCCCAACCATGAGAAGAAGGTGCAAATACTTGGCGTGGTGGGGCAGGGCAAAGCTGTGTCCCTACCAGCAGGGCTCACCTACCCTTTTGTCACTAGCTCCTGGGTCCAGTAGTGAGCCCATCTACATGTGTTTTCCTCACCAGGCTGGCAAACTGGACCCACACTTGGTGCTGGATCAGCTGCGCTGTAATGGTGTCCTTGAGGGCATCCGTATCTGCCGCCAGGGCTTTCCCAACAGAGTGGTCTTCCAGGAGTTCCGGCAGAGGTGAGCTGGCCTGAGCCCTTTGCTTGGCCTAGGCTACATGTAGAGTAAGCCGCAGGTGGACGGCTTCCTGAAGGAACCTTTAGCTAGGGCTGTGTTACCATCTATGAATAGTAGGCTCTGGCCAGCTCTCGGCATCATTCTTTGTGCCTTGCGGGGAGATGGTTTTTAATTTCGGTTCCACCACTGTCTTGGTGGCTTTCCTGTTAATAAAGCACCATGGACAAGGCAGTTTGAACGGGGAGAGGGTTATTTGGGGCTCATAGTTACAGAGGATTGAGTCATCACTGTCACCTCCAAAGGCCACACTTCCTAAACCCCCTGAGCGACTACCAGCTGGGGACCTAGCATTTTAAATGCCCAGAGTACAGGAGGCATCTCTTTCAATCCAGCACAGCCACTTCCGTGAGAAGAGTTGTCCCCATCTTATTACTGGAAGGAATGTCATTGTGCCGGGTGATGCTGCGCCAATCCTGTGGCTGCAGCGACAGATGCAGCCAGACACTAGGGCATTGAAGGGGCCTTGAGGAGGTGGGGCGTAAAGTGCTGCAGCAGCATCTTGCTATTTGTTCCGGTGACTTGGGCTATGTGTCTAGCGACTGTTGGTGAATATTGTTCCCACGAGCAGCCATTTATTTCTTGGGCTGACTCCCAGGGAGGCTGTGAGCATGGCTGTCCCTGGGTCCCAGGTGAGGAGTCTGTGCAGTTAGCAGGGTGCAGGCACTGCCCGCAGCTTATACTGGTGACCAAAGCATTCCAGTGTCCTTTCTAAACTCACCCCTCCTCGACCATTTAGCCAAAGAGTGGGGTGCGACTGGGGTAGGACCCCCTCTTTGGAGCTCAATGAATACTGCACTCCTGCTATGCCAGCTGGTGACTTTAGTTTTTGATTGAGCTCTAGTGCATGCCTAGGTGAGCCATGGGTAGAAGGAACAACTTTTCTTTCCTTCCTCAGGTATGAGATCCTCACTCCTAACTCTATTCCGAAGGGCTTCATGGATGGGAAGCAGGCGTGTGTCCTCATGGTGAGTCCTGCGGCAGTTCCCTGGAGTGGGTACCTTTGGCAGTTGGGTCCCAGCTGTTCATGTGTCCATCCTGTGGGACGGTCGTTTTGATCTGTGTGCGTCTGTGCTGCGTGCTCTCTGCTTGTGCTCAGGTTCTGAGTTTTCTAAGTGTCTTGAGAGACAGGCTGCCCTCAGAGGCCTTGAGTGGTCAGGGATGTGTTGGAATCACAACACACAGCTAAGGACTAGGCTGTGGGAGATAGGATTCTGACAGGAGTTAGTTGTTGCATTCAGGGAATATTCTGTTGCTTTCTTGGCTTTGTTTTCTTTGGCCTTTTGCTCCGTGGGCTCATGGCAGCTCACAGCCAGGACTGTGAGTGGTCCTGGGTTCCACCCAGCATCTGGAATTTGTGCCTCTGGACTTTCCTCTGTACACCGTCCTGCCCTGACTTGATGTACACTGCACTCTGGGTTTTGGTTTAATGACCAATGGTCCCAGTGTCCTGTAGCCATTCTCGGGGTTCATCTTACCCTGGGCCCTTGCCTGTGTTTCTTATGCATCTTCTTATTCCTGGCCTGGCTTGTGAGCAGTCACTGCTTGCTGGCTCAAGAGTCATGGGATGGGGCTACTGGAATGAGATGCTGGAAGAAAAAAATTCTTCCATGTGCAGATTTGTTCAGTGATGGGGAGATTGAGATGGGAAGGAAGTGAGGCAGGGGGATATTGCCTGCTGTCCAGATGTTTGTCAGCCATTAGTTGGGCAGGGCAGGGTTGGGTAGGTGGTATTCTCCTTCGGGTCTGGATTACCTCTTCTCCAAGGACCCTTACCCATTTTCTCACCAAGTGGGCTGCCTGTTCCTACAGGGACCAAAGTCCTTCCTGGCTCTTCAGGGAAGATGAGTATGGCTATTCCTAGGTCTTTTCACATGGCAGGGGGCAGACCCACCCCTCTCCTAGTCTTTGGTCTTTCTACCAGGACTTCTTGCCAGACTAGAAAGGTTATTTATAGGAGCAGAGGTCTCTTCGAACCCATGTAGAGTACTCACTGACCAGACAGACAGGCTGGTGGTTCATGTTGCTGTCTGTATTAGTAACTTTTCTCATTGCTGGGACCATGTACTTGACAAATGGCAACTTCAGGGGGGAGCATTTGTCTTGAGTCAGGTAGAGTCCATCATGGGGGAGGAGAGGGATTGTTGGGAAGACAAAAGCAAGGCAGCTGGTCCCATGGCATCTGCATCAGGTAGGAGACATGAATGGCACTCAGCTGCTTCTTCCTTCCTCCCTTTTAAATCAGTCCACGACCCCAGTCTTTAGGACGGTGTCACCTACCTATTCCATCCTCAGGTAAAGTCTGGAAGCATCCTCACACAGACACCCAGAGGTGTGTCTCCTGGGTGATTCTGAATCCAGCCAGTTAACAGCAGAGAACCCACAGCATGTAGGCTTTCTAAGAGAGCCCTGCTGCTCTGGCACCCACTGGTGCTTTCATGCTATGTGGAGTGCTGACACTCTTGGGCAGTGCCCACAGCCCTGCTGGGAAGGAGGCACTGGTATTTGCTGTGTGCCCTCGTTTCTTTTCAAGCGGCAGCACCCCTCCCTTTTGCAGTTGAGGACAGTGGCCTCAGAGAGGGTACAACCCAGGCTCTCCAGGTGGTGTTGGGTCCTCGGGCCCAGGAGGGCGCTTGTTTTAATTTTAGTGCCCGTGTGCTGTAGCTGCTTCATAGTGGGCAGTGTCCTGGTTGAGCATCTGTGGAGTGTGACTCCAGAGGGTGCAGAGGCAGCAGGTAGAAGGGGTCTCAGAGGAGTCCTGTGTTTGACAGTCTGATTTGCCACTTTGCTCTGTGCTGGTCCTCCTCTCAGTGTCCCCGAGTCCCATGTTCTCTGGTCCTGGAGGCTCATAGAAGAGGTGCAGCTCCCCTCTAAGGACCCCTGGGACGTCTGCAGGTACAGAGTGATACAGTCTGCTTTCCTCCCTCTAGATCAAAGCCTTGGAGCTTGACAGCAACCTGTACCGCATTGGCCAGAGCAAAGTGTTTTTCCGGGCTGGTGTGCTAGCCCATCTGGAGGAGGAGCGGGACCTGAAGATCACTGATGTCATCATTGGCTTCCAGGCCTGCTGCAGGGGCTATCTTGCCAGGAAGTAAGTTGCAGGGACCCTCACTGTGCTCCTGCTGAGCAGAGCTTAGACAGCTGTAGTTGAAGGCCTCTGGGTCTGGGCAGAATCTGTCCGGGGATGGGCCCTAGGCACTTCCTGGATTTCTCATGTCGGTGGTAGAAATGGCTTTTTATAAATGAGTTTAGAAGAACATGTGAAAGTCAGGTAACTAAGCTTTGATTTGTCCCAAATGTCTGTTTATTGTAATCTCACCATGACACCAGGCACATCTTTGCCTGTCCTCCTGGAGTTGTATGCTCCACGGAAGCACCCTGAGCTCAGAATGTAAAGTTAGTGTGTTTAGATTCCCTTGCCATAGGACAGCAGGCAGAGCAGCAACATCTTGGTCCCCGAGTGTCTGATTATTCTCCAGGGCGTGTGCCAGTGTGAGTTGTGAGCCCTGAGGATGAGTGTGGGTTTGTGATGTTGGCAGAAATGGAGCTCCCCTGCCCACACCACACTACCTGCTTTGACAGCACATCGGCTGCTGATACTGTGCACCCCCAGCAGCTCGGACAGGAAGGCAGCATAGGCAGATACACCAAGTCCAAGTTTTCTGGGTACAGCTGGAAATCATGACCAAGGTCATAGTTAGACCTTATACTGACAGGATCCGCCACTGGTTTTTGTTGGTCCTTTATGCTTGTGAGTGCCTCAGTGGAGGGCAGTGATTGAATGACCCGAGCCCTTGCCAGTGGTGTGTTTGGTGACTCATGAGCCAGGGCTGTTGCTGTGTGTGTGCTTTCCCTCACTCTGAGTTGCTAACTGTGCCCTTCACCTGCAGGGCATTTGCCAAGAGGCAGCAGCAGCTGACCGCCATGAAAGTCCTCCAGAGGAACTGCGCCGCCTACCTCAGGCTGCGCAACTGGCAGTGGTGGAGGCTCTTCACCAAGGTGGGTGCTGGAAACCTGTGGCCTGGTACTCCACAAAGAACTCGGCCTCCTCTGCTCATGTAGGGGCTTGCTGCCCACACCACGAGTCTTTCCTACCGCTCCCCAGAGCCCAGCAGTGAGAGCCTAACCCGGTGCTGTCCAGAGTGTGTGCCGGCCATACCTCTTGTTTGCTATAGATGGCAGTGCCTGGGCTGGGCCAACTTAGAGAGCAGTTCTAGTGGGTAAGGTCCTGCCCAGCACTTTGTCCCCATTTTGAGAGACTCTAACCTCCTGAGGTACCCCTCAGAAGTTGTACTTTATACCCCAGTCTTTAAAAGCTGGGCGTGGTGGCGTGTGCCTTCAATCTCAGCCCTCAGGAGGCAGAGGCAGGCAGATCACTGTGATTTCAAGACCAGCCTGGACTACATAGTGAGTTCTAGGACCGCTAGCACTACATAGAGACCCTGGTTCCATTAGTTTGTAATGCGTGATAACTGCAGAATGTTAAATATGAAAAGCATTAGGAAGAGTCTAAAACTCCATGGCCCTCCCCACTGCACCAGCACTGATGTTTCTGTATTTACTCACACTCTCCCTTCTCGCTTGCAGTAAATGTCGGCTGTGTAAACTGCATTCTTCCACAGTCGTGTACTTTGCACTTTCTATTTAAAATTCTCATCAGCATCAGTTTTTAGGATTATTCCTTAGAGGCTAGCTCTGTGTATCATTCCTAAGTCTTGGTGCTATAAACAGTGCTGTCATGAACATCTTTCTGCAGTGTAATTAAGCAGGTCAGAGGCCTGTCGAGTGTTGCACCAGACTGACTTCCAGGAAGCCTGTACCTGCATGCACCTCCTCCCCAGATAGTAGGTCTGGTGGCCTCTCATCTCTAGAGCTTGTATGCTAGAGGTGAGGGAGCTGTCAGAGGTGGGCAACCCCTCGCCGGCCTTAACTCTGCCTCTGTCTTCTCTCCCAGGTCAAGCCTGTGCTGAACTCAATGCGGCATGAGGATGAGCTGTTAGCCAAGGAGATGGAACTGACAAAGATGCGAGAGAAACATCTGGCTGCTGAGAACAGGCTGACAGAGATGGAGACTCTGCAGTCCCAGGCAGGTGTCAGAGGCTCCACCCATCAATCCCAGCTTCTCTCAGTGCTGCCCCCTATTGGTCACCGGTAGGCAGGCTGGTTTGCAGCTTTGAGCATTTGCAGTTCAGTGGGAGACCAGCTTTCAGCTTCTCTTTATACCACCCTGGTACACACTCGTGTGCCGGAGGGAGGCTGCTCAGTGGAGTGGAGCGTTCAGGAGTGCAGGTTTAAGCTCCCATCCTACCATATAGCCCTTCGGCCTATTATGTGGATGTCTGAAGCTCTCGAGGGAAGGCCCAGGGTAGAGGATGTTAGGGCTGTGTGGGAGCTTGAACACTTCTTGTCCATGGAGGCCGGGGGCCTGAGCCATAAGCACCCACCCTGGAGCTGCTTGAAGATCACACATCGGCTCTCTGTTGCTGTGAAAATGTACCTAAGATAGTGAACCTCAAAGGGGGATTGAGAGATTTAGCCTGTGGTTACTGACTGTTATTTCTGGGCCCCTGTTGAGGCAGAATGTCCTGGTAGTGGGGGTGTGGCAGAGCAGAACTACTCAGTCCTTTGTGCCAAGAAAGCAGAGGGAAAAAAGGGGCCAAGGCCTTAATATTCCCCCCAAAGGTGTGTCCCAGTGATCTTTTTGCTTCAGGTCCCAGCTCCTAAAGTTCCAGTGGCTCCTAACAGTGCCTTCAATGGGCAACCAAGCCTTTAGTGCCTGCCTTGGGAGACATGTCCCATTTGGACCGCAAGGTCACAGGGAACTTAACCTTTGCCTGTGTTTTTTGCAGCTAATGGCAGAGAAGCTGCAGCTTCAGGAGCAGCTGCAGGCAGAAACAGAGCTGTGTGCCGAGGCTGAGGAGCTCCGGGCCCGCCTGACATCGAAGAAGCAAGAACTGGAGGAGATCTGCCATGACCTGGAGGCCAGGGTAGAGGAGGAGGAAGAGCGCTGCCAGCATCTGCAGGCGGAGAAGAAGAAGATGCAGCAGAACATCCAGGTACTACCCGTACCTGCTGGGCAGGGTGGGACACACGACAGACGCATGGATTCAATTGTCACATCAGTCGCCTTCTTTGTCCACTTGGGCATCTCTGTAGAGGCTTGCTGTTTGGGATGGTTGCTCATAACATGCAGCTCTCAAATCTCGAAGAATTCTACCCAGTTGAACATTGAGGCCATTGAGTTTTTCCTCTTTGGTCCCTGCTCCACCAGCCTCAAGCAGGTAGCCTTAGTGCATGGCTCTCTCTCACATGCTGACTCAAGTAGCCCTGGGAGCAGTGTGAAGCTGTGTTAGTCTTGTGCCTCGGTTCACATGCAGGTTCTCCGAGTGAGTGCCAGCCAAGTATGTCAGTCCCATGCCCTTCTTGTGCTCCTCTTCCTTTAGGAACTCGAGGAGCAGCTGGAGGAGGAGGAAAGTGCCCGGCAGAAGCTGCAGCTTGAGAAGGTGACCACCGAGGCCAAGCTGAAGAAGCTGGAGGAGGACCAGATCATCATGGAGGACCAAAACTGCAAGCTGGCAAAGGTGGGGCCTGTTGTTCCATGCAGTCCTGGGGAAAGCAGGGCAGCACAGGGCCGTGCCCGCCTGCCTGTTCAGTGCGGTGCCGTGGCTCTGCTCAGCAGTCAGTTGCTTCTCCCAGGGTGCCCAAGGTCTCTGAGCGCCAGCTTCATGTGTAGAGGGTTTTTCCATGAGTGAGGAGCCTGGGGGAGAGGCATACCATTTTTCCTTGGTGAAGCTCTTAATCCCCAAACTTTTGGGATTGAGGAAACTCCAGATGGCAGCCTCTTATAATGGCAGGGATGGATGGGGCCACTTGTCCCTCACCTGAATCAGTTGATACCCAGAAGCCTTTCTTAACCTGACCCCAGGAAAGTCTTGGTTGCCTGCATTTTTAGTATCTAAGGATGTGAATTTACCCATATGTCTCAGATGACCTGCCAGCTACTTCTTAGACTCAGTAAATCCTTATGAACTTGGCCAAGTGTTTAAGGTTTAAGTGTTTACCCTTGACTCATAGATTTCTGGTCTAGCCCTCCTTTGAAAGAGCTGAAGCGTGTGTCCTCAGCCGGCACTGAGCTCTGGTACTCTTCCTCCACTTCTAGGAGAAGAAGCTGCTGGAAGACAGAGTAGCCGAATTCACTACCAACCTCATGGAAGAAGAGGAGAAGTCCAAGAGCCTGGCCAAGCTCAAGAACAAGCACGAGGCAATGATCACTGACCTGGAAGGTGAGACACGCTGGGCACGAGCGTTCTGTGCGCCCAGATTGCCGAGCTGTGCACAGCTCATAGGCCCAGTGCTAGACCACTCCCTCAAGACAAGGCCTTCAGGCTTTAGGGACGGTATCTGCTTTTCTTGGGAGCCTGGGCTGCAGACTTATCGCTGCATGACTGGGTGGCTGTCTGTGTGAGGAGTGATAAGCATGAAGCTTGATACAGCATGTGTTGGGCTCGGCTGTCTCAGAAGCTGTCAGACTTTGACAGTTCTGAGGAGAAGAAAGAAGGAGGGATGCCAGGTGCTGGGTTGCCCTGGAGACACAAAGGCCTCAATAGCTTGTGGAACTGTTTCTTCATCTCAGAGTTAGGGCCATGGTGTCCCTTTAAACCTTCCATGTGTCTTACAAGTGCACAGTGTTTGGTTTTATACAAGTAATTCAGATCAGGCAAGAAGCCTGTGACTCCTGAGGGCTCAGTCTCTCCTCCTGCCCTCCCTGTCAGAGCGCCTCCGCAGGGAGGAGAAGCAGCGGCAGGAACTGGAGAAGACCCGCCGCAAACTGGAGGGAGACTCCACGGACCTCAGCGACCAGATCGCGGAGCTCCAGGCGCAGATTGCCGAGCTCAAGATGCAGCTGGCCAAGAAGGAAGAGGAATTGCAGGCTGCCTTGGCCAGGTGAGGCCCAGCTACTGGCCAGTGTTGCATGTACAGTGGCTTCCTTCCCTGTTCTTGGTGCTGCAATGTACCATGAGCATGCTCTCTGCTCCTGCTGCAGAAGAGCCCATGGTGAGATACTGATCTACAGTGTGGTCCAGGGTGTTTAATCCTCAAACAACCCACTCTGTAGTCCTCCCTCTCCGCCCCTTCCTCCCACATCCCTTTTTCCTCTCCCTTTCCTTGCCCCCTCTTTGGTCTCCTGCCCCCTCTTTCTTTGTTTACTCTGTGGTTATAGGCATATACTAAAAATGATTTTTGTACTTTTTAAATTCTTTTTTTAGATTTATTTATGGGGGTTGCACAAGGGGTATGTGCTACAGCGCACAGGGGAGGTCAGAGGACATTTTGCCTGAGTCAGTTCTCTTCTTCCATTGTGTGGGTCCCAGGGATTGAACTCAGCTGTCAGGCTTGATTGCAGGCACTTTTACCCGCTGAGACATTTCATCACCCTGTATACATTTTTAAAAATTTATCATTATTTTTAAGAGCAGCTTTAGGTTCACGGCTAGATTGAGCAGAAGGTTAATCATGTAAATTCAAAGCACATCTACAGTTTTTACTTACAGTTTTATTTCTTTTTAATCTTTTCAGTAAATGTTTGAATGTTATGTATTTAAGGTCTTCTTAATTTAGAAAATGAAATAATTCTGCTGTCCAGTTCTCACATGGTATTTTTCCTTAATATATATATATTTTTAAATGTGTGTGTGTGTGTGTGTGTGTGTGTGTGTGGTGTCTACTTGGGACCCAACAGAAGGCATTAGCTCCTGGACCTGGAGTTGTAGGCAGTCGTGAGCTGCCATGTGGGTGCTGGAAGTTGAACTCAGGTTCTCTGAAAGAACAGCCAGTGCTCTTCTCAGTCCTTGAGCCACCTTTCTGGCTCTACATTGTTCTTAAACATCCTGGATGGTTGAGCTTTGCTGGGGTTGACCCGCAGTCCCTGATTGTGACTACCAGAAGGTGCTTTGGCTGCACCTTCCTAAGATGACCTCATACTGATGTCACTGATCTCTTTGGCAGAGTGGAAGAAGAAGCTGCCCAGAAGAATATGGCCCTGAAGAAGATTCGAGAACTGGAAGCTCAGATTTCTGAGCTCCAAGAAGACCTGGAGTCTGAGCGAGCCTCCAGGAATAAAGCTGAGAAGCAGAAGCGGGATCTTGGAGAGGAGCTGGAGGCCCTGAAGACAGAGCTGGAGGACACTCTGGATTCCACGGCTGCTCAGCAGGAGCTGAGGTGTGCCACTTGGCGGGTTGGTCTTGCAGGACAGGGAGGTGTGGGAAGACCTGGCCAAGATGCTGTCCCCTACACACACATTACACACATGGCACAGTCCTCTGCACACACATGGTGGCCTGACTTTGCATGAACCGGGGAGCATGCACACTGATGGTTCCTCAGCAGCTTCTTCACTGAGTAGAATCCCTGCTGAAGAAACTGGTGAGACAGGGAGGCCCCTACTAGGGCTGAAAAGGCATGAGTCTCTGCAGTGTGCATGCTAGATTGGGCCTGAGGATGGATGAATGGTTAAGAACAGAGGCCAGTGATAGAGAATCTGGGAGTCTGGGTGTAGTGCAGCTCACTTGTAATCCAGCACTTGGGAGATGAAGCCAGAAGGGTAAGGAGTTCTGGGTCGTTCTTGGCTTCACAGGCAGTTTAAACATGAATGGCGTAAAATTTTGTCTTAAAAAACTAGGAGAGGGGGGTTGGAGAGATGGCTCAGCGGTTAAGAGCATTGCCTGCTCTTCCAAAGGTTCTGAGTTCAATTCCCGGCAACCACATGGTGGCTCACAACCATCTGAAATGAGGTCTGGTCTCCTCTTCTGGTCTGCAGACAGAATATTGTATACATAATAAGTAAATAAATAAATATTAAAAAAAAAAAAAACTAGGCGAGGGGGCTGGAGAGATGGCTCAGCGGTTAAGAGCATTGTCTGCTCTTCCAAAGGTCCTGAGTTCAATTCCCAGCAACCACATGGTGGTTCACAGCCATCTGTAATGAGGTCTGGTGCCCTCTTCAGGCATGCATGTAGACAGAATATTGTATACATAATAAATAAATAAATATTAAAAAAAACTAGGAGAGAGAAAGAGAAACTGTGTGAAGTGCCTCTGCCTCCTTTAGGCCTCTGCAGTCGAGATGAGCCAAGAGACAACAGTGTCCTGGGATGCTTGGCCTCCACTCTAAGTGTGTTTTCTTTCCAGGTCGAAACGTGAGCAGGAAGTGAGCATCCTGAAGAAGACCTTGGAGGATGAGGCCAAGACCCATGAGGCCCAGATCCAGGAGATGAGGCAGAAGCACTCCCAGGCCGTGGAGGAGCTGGCCGAGCAGCTGGAGCAGACCAAGAGGGTATGGGAACTCTGGGGAAGGCAGGCGCTGTCTGGGGAGGGGTCCGATGGGTCTTGCAGCATCTAAACCAATGGCTGGGGAGATCAGAACAGGTGTGGTCCCGACTTTGTCAGAATGACCTGGACAAGTAAGTTCCTCCATGCCTTAGTTTTCATGCCAGTAAAGGAGGATGGCGGCTGGTCTGTCTGTCTTGTTATCTGAGGTTGAACTGAGCATGTGTTCAACCTGTAAAGCTCAGTGTTGATTCTGTGATGATGACATGTTTTCATCTGTAACACCCTACCAGACCAAGAAGCTCTGGAATACCCATGATCTTGACCCTGAATCTGAGGGGCACTCATACTCTCTTCTGACTAGGAGATCTCTTCTTATACTAGCAACAGGAAACCCTGGTGTTGTCCGTCCAGGCAGCTGATAGCTGACGACTCCTTCTGGGCAGGCTCTGCCTTTTTGGCTTCCAGCTCCTATCACTATTGGTGACAGCTTCAGCAGTCCAGGTCTCTTCCATGTGACAATGGCTTTGCACTCAGGGTCCTGTTACCCTTGGCCATGTCAAGCCCTCTCTGCTGTGTGTAATGGAGTTGTTTTGCATCTATTTTATGAGCTGCACATTTTTAGTTTTGTGTTTTTGAGATAGGTTTTGTTTATGTAACTTTGACTAGCTTAGAACTCACGATTGGACCTGGCAGGCTTTGAACTCAGAGAGATCTACCTGCCTCTGCCTCTTGTGTACTGGGATTGAAAGTGTGCACCCCACACCTAACGCCTTCATAGTTCTTAAAAGACTATCACATCAGTGCTTTGAACATTAGATTTCAAGTTTAGGAACCGTTTTCTTTGTTTTACGATTGTTGCTAAAATCCCTACAGATGACCCACGAAACTTCATATAGTAGAATGGTCCCTCCATTCACAGAGGAGAGTTGGACAGTACTTTTACTTACCCTTAGGGATTTGAGAATAGGTGCAAATGAGGCTTTCCTTCTTCAGGGCTCCTGAGACTGAGGCAGCGGTCCTTGACTCTATCGACGTCAGAGAGACCAGGCCCTACCAAACCCTGGATGCCCATTACACCCTTGTCTTCTCCACCAGGTAAAAGCCACCCTTGAGAAGGCAAAACAGACCCTGGAGAATGAGCGAGGAGAGCTGGCCAATGAGGTGAAGGTCTTGATGCAAGGCAAGGGTGACTCAGAACACAAGCGCAAGAAGGTGGAGGCCCAGCTGCAGGAGCTGCAGGTCAAGTTCAGCGAGGGAGAGCGTGTGCGCACCGAGCTGGCTGACAAAGTCTCCAAGCTGCAGGTGAGGCTTCTGTGGAACCCTGAGCCTGGGCCGTTATAACCTGCTGTCTCATAAACATGCTTCCTCATACCGCCTCCTCAGCCAGGTCCCCGTGGTTCACCTCAAGAGGAGTCTGGCTTTGTCAGAACAGTCCCAGGCACTCAACCCTTGCCTTTCTCTTTCCTACCCAGGTGGAACTGGACAGCGTGACCGGTCTCCTTAACCAGTCTGACAGCAAGTCTAGCAAGCTCACGAAGGACTTCTCTGCACTGGAGTCCCAGCTTCAGGACACACAGGTGAGTACAGTGTCAGGAGTCCTAGCTGCCACACCTCTGCGTCTTGTTTGCGGACACTCTGAGCACTCCTCATCCTGTATCTGGGTTGTGGGTCCTCAAGGCTGTGGCACTGCACCTCCTCAGCATCCCCTTTGTCCTCTGAGTAGGAGCTGCTGCAGGAGGAGAACCGGCAGAAGCTGAGCCTGAGCACGAAGCTCAAGCAGGTGGAGGATGAGAAGAACTCCTTCAGAGAGCAGCTGGAGGAGGAAGAGGAGGCTAAACGCAACCTGGAGAAGCAGATTGCCAACCTCCATGCCCAGGTGTGGTACCTTCCCTGGGATGAGGGAAGTGGTTGAGGCGGGTCAAAAACTGTGTTGGACCCCTGGAACCCTCATGGTGCAGCAGGCTTGTCCTTAGTAGTCCTGGAAAAAGATGTGTACAGACCAGGTGCCAATGTGGAGTGTTTGCTTAACTTCTCGTTCTGTCCAGATGACCGACATGAAAAAGAAGATGGAGGACGGGGTAGGGTGCCTGGAGACGGCAGAGGAGGCAAAGAGGAGGCTCCAGAAGGACCTGGAAAGCATGAGCCAACGGCATGAGGAGAAGGTGGCTGCCTATGATAAGCTGGAGAAGACCAAGACGCGGCTGCAGCAGGAGCTGGATGACCTGCTGGTAGACCTGGACCACCAGCGGCAGAGCGTCTCCAACCTGGAGAAGAAGCAGAAGAAGTTTGACCAGGTGTGGTCTCTACACCACCTTCTGTGTCCTCCCTAGGCAGGGTGGTGGGGTGGGCACATCCAGGTGCCTAGTCTGCAACTTGCTTAGGAGCCCATGGAGGAAGTAACCAGAAACCAGAAGAGGAGCTAGGATTTAGATTTTAGCCAACGCTTGTTCTACCGTGGACATGCAGACACTGTGGCCAGATGGAGTAACGTAATAAAACACAGGGTCAACAAGGGACAGACCAAGCCTGTCCCCACCATGTTTAAGACCTTTATTTTTTCTTCTTTTGTTCTTAAATACATTTAGTTATTTGGTGTGGCTGTGTGTATGCATGTACCACAGTGCATGTGTCAAGGTAGAGGACAACTTGCGGAAGCCTGTCTGTTGTCAGACTTGACATTACCTGCAGAGCCATCTTCCTGGCCTCATGTTAGATAAAGTTTCATTATTCATAGCCACAGTTATTTATATGCTGCTGCTAGCAAGAGCTGTAGACAGTGGCATAGCTGCCACAAGAGGCTGTATGGCCTACCACCTCCCTGGCCCTGTATGAAAAGTTCTCCCGATCCATGGAACAGGTGAAGAATGAACCAAAAAGACAAGGAGGGCAGGAAGATGAGGGATGGCAAGGTTGAGTCAGCATAGAACAGGCGCAGAGGTTGCACCCATCTTTGGACGAGGGCCCCATATGCGATCTAAGCTTTAAGAAGCCAGGCTCTCATCTTTTCAAGAATCCTGTCAGCCTGCTCTTCTTGAGAACCAAGATTGGCCACGTTCAGGGTGGGTGGTGATTTTATTTCTGTTCTGTCTTCCAAGGGGCACCTGGTAACATAAATCAGACTTAAGCAAAGGGGTTGCAGAGGTGGTCAGCAGTTAAGAGCAGTTACTGCTCTTCTAGAGGATCTAAGTTTGATTCCTGGCACCCGTGCCAGCCAACTCACAATCATCTTTAACTGTAGTTCTACGGAGTCCAGCACACTCTTTAAAAACCTAGGCAGAGGGTTGGAGAGATAGCTCTGGCTGCTCTTCCAGAGGTTCCGAGTTCAATTCCCAGCAACCACATACATGGTGACTCACCGCCATCTATAATGATATCTGGCCTCTTCTGACCTGCAGGCACACGTACAGACAAATACTGTATATATAGTAATAAATCTTTTTTAAGAAATTAAAAATAAAAAACCCCGACCCAACAATAACAACAACAACAACAGGAACAAAAAACCTAAGCAGAGATCTAGTATAGTGCTAGAGGAATCCTTGCTCTCATTCTGCCAGGACACTGCTGGAGCCAGACAGTCGGGCAGCAGCCTTGGCCCTGTTCGTTGTGGGTCTGGCTGTGGGATCCCAACGGTCTGCAGTCTCAGTCTCATAGTATGACATCTTTCCCCAGCTCCTAGCCGAGGAGAAGACCATTTCTGCCAAGTATGCAGAGGAACGCGATCAAGCTGAGGCTGAGGCCCGCGAGAAGGAAACAAAGGCACTGTCGTTGGCCCGGGCCCTCGAGGAGGCCATGGAGCAGAAGGCAGAGCTGGA
Organism: Myodes glareolus; assembly: GCF_982192425.1. Taxonomy (NCBI): domain Eukaryota; kingdom Metazoa; phylum Chordata; class Mammalia; order Rodentia; family Cricetidae; genus Myodes; species Myodes glareolus. The sequence goes on from NC_142044.1 coordinate 43,248,674, forward strand.
ACGGCTCAACAAGCAGTTCCGCACAGAGATGGAGGACCTCATGAGCTCCAAGGATGACGTGGGCAAGAGTGTGAGTGCTGGGCTGGGGTCCTGGGCCCAGGAGAGCCACATGTGTGTGGTCTGAGTTTAGGATTCATTGCTGTCTGTGCCTCTCAGTAACTCGGGCTCTCTGCTAGGTCCATGAGCTGGAGAAGTCCAAGAGGGCCTTAGAGCAGCAGGTAGAGGAGATGAAGACCCAGCTAGAGGAGCTGGAGGATGAGCTTCAGGCCACGGAAGATGCCAAGCTCCGTCTGGAGGTGAACCTGCAGGCCATGAAGGCTCAGTTTGAGCGGGATCTGCAGGGCCGGGATGAACAGAATGAGGAGAAGAAGAAACAGCTGGTCAGACAGGTGTGTGTGACCTCCCTACCTCTGGAAAAGACACAAGGGACTGCCCTCCTGCCTTCTGCAACATCTGAGCCTAGGAGGGGCTCCTGGGCTACCCTCTATTGCCTCATTTCCCAGTCCTCTGTCCCAGGACTCAATGACTTACTTTGTTCTCTGATGGCCCCCATGGGCCCCTGGGATCTTTCAAAGCTGGCCTGAGCTCGTCTGAGCTCAGCGCTTGCAGTGAGCTTCAAGCACGAGGCCTGCCTCCTGAGCTGCTGATGTTCCTCAGGTCCGGGAGATGGAGGCAGAGCTGGAGGACGAGAGGAAACAGCGCTCTATGGCCATGGCGGCACGCAAGAAGCTGGAGATGGATCTGAAGGATCTGGAGGCGCACATCGACACAGCCAATAAGAACCGGGAGGAGGCCATCAAACAGCTGCGGAAGCTCCAGGTGAGGCAGACCTGGGTTGGCCACAGACGAGGGGATCTGTAGTGGCAGGGAGTCGGGGCCTGTCCCACTGTGAGCCTGTATGTGGGAGCTCCTAGGTTGTCTCACAGGTGAGGCTCAGGTTCAGAATGGAAACGGTGATACGAGGGGCTGAGTACATTAATCCAAGGAGAAAGTAGTTGGACATGCTGAAGAGTCAGGGATGGTAGCCATTTAAAAGCAGGCTTCCAGAAGAAACCAGGTACCGATGGTTCAGGTTCTGAGAGGTGGCTTAGAGCCTGGGGCATATACATGGAATTTTCACTCACCAGTGATTAAAGACTAATATTAATAAAACAGCTGCTGAGTGTCCCTCATGCCTAGTGTGTCAGCAGAAGGAAAGATTAAATATCACATGGCAAGTTTGTGAGGCATAGAATGTCAGCTTGTTGGTGGCATTTTTAAGGGCCACATATAACAGGAGTCACACTCTGCCTCTGAGAATGCCGTTGTGAGATTTATCTGCAGAAGGAAAAGGGGACTGTTACAGAGGATCTTCAGATTGGGAACAGACGGCAGGAGGGTGATAGGGGACTGAGTTTTCTGCCTTGTAGCTTCATAGTCTGGCAGGAAGCGTATTTACTGTCTTGTCCCTGAGCTCACTTGGTCACTGACTGGTCGCCACATCGGGTGGTGCCTCTGGCATCAGCGTCAAGTCAACAGGAAGTTATAAGGAGTAAGTAGCTTTCTAAGTCCTTAGAGGAGGAGGCAGGTGCAGAGCCACTTTTCTTTGGTTACTTTTCTGCCCGTTTATAATAGGGTTGGTCAGCATGGTGCCAGGCTCAGAGATGTGCCCTTTTGGGGACGTGGTCCCTGAAGGCTACCCTGTAGAGGGCAGAGCAGGTGTGAAGTAGGTGGACATGGCAACCTCTCCTGTACACAGGCCCAGATGAAGGACTGCATGCGGGAGCTGGACGACACACGTGCCTCCCGAGAGGAGATCCTGGCGCAGGCCAAGGAGAATGAGAAGAAGCTCAAGAGCATGGAGGCTGAGATGATCCAGCTGCAGGAGGTGGGCCAGCGGTGGGGGCACAGGGCTGCTGCCTTCTGGTCAGCGAGTGGCAGCCTGGGGCCTTTTCCTGTCAGTGGGCCTCAGAGCAGCCTCCTGGAGGGAGTTAATAGAAGGGTCCCCACCAGGCCTTACCCCTACCGCACACCTTGGCATGGTGTGATGTGTGTGTTCATGCACGTGCACATTTGTAAAGGGGAAAAGGATGAGATTTCGCACTCAAGAGCTGGGCAGTGGACCCCACCTCTTAAAGAAGAATGTGATCATTTAGTCCCCAGTCCATTTCATGAGCCAGTGCATTGATCATGAGCTTACAGCAGTTGTACCTGACAAGGAGGGTCCTGAGTGCCCCCAGAGCTGCCGGTTTGGTTACACATGAAGCATGTGGTGGAGAGGGGGAGGGTGGTGTTTCCAGATCTGGTTGACTCCATGAAGTGCCGTTGCTGGTTTATGAAATGCTAGGTCAGACCCTCTTCTCTGGCATGGCTCTTCTGTTCTTATGGGTGTGGGATGACTCCCTCTGTTGTCACCATCATGCTTGGTTCTCTGGAGGCTTCCACAGCCCACCTGCTGCCCTTGGTGGGCTCAGTCCTGGACTCAGCCTACTCCATAAACCTTCTCAGTAATGACTTGACTATATGCAGAGGAACCAGCACTGCTGATCTGTTCACGCAGCTGTCCCTGTTAGGCCTTGGTGGTTCCTGTTTATAGCCTGACTCTTAGCCTGAATCCAAGTACTTAGACACAGGGGCTTTATAAACACGTGCCTAAAGGTGCCCCCGGGTGGAACTGACCCTGTGAACTAGAGGAGTTCCTGGGGAAGGGTTTTGTGGAAGGACAGAGGGGACTTGTGTGGACTGCTGCACTGAAGACTGTGTTGGTCCTAGTGGGTCACATTCTGGGTCCTTGTGGCAGGAACTGGCAGCCGCTGAGCGTGCTAAGCGCCAGGCCCAACAGGAACGGGATGAGCTGGCCGACGAGATCGCCAACAGCAGTGGCAAAGGGTGAGCCAGAGGGAGGAAGCACAGGGGTGCCTGGAGGACCTCCCCACTTGTGCAGGTCCTTACTTCTCTGGGTCCCCAGGGCCCTAGCGTTGGAGGAGAAGCGGCGACTAGAGGCCCGCATTGCCCAGCTGGAGGAGGAACTGGAGGAGGAACAGGGCAACACGGAGCTGATCAACGACCGGCTGAAGAAGGCCAACCTGCAGGTGAGCGCCAGGATAGCAGCTGACCTTGCACTCTGGGGTCCACACTCTTCATTTGAGCTCCCTGTGGTGAAGCGCCCATGGTGGGCAGAAATAGGAGGAGTGCCCACTGTTGTGACTGTGAAGGCTGTGACCGTCAGACCAGGTTTCAGGAAGTTTCTGAGTCCTATTTGTCAGCAGATTCCTTTCTGAGAGAGCTGGGGTGTTTGTTGGTCCTGGTGTCTGAGGAAAGGGTCTTCCTGGGTCCATGCAGGTGGGACCCAGCCTACCCTTGAGGTCGCTGTATTCCCTTCTTGCAGATCGACCAAATAAACACCGACCTGAACCTGGAGCGCAGCCATGCTCAGAAGAATGAGAATGCAAGGCAGCAGCTAGAACGCCAGAACAAGGAGCTCAAGGCCAAGCTGCAGGAGATGGAGAGTGCTGTCAAGTCCAAATACAAGGCCTCCATTGCTGCCTTGGAGGCCAAGATTGCACAGCTGGAGGAACAGCTGGACAACGAGACCAAGTAGGTGCCCCACCCAGACTGAGGGCACAGTGGTGTTCTTACTGTCCATGCAGGCTAGGTCAGGAACGAGCTCTGTCTTCCAGGCCCCACAAGCCATCTTCCTTGTTCTGAGAAGTATGTGGAGTTTGGATGGGAACCCATATCCCACACCTAGAACTGGGGACTCTGTGGGCTTTTCTAGTGAGAAACCCCACCTAGCTGTGTCGGGGCTCAGAACTGAGACTTGGAGGTAATGAGGATCGTTCTGGGTCCCAAGCTTTAGTTTCTCCATAGACTAGCTTCTTCAGTTGTCTTGTGTCAGCCCAGGCCCCATCCTGAGATGGCAGCTACTAGGTGCCCAGAAAAGACTAGGACCTCAGTCTCCAGACCTCCATGTGGCTCCAGGAAATACCATTTCCAGTTGCTGTCTCGTTGGCTGTGTCACCTGGTAGAGAGGATTCCCCTTCAGTCACCATGTCTGTCCTACCCAGGGAGCGCCAGGCAGCCTCCAAGCAGGTGCGCCGGACCGAGAAGAGGCTGAAGGATGTGCTGCTGCAGGTGGAAGACGAGCGGAGGAATGCGGAGCAATTCAAGGACCAGGTTTGTGCTCAGGCAGAGCCGTGTTCTGGGTGGGCTGCCCTTTCTGAGCCCCTTACCGTACCACGTGTCTCTGCAGGCCGACAAGGCGTCCACCCGCTTGAAGCAGCTTAAGCGGCAGCTAGAGGAGGCAGAAGAGGAGGCCCAGCGGGCCAACGCCTCACGCCGGAAGCTGCAGCGTGAGCTGGAGGATGCCACAGAGACAGCTGATGCCATGAACCGAGAAGTGAGCTCCCTGAAGAACAAATTGAGGTGAGCCAGTCTCCTGTCTTACGCTCCTTCTCAAGGTAGTTTGTTCCAAGCGCGTTTCAGAACACCATCTTCCAGAGCCAGTGTGCAAGATGGCAGTGCATAGTGACAGATGTCGAGGGTACCCACCCTAGTGTGACCACCCGGGGCTTCTTGCCTCTGGGGCTTAGCCAGGCTCCTGAATGAACTACAGTTCATTCCCAGCCTTTTGTTTTGTTTTTCAAGACAAAGTTTCATGTTGTAACAGCTCTGGCTGTCCTGGAACTCTCTTTGTAGTCCAGGCTGACCTAAAATTCACAGAGACCCACCTGCCTCTGTCTCTGTTAAGATTAAAGATGTGCACCACCACCACCTGGCTTTTTCCAGCCCGTTTTAACAGTCCATCTTCTTGGAGCTTGAAGCCTAATGGGGGTGTTTCCATGCTGAGGTTTTTTGAATTGGCTGCTGGAGGCCTCTGGCCTGAGTCTGCACTCCTAGGAGATGCCCAAGAGGGAGTGCTGGCGTCTGGATGCAGCATGGAGGAAAGCGAGGCTTCTGTCAGTGTGAGAGCTTTGCTGACTGCAGCAGATCTTGGCGAGTCCCCATTCTTCTTCCAGTCAGGGCATTTTCTCTCTCTCTTTCTTTCTTTCTTTCTTTCTTTCTTTCTTTCTTTCTTTCTTTCTTTCTTTCTTTCTTTCTTTCTTTCTTTCAGCTTGAAAATAAGACTTTTTAAGAATTTCATCTGTATTTTCTAACGTGATCAGAGGATGCCCCCGACTTTGGTGTGAACAACTGTTCCCCGAGCTTCCCGGTTCACTATTTCTTTTTGTTTTGTGGTGCTGGGATGGAACTGGGGTCCCACATGTATTAGGTGTGTGTTCTGCCACTCACGCCGAGCTCACCCTGCCTGTCCTGAGGTGTGAGCACAGCCGCCTTCTGCTGGTGTTCTGTGGCAGGTAAAGGCTGGGTTGCTCCGGTCACCCGCTCCCCTGACAGTGCTGCCTGCCCAGTACAACTCACTTCTGGCGGGAGTGCTCCCTGACCACCCCTCTAAAGATCGCATTGAAACCTACCTGCTGGGCTGCCCATCCCTCCTTAGCTGGGCCCTACTGACACTGCCTCTGCCCCTCCTACAGGCGTGGGGACCTGCCGTTTGTTGTGACCCGTCGACTTGTCCGGAAAGGCACCGGCGACTGCTCAGACGAGGAGGTTGATGGCAAAGCAGACGGAGCTGAGGCCAAGCCAGCTGAATAGGATCTTCTGCTGCCTGAGACAACAGACAGACAGACGGCTCTGCCTCCCCTCCCCAGCCCTCCACACCCCTGCCTTGAGACTGCTGTGATCATGACCCCCTCCTCCCAGGCCTTACTGAGGGCATTGGCTTCCTCTGCTGCTGCCCTTTCAGCCCTCCTTACCCTTCAAGAATCTGATACCAAAGAGTCCAGGCTGGCCCAGGCTGGGTGACCAGCAAGGTTTTGCCCCACTTGCCTGAAAGCACAGGTGGTGGGCAAGGAGGACAGCCATGGGAGTGGGCACAAGAGTTTTCTATGAATCTATTTTTTCTTCAGATAAAGGTTTTACTGCTCAGGCCCTGTAGAAGTGTTGTCACCTCCCCCACCTTTGCTGCCAGCTCCCCCCACTCCTCCCTCTGCTGTTGGCAATCACACATGGTGACCTCACACCTGCCCGATGGCCCTCTTCCCTGGGCCCTTCCTGGTCCAGAAGGAGCAGTCCAGGGCTTCCACCTCTGTGCTGGGTACAGAACAGGGGGCACTCGGAGAATTTCCCCCACTCCCTCCTGGGTAGCACGGGGTCCTCTGCTCCTTCCGATTGTAAAATGTCTCAAGTGCAATGCCCCTCCCTCCCTCCCTTGCCGAGGGCAGACTGTCCTGGCACCGGGGCAGCCAGACAGGGCATCAGGGCCACACTGAAAAGGCCAACAGCCTTCCGGTGGCTTCTCCCAGCACTCTAGGGGACCAAATATATTTAATGGTTAAGGGACTCGCAGGCCTGGCAGCCAGAATATCCAAGAGCTGGGGCCCACCGTGCACTCTTGTGCCTCTCCTAGGACGGGGCCAAGGGCGGCTGAGCTGCACCGCGCTAGAGCTTCAGATCTGCCTTCCACATGGATGTTTTTGAAAGAAAAAAAAAAAGGTTTTTCTTTTTTCCTTTCTTGGAGTAAGTGCTATAGTTCTGGGTGTTTTCACTGCCTTTCCTCTGGAGCCATGTTTAGAAGAGAGTAGCCTGCCCTCCAATGGTCTGCACTGGTTGCTGAGTTTTCCTGTGCACCTCACTGTTTTGTAAATGCTGCGTTCAGACTCCCTTATGGCAAGAAGGCTTTTTTTTTTTTTAAAGGGAAAAAAAAAAAAACAACCCAGACTAAATAAACAGTCAAATCATGAAGCTGTATGTGCCGGAAAAGCTCTGAGTTCAGGTCCCCGTTGCCGTCACGACGGAGTGAGTGGGACTCGCACCCCCTTTTTTATATAATAAAAGTGCCTTAGCATGTGTCGCAGCTGCCACTACAGTACGCTGGTTTACAGGTGTTCCTACTGAGCGTCACAATAAAGAGTACCGTGTCCTTCTCTGCCGTGTCTGGGTGTCTGTCCACAGCAGAAGGTGGCCCCGCAGGGCTGTCTCGGCTGTCCCGAGAGACTGCACTTGGTTTTCTGGTTTGGCTGAGAGGACTCTGAGAAATCTCAGGCAGCCCCAGGGGCTCACAACCTGAGAAATTAAGAGGCTCCACCCTCCATGCAGGCAAAGAGGCCGAGCTGCCATGGGCCCAGGGCTCATTCAGGTTTGCCTCTCCTTCCACATGCTCTTCCACATGCTCTTTTCTCTCCTAGGAGGGAATTATCACACTGAGAGTGAGGTGCTGCAGGTCTAGAGGCAGCAGTCTCCAAGGAGGAAGTGGCAACACCCCATAGCAACAGTGCGGGGTGAAGCCCATGCTCTAGGGAAGAAAGGGTCCAGAAAGTGTCCTAGACCAACACTGTGCTTCGGAGAAACCAGAAGGCTTGGGAGACAAGACTCCATCAGATGAGTTTCTAATGGGAAGAATAGAGGGCCACACCCCCAGAGCAGCCTGGATCCTGCTGGATTCACACGGGGTTCCAGCTCACCTTTGCTGTTTTATCAGTTGCCTGCTCGTTCCTAAGTGTGGCTCTTCACAGCTTAGCGCATTTCCTTGCTATTTGTGTTGATTTGCAGCATGGGACTTGGAGTCTACATCCTTGTGCTTGTTAGCAAGGTCTGACCTTTAGCCCTTGACTCAAGTTGAGTGTTGATTTTTCTTGTCAGGTTTTGTGAAGAAATCTTTTGGACAAGAGCTGGCCACAGCCAGCATCTGTGTGGAGCCCAAGCCTGGCCAATATACCAGCTGCCAGAGCTGGTGTCCTTCTTTTCAAAAGTCTTTTTATAGTATGAATATTTTGTCTGCATGTGTGTCCTCCATGTGTGTACCTGGTCCCCATGGAGGTCAGAAGAGGGTAGCAGATTCCCCGGAACTGGAATTAAAGGCAGCCATGAGCACCACATGTGTGCTGATAATTGAACCCAGGTCCTCTGCAAGAGCAGCCAGTGCTCCTAACCTCCGAGCCATCTCTGCAGCCCTGTCATGGTGTACTTTCTTACAATCACTGCAGACCTGCTACTTCAGAGAGTCTGGACTCAGAATGTCACCAGCTTGCCAGGGGATTCAAGTGCATGCCAAGCTCGGAGAGCCTGGTGTGGACCCACAGGGGTGCCTGTCCAGTTTGGACGGTGGAGATGGGAATCCTTGCTCAAACCCTGTAGTTGCTTCATTTCCACTTCCGAGTAAAATGAGCGGAAAGCCCTACCTACACACCAGCCCGTGCTGGTTCTTCCTTTCCTAGGGTAGCATCACTACATGCCAGATGGCTTACAACAGAGAGCTGCTGTCAAGTTCAAAGCTGAGGGGTCAGTCAGCTCCAGGGAGAATCTGGTGGGTCTGTGTCTTCTGTGGCTTGTCGCAGCCTCCAGTGTCTGTTTTGTTTAAACACAGCCTCTTCCCTCTGTCTTTAAAGTTTTTTTAAAGATTGAAACATTTTTAATATGTATTTATCATTGTATGCTTGTATGCGTGGTGCCACGGTGGTCAGAAGAGGGCATCAGATCTCCCACACACACACATGCTGGAGTCATGTGGTTGTGAACCACCATGTTGGTACTAGGAATTGAATGCGAGGACCTCTGCAAGACAAGTACTGTAAGATGTGGAGCCATCTCTCCAGCCCCTGAAAATTTAAGAAAATTAGGCTGTGTGTGTGTGTGTGTGTGTGTGTGTGTCTTAATAGAGTTTTGTTCCATGTATGGGTGCTCTATCTGCATATACAACTTCATGCCAGAAGAGGGTATCAGATCCAACTGTAAATGGTTGTGAGTCACCATGTGGTTGCTGGGAATAGAACTCCAGACCTCTGGAAGAGCAGCCAGTGCTCTTAACTGCTGAACTATCTCTCCAGCCCCTCTGTGTCTTTTAAAAGGACACTCGGCATTAGATCTAAGACCCACACAAGTAATCCCAGATTCGCAGTTTATGGGCCCTGCCGAATCCCACTGCAGCCTCCATTCTGGTTATAGCGATCAGGTGCTGTAAATTTCAAGAAGGCACGACAGTGACATCAGCCAATGTTCCTTGGTGACTGAGGAGCGTGGTGGAGCCCTGGACACACACTGCAGAGCTGCCTAGTGGAGTGCCCCCTCCCCCACTTCAGGAATCTGCTGAACTTGAAGCTGGATCCTCTCTGGTTAAAGCACTATCTTCAGCACACGGCAGAGTCTCAAGGCAAACTCCGGCCCCTTGGGTCCATTACTCATCCTGTTTGAAATCAGAGTCCCAGAGCTGCTGTGTTGATGCAGCAAATGTGCCTGATGCTCCTGATGATTACATGTGCATCGAACCGAGGGCAGAGGGCAGCGTTCCATGGGAATTGCAGTGTCTTCATCAGGGTTTCTGCTGCTGCAAAGAGAACATGACCATATAACTCTTACAAAGGAATGCATTCCCTCGGGGCTGGCTTACAGTTCAGAGGTCTAGTCTATTATCATCATGGCAGGAAACATGGTGGCTTGCAGGCAGACATGGTGCCGGTGAAGGAGCTGAGAGTTCTCCATCTTGATCCACAGGCAACAGGAAGTCAACTGTAACAGAAGGTGTAGCTTAAGCACAGGAGACCTCAATGCTCACCTCCAAAGTGACACACTTCTTTCAACAAAGCCCATATCTCCTCCAAAAAGGCCACACCTCTGAATAGTGCTACTCCCCTTGGGGGCCATTTTCTTCAAACACGTGGTTTAGATCCTGTCATCTTTATAGTTAGTTCTCAACCTTGAAGCTGACACATTTGGAGAAAGGATGTTCCTTCCGAGCAAAGACAGGACCATTCTCTGAACGACACTGGCGGTCAGGCTGCAGTGGCTGGGAGCAATGACTGCCCTTTTCTTTCCAAGGCCATCATCCAGGGTTGCCTGTGCTGGGGTATCCAGCTTGTCCTCCAGTGTTTGCTGGGATCAAGGTAACCATGGTGGCCCGGTTCATTTGACTGCTGATTCCTGTACCGTCCACTAGGTGGAGAGCTGTCTTTCTACCTGAGTTGTTCTGCAGGTTTCTTTCTTTCTTTCTTTCTTTCTTTCTTTCTTTCTTTCTTTCTTTCTTTCTTTCTTTCTTTCTTTCTCTCTCTCTCTCTCTCTCTCTCTCTCTCTCTCTCTCTCTCTCTCTCTCTCTCTCTCCTTTCTCTCTCTCTCTCTGGTTTTCAATATAGGGTCTGACTGTGTAGCTCTGGGGGTCCTGGAACTAGCTCTTGTAGACCAGGCTGGCCTCGAACTCACAGAGATCCGCCTGCCACGGCTTCCCGAGTCCTGGGATTAAAGGTGTGCACCATTACCATCCGGTTCTTGTGCTGTAGTTTTAGGGTTGTTTCCTTTGCATTAGGATCCTGGTGGCAGTAATTGCCGAAGATTTGGGCTGAGATACCAAGCCCTATGCTGTGGGCGGACATCCTGGAAGACTGCTTTGGATGGCCGCAGTAGAGTTGTTGTGTAGTAGATCTTCAGGTGTCCGGAGTTTCTGGGGTTCAAGACATCTATGCCCTATCCCGCCAAGTAAGTCTGCCGCCCAGTCCAGGCTACTCCACCTAAGACTGCTCGAGAGATCTGTTCTGGTCTATTCCACACTCTGATCAGAGGGTCCCCATCATTGTAGACTTGTGGCTCATATAGACATTTACCTGGTCCTGCACCTTGCAGTAGATTTCATCTGGCTGTTGAATTAATTGTTGAATTAATTAATTACTGTCAATCCTGGTAAAGACTTGATGGAAGGGAAATTCAGAAAAAAGAAATGACCCAAAATAACCATAAGCAGAAGGGGGCTCTCAAGAACCACAATGTTAGAATACCAGTCTATAGCAGCTTGCATCTTGACTCCGCCCCTGCTCTTCTGATGGGGACAAAGTGTAGATCCTGAGATACAAGGGGCCCAGAGCCTTTGAGCATCCAGTCCTCCTTTGAGCATCTATTCTGGTTCAGGTCCTGTGGGAGAAACTAAAGTCCCAGGTGATTGGCCAAGGGGTCCAGACTGGTTAGCTGGACACAGCCCTGCATCTCCTCTGACTCTTGGTGTCAGTCTGTGGGTGATGAAGGCAGAAAGCTGATGCTGTCCTGGGTGTCTGGATAGGCAAGGAGACCAGCTGTGGAGACCGAGAAGGGGCACTCATTCCCAATCATTATCCGCAGAGCCATCCGGCTCTGTCAACGTAACATTGCTGGGTGTGGAGAGAGAGACCGGATGTAAAGAGGCACAGGCTAACTCAGAACTTGGGTTGCTTTCTTGTTTTTTGAGACGGCATCTCCCCAGGAACCCCAGATAGGCCTGGGGTGCCCCGGTAGTCTGGCTTTAAATTCATTGCCTTTTTATCTCAGCTTCCTGAGTGCTGGAATTCTAAGATTATACCACTAATGCGGCTTTTAATGGTCACGCTTGGTGCTTCAGTCTCAGAGTGAAAGGGTCAGTGTTGGCCTCCACCTTGCCCATCAAGTGCTTGTGTTTTCAGCTGATGGGAGGCTACTGCCCATCAGTGGGACGGCTTTGGAGTCTCTACAGTGGGGGCAGGAGACAGCAGGCGTTGGGAGTCAGGTGCCGTGGAGACTGTGGGAGAATGAGGGAGCAGGAAGAACAGAACGGAAGCGTCTCACTATGGAGGAGAAAGGGCGCTGCAGGGAGGGTCAGTCATAGCAGAGGCGTGGAAGTGTCCTGGTCACTGAGGCAGGATGGCCTTGAAGGTCTATGGTGGAAGCAGGGAGTGGTGGGGAGGGAAGGAGAAAGGGGCCGCAGCGGGTTGGAGGACTGGTGTGCTGACTGAAAGGGCTTCAACTTGACCCCGAGAGGTCACTGAGGACTCCTTAGAGGGAACAAACTGTCTTCACTCCTTCCTTCCGTGCCCAGGGAGGATGCCCCAAACTCCCTGGCCAGGGGAGGAGTTGCTGAACTCTGCTCAGGCCGCAGCTGGGAGAAAAGAAGGCTCCTATCAGAGCCGCACAGCTGGCCAGGAGCAGGGCAGGGCTGACACAGGCTCCACGTCCCCCAGTGGGGCCTCTGCCCTTCCTGGAACAGCCGTCTGAACTGAGCCACAGGCCCCTTCAAGAGATCCACTGTGCCCACATCAACACCCAGTTGCGGTCCACGACCAGGTCAGTGCAGGGCTCTACCGAGGGGCCAGAGAATGGAGAATGGGGGCTTTCCTTGTGTATCAGCTTCTCTGCCTTGGTTGGGGAGCAAATAGTCACAAAAAAGAGTACCAGAGCAGAGAGAACTTTATCTGGTCACGAAGGGAAAGAATATTAATCAACCCCCAGAGAACAGGCTGAGAGACTCCAGGAACTCTGGGGCCTCCTCATTTGGTTGCTTCTTGCATGAACTGGGGTTCTCTGTCGTGGTGTCTGCTAGTTGCCTTGACTGAGCCCTGGAGAGGTTGGGAGCTAGGCAAGTCTTGGTTAAATGAACCCTGTGGAAGTTACCCTTGTAATGGAGTGCTGGACCAAATGGGCCTCAGTGCATCCCGTGTGTGTGCAGAGCTGAGCAGGTTCAAATCTGAAGATGAAGGTAGCAAAGAGACAGTCACACTGTGAAGGAAGGTGCCGTTTCATCTCATCTGGTTACTTGGGTGATGTCTGCAGGCCTGTCACTATTTCAGCCAGGCCTCTGTGTGCCTGGAAAATCCCGTAAGAAATGAGTCTTACTGAGTACACCATCCCAGAGGAATAGAACTGGTTTTAATGTTTAGGTTTCTGCGTAGGAAGTAAGTCAGTTTCTTTTTACTTTTTTTTTTTTTTTAGAAATAGGGTCTCACTGTGTAGCCCTGCTGACCTGGCATTTGCTCTGGGTGGTGTGCACCACCACACCAGTCTAGTTTTATTTTTCAAGTTCACACACACACACACACACACACACACACACACACACACACACGTGTGTGTGTGTGTGTGTGTGTGAAAGTCAGAGGACAACTTGTGGAGCCAGCTTCCTCTTCTCAGTGTGTGGGACCTGGGATTGAACTTTCTTCATCAGCCTTAGCTACAAGCACCCTTGTCTGCGGTACCATCTTGCCAGCCCTCTTGATAGATCTTAGGGAAATATTCTGAAATGGCGGCAAAGTACTATGTAAGGAACACGTTCTTGGCACTATTGTTCACGTAAAGGGTTGGATATGATATGAGGTCCAATAATTAGGGAGGATGGCAGGTGGGTTTGGGCAGCCCAGAGCAGGCACAGAAACAGACAGGATGTGGCAGGAGTCTAGGGCCAGCTTGGATGCAGGATCCTGAAGGAGTGAGGAGTGCACCGGCCTTGGGAGATCCCAGGGGCTCTGGTGACTCTGTCCCCTGCAGGGCACAGGCATCGCTGTGGGTGGGAAGCTGTTCATAATATACTGCACATGGGTCGGAGGACCCTGCTGAATAGTTAAGGGACCCAAGTTTAGTTGCCAGAGGGTAGGGCATGGCTTAGAATGGTTTGGGTTCGTGAGCTAGTTCTAACACTGTTCTGAAGACTGGGGATGTTAGCTACCCTCGTGGCCTTCCTTCCCCATTGTGATGGGGCCACAGTGCTCCTCACCTCATGGGGTGTGTGCAGTGGATGTCCAAGGAGCCCCGTGTGTCCCGACAGTAGACATCAGTCTCTATCATTAGTTCACAACTGCGCTCCTCCTCTTGGATAGCTGCCAGAGCGTCCCCCCTCCTCTTGGATAGCTGCCAGAGCATCCCCCCTCCTCTTGGATAGCTGCCAGAGCATCCCCCTCCTCTTGGATAGCTGCCAGAGCGTCCCCCCTCCTCTTGGATAGCTGCCAGAGCATTCCCCCTCCTCTTGGATAGCTGCCAGAGCGTCCCCCCTCCTCTTGGATAGCTGCCAGAGCGTCTCCCCTCCTCTTGGATAACTGCCAGAGCGTCCCCCCTCCTCTTGGATAGCTGCCAGAGCGTCCCCCCTCCTCTTGGATAGCTGCCAGAGCGTCCCCCCTCCTCTTGCCTTCTGTGTCCAAATGCAGTTCCCTCCCCCCAGGTTCATCATCCACTGATCCTACCAGAGCAGGAGGCCTTTGCCTTGTCTGGAGCAGGGGGTGCGCAGTTAGAGCCATATGACTGGCTGGTTTCTGGTGGAGTCCATGGAAGAGAAACACTTTGGGTAAAGTCTAATCGTTACCAGACACCATGGAGGGACCGGAGGGACCCAGTCCCTAGTTGCCTGCCTTCTCGACAGTTGCTCCTCTTCCTTCGGATGGTTTGCTTTCTCCTCGCAGCTCGGACCTGAGACCTTGCAGTTGACACCATGGACCCAACACCCTGCGAGGGCTCACCAGGTATTTGCATTCCTCTGGCTTCTTCTCCTCTGTGGCCTAGACCGCCATTCCTGAGTGTAGAGAAGTTGAGAACAGAGAAGGGGAGACCCAAGGGGGACTACAGGAACTCTTCCAACACCAGATCCCTTCCCGGGGCGTATTGCCGGGACTCACCCCCTCCCTGTCCTGCCTCCTCAGGTGGGACCAGGACAGACTGGGAAGCTGACCCTGTGGATACTGTCGCTCAGGCGCTTCCATTCTGTCCTCCAACTTCACTTTCCTTTCCAACTAGGGAGCAAAAACTTCATTGAGGAAACCACTGAGTACCTTCAGCGCTCATCAGAGAGGGGAGATCTACGGCTGCTGCTGACTGAAGATGGGGTCTGGGAGGCCTTCGTGGCTGAGGCTGAGCTGTCCAGGTCACCTGCAGTTGAGCACTTTTCCCCTTTTCTGGTTTCTCTTCCCTGCCTTTGGATGGTGCAGTCTCATTCACCACCGGCCCTCCCCACCCAGTGTCCTTGTTCATATGCTAATTGTCTCCAGAACACCCTCATGGATGTACCCAGAACTGGTCTTTGTGGGTGTTCCATTGTCTCTCAGGGAACTTGAGAGCCCCCCAAAGACTGGACTGCACACCATCTTCAAGGCTGACCTGGGATCTTTCATTCTGGAGGTCAATGCCTTTAGTCTCCAATTCCCTGGAGGTCAGAAATGACACTAAAGCTCCCACCACATACTGCCTGGTTAAGACCGAGCACCCTCTATAGGGCGTTCCTGGGAACAGAAGTGGTTTGGATCCTGAATTTTCCTGATTTTAAAATATTTTCAACTGTGATCCATTGTAGGAATGAGATCCAAGTCTCAACATGAAACACACTTTGGTATTTTTTACAGCTAGCGAACATCTTAACTTCCTATGCTCTTGTTAGCACCCTTGTGTTTGAGTGTGACCTGTCCCTGAGGCCAACTATGGGGTTTTCCACTGTGGCATCATTTTGAAGCCTTTCACACTTAGAATAGTCAGCCAGGGCTGCTCAGTTCGAATGAGCTTTCTGCCAAAGTCCCAGCCAGATGCAGACGGTCCTGGCAGGCAGAACATGACCCAGCCTACTGCTTATGTCTCAGTGGCTGAGGGCGAAAGGGAGGCAATTCACAACACACTAGCAAAGATTCCATGAATTAAGGGTGCTTTATGTTCCAATCTTGCCTCCCTGTGTCCATCAGCAGAGTTCTCCCCCACCCCGACATGTGTTGATGACCACAGTGTTACCCTTGAGTAAGAAGCATCTTCATCAAACACCTGACACCAAGAGAATTTTTTTGACAAGGTCTTATGTAGCCCACATTGGCCTTGAACTCAGACATAACCAAAGATGACCTTGAACTTCTGATCTTCCTGCCTCTACCTCCCAAGTACTGACACTACCACTTGTAACATCATGCCTGGTTTTATACAGTGCTAGACACCAGCCTCACTCATGCTAGGCAGACATTGTGCCTACAGTGCTAGTCCCCAGCCCCTAAAGAACGTCTTTTAAAAGGTTTTAATTAAAAAAGACTATTTCTATTTTATATGTATGAGTCTTTGCCTGAATGTGTATGTGTGTGCCTGGTGCCCCCTGAGGCCAGAAGAGGGCCTTGGAACCCTTAGAACAGGCAGTTGTGTGCTCCCATATGGGTGCTGGGAATCAAACCTGGGTACTCTGGAAGAGCAGACAGTGCTCTTAGCTGCTCAGTCATCTCTCTAGCCTCAAGAGCATCTTAAACAAACCAACAAAATTTATATTGTATTATTTATTTATTTATTTATTTATTTATTTTTGAGACAGGGTCTCTCTATATAGTTCTGGCTGTCCTGGAACTCACTCTGTAGACCAGTCTGGCTTCAGACTCACAGAGATCTGCCCATCTCTACCTCCTGAGTGCTGAGATTAAGGGCATGTGCCACCATGTCTGGCAATTTATTTACTCTTTATTTATATGCGTGTACATGCACCTTCCCCTGGAGGCCACAAGAGGTCATCAGAGCCTTTGGATTTGGAGTTACAGATGACTGAGAGCCTTTCAATGTGAGTGCTGAGATCTAAATCCCAGCCCTGTACAAGTTTAACAAGCAGTCTTAATTGCAGAGCCGATTCTCCAGCACCTCTGAAGAGCATCTTAACATGGCTTTTACTCGTTATCCTCTACTGATGAAGGGCCATTTATGATTGTCAAGTATTCACCATCAAAAGAAAGGTTCTGCATGTCCGTAAAATCCCTCCTGAGCCATAGAAGCATGCTGTCTGTCATTTGCACAGGTCATGTGTTATGGAGCCTGTAACAAACCATCTGTCTGTCTGTCTGTCTGTCTGTCTAGCTATCTATTTATCTATTTATTTATGATTTTTTTGAGACAAGGTTTCTCTGTAGCTTTGGAGCCTGTTCTGGAACTCGCTCTGTAGACCAGGCTGGCCTTGACACAGAGATCCACTTGCCTTTGCCTCCCAAGAACTGGGATTAAAGGCGTGCACCACCTGACTTGTTCTGTTTATTGATTGATTGATTGATTGTACTGGGCATGGAACCCAGGACCCGTGCATATTAGACTGGCAGTCCAGCCTTGACCTAAATCCACAGCTAAACTCTCTCTCCGTGCCTGTTACAGAGCTGATGCAGACGCACTGCGGGATGCTCTCAATGACCTCACAGCAAACATGGCCGAGGAAGACCAAGACAGGCTCCAGCGTGAGCTGCAGGACACGGAGAAGTTTGCGGAAACGTTTCCTCAGGTGAAACTGGAACTCGAGGAACACATCAGGAAGCTCCAGGCCCTTGCAGACAGGGTTGACAAGGTTCACAGGGACTGCACCATCTCCAAGGTGGTGGCCGGCTCCACCAGCACTGTCTCTGGGGTCCTCACCCTCCTTGGCCTCGCTCTGGTACCTGTGACAGCTGGGACCGGTCTGGTGCTCTTGGCAACGGGGATGGGCCTGGGAGCAGCGGCGGCTGTGACTAGTGTCTCTACTGGTATCGTGGACTACACAAGCGAGTCATCGGCCAAAACGCGAGCCAGCCACCTGGTGTCAACCAGCATGGTCAAAGTGAAGATGGTTGCAGAGGCCGTGGTTCATTCAGGGCCCCAAGTCTATGAGTTATCTGAGAATTGCTGCCGAGTCCTGCGATGCCTTCAGCAGAGCATGTACGCCATCAAGCTTGCCAAAGCCAACCCTGCCTTAGCAACCAGTGCCAAGCGCCTCTTGACCATGGGGAGCATCTCTGCCCAAAGTGGAAAGCAGGTGAAGAACGCCTTTAGGGGCACTGCCCTGGCCATGAGCAGAAGAGCCTGGCTCATGAATGCAGCCACCACAGGTGTGACCCTCGTTGGGGATGTGATCGGCCTTGTGAAAGAATCCAAGCGTTTGCACAAGGGGGCAAAGGCACAGTCGGCTGAGGAGTTGAGGCAGCAGGCTCAGGAGCTGGAGGAGAAACTGGGGGTGCTCACCCAGATCCATGAGAGTTTGCAGTCAGGCTCAACTCAGTAGCACGCTCCCTCTCCCAAAGTAGTGCAGAAGTCTGGGGAGGTGTTCGGGACAGAGACAGGCGTTTTGTTAGAGGAAGTCAAGCCTCTCTAATATGGCGTTCAGGCCTCAGGCATCTCTTCTTTTCAAAAACTTTGTCGTGTTTTTGTCCCCATCTGTCACTCCCCTCCACAGCTGTCCTGCCCTCAAGCTGGCTTCTCCCAGCTGACCTGTGCCGAATCACCTTCTGGCCATTCAGTAGTGTCCCACCCGGTCACTTCTGGGGTTGAGATTCATTTGGCGAAGCCAGCCTAGGCGGGACATGGGCCTTATTATGTGGATAAGCACAGCCTCTCTCCCTGGTTCTGAAACCTCTTTGGAAACGCTAGGTTGCTGCAGGGGTGTAGTCATATTTTTCTTTGGGCTGCTAGCTCACAGATAATGACGTGGAGCTCTTAAATTAACTCAGATTTTTAAATCTATGTTCTTCTGTGTGGTTCATTACCCCATCTTTGTACTGTCCATCCTGCTTCCGCCATGTCTGGCTGCTGACTCTTCTTCTTCCCAGAGCCCTCTCTATAAGTCCCGACTATATTCTCCTGCCTAGCTACTGGCCATTCAGTTTCTTACTGCAACAGTCACAGCAATACATCTCCACACAGTGTGTAACAACAGGGAAGGACAGAGGCCTGGTGGTCACAAAGGCATGCTCTTACTCTGAGTATAGTTTCTTAGGGCTGGGCATGGTAGCACATGTCTGTAATCCCAGGACTTTGGAGGCAGAGGCAGGTGGATCTCTGTGAGTTTCATTAGTCTGTATAGTGAGTTTCAAGACAGAAAATGCTACATAGTGAGACTCTGTCTCACACCCCCTACACCTCAAAAAAAAAAAAAAGGGGTCTCTTATGCAGTAGAGATATTCAAGAGAGCATTCCCATTGGACAAAAGCCTTTTCCAACTCTGGCCTCAGTTTGGCCTCCTCCTTTCCCCTAAATATCTTTGCTGCTAACCTCCTGACTTTCTCCCACTGGAGTGCTGGACTCCAGCCAGACTCTTTGCTGATATCCAGGACACAATGCAGCTACGACTTTTCTGGGTCCTCCCCAGCAGGCATTCCCCAGCTCTCCCAGTGCTAAACACCAACAGTTTTGCAAACTGAAGATTGACAGTTGCCTGTCACCCCTGCTTGGGGCCCCTGTGTGATGGGTCTGTTTTACAGGACAGAGCTGCTTCACCCCTGCTCTGCTCTCCCCATCCCCACTCTGTGACTTCCCTAACATGTAATGTCACTGAGGGAAGGATGGCCCCATGTTTCTGACATGAAGAAAAAGAGACGAAATATTTCCTCCCCATCCCTACCCTGGTACCCATGGCTCCTAAACCACTTGTAGTGGGTAAGTGGCTGCCCCAACGTGGGCTCCCAAATCTAGAACAAGTGAGGAAAAGCCCAATGGTGTTGGGACACATTCTCAGGACAGCAGCTGACCTTCTCCAAAGAGGGTGGAGGTGGTAATGGGGTGTCTGTGCTCTGCCTTAGACGCCATGTGACTTTTTGGTTTCTCCTTATTTCCCAAGCTTTTTCTCCAGCTTCCTGCCGCTTTAGGGTACCTTAGGTGCCACCCCAACCCATTTCTTGCTGTTTTCTTCATACAATACTGAGGTGATCACTTGACTTGTTACCAAGAGAGCTGATGGCTACATACCAAGAGCCAAAGGCTATATTATTTGTGCTAATTAGCAGGATCAGCTTTGTAATGGCAACTTGAATATTGCTTCAGGCTCAGGGTGTTTATGAGTTCTTGCCTTTGTTTCCCAAGACACACGACTGTTGGGCACTGGCCAAGCCATAGAGGTGACTCCTTGTACTATGGACATCCTTGATCCTTGATCCTTCCCTTTGAGCCTCAGTGATGACACTGTGCCTTTATAGATGCTGTTGATTTTGTTTTAGAAATTATTTTAGAGACATAATGATCCAGTGGCCTTCTCTGGACAGTCTCACCGGAATAGCCTGTGTGGTAGTTTGAATAAGAATGGCCCCCAGAGGCCATTTGAATGCTCAGTCATCAGGGAGTTGTACGACTTCAGAAGGATTAGGAAGTGTGTCATTGGAAGTGTCGCCTTGTTGAACGAAGTATGTCACTGGGGTGGGCTTTGCCCATGCCAGGCTCAGTGATTCTCTCTTCCTGCTACATTCAGTTCCAGATGTAGAAGTCTCAGCTCCTTCTCCAGTACCATGTCTGCCTATTCCCTACCATGATAGTATTGTACCGAACCTCTGAAACTGTAAACAAGCCCCAGTTAAACACTTTTCTTTATAAGAGTTGCCATGGTCAAGGTGTCTCTTTATTGCAGCAGAACATTGACAGCCCAATCATGGGTCTGGTGGACCCTCTCTGCAGCTTCCCAGGCCACCAGTGTCAAGAACCTGAAGCGTGACAGTCAGAGGAGGGGAGGGTGTGAAAAAGTTAGTGTAAAGTAAGCTGAAGTCATGTACCCTTTGTGACTTGTGCCTCTCTGAAATCAAGCAGAGGTGCCTTCATGCGTGTCTTCATGGTCTTAGGTACTTGTACATATTTGGTCAGTGTCCAACAGTCCTGGCCACATGTACTTCCTTTGACTCAGACATATTACCTGAATGATGTTCTAGGTCCACAGAGAATGGAGAAGACATGTTCGCACATTGTACATGTGACCATATGACAGGATTGTTTGTTTTCAGATCTTGCGTCCCTTCTTTCAAGGGCACCAGGTCCGCCTTATGATGCAGGTCTAAGAAATGGATCATGATAAGGGACTGTCCAGCATGATTGTCCTTTTTGGGTTTTCCAAAGGAAAGCTGGAGTTACCTACTCCACAGGCAGTAAAGGAAACAGCGCATGGTGAAAAATACTGAGACCCCACATACAGCAGAGTGTAGTTTAGTTAACAACTGGCCGGCGTCTACCAAAGTCAGCAATACTTCCAAGATCGGCTACTAGCAACTCTGGCCAGGGCTAGCAGCCAGCAGACAAACCAAAGTCAGTAGTCAAAGACAGACAGACTTGGCACCCCTCCCCTCCTCTCTCCCTTTTTCGGGGCTTAAATTCCTCCATCTCAGCCGGGGTGGAGGCGGTGAGTGCAAAGGGACGGGAGTCCCGGTGTTCTGATAGCCGGCCTGCAGCAAGCTAAGACCGCAGGCACGGAGACTTCTGGACAGCGAGGGGCTCTGATCCTGTGGAGGGGCCGGCCTGCAGCAAGCTAAGACCGCAGGCACGGAGACTTCTGGACAGCGAGGGGCTCTGATCCTGTGGAGGGGATCCTTCATCTGACGAAGGACGGCGATACAGTCGGAGATCCACATTGCAACACCGGACTGAGCCCCCCGAGGTCCAAATGAGGAGCAGATGGAGGAAGAACATGAAAAACGAAATCAGTACTGCGAGGGATGCTATCACCCACTGATACAAGGGAACGGATCTGATGAGAGTTTACCAAGGCCAGTTGGACTGGGACTGAACGAGGACGTGATCTAACCAGACTCTCCGAATTTGGCCGGATTCTCTGACTGTGGCTGACCCGAAGTCTTTCTGAAAAGCCATTGACTATGACATTGGGACCTGTTTCCTCTACATATAATGGATTTTGGGGATCCAGTTTGTTTGGACACTCACCTTCCTGGACCTGGAGGGAGGGGGAAGGAACTGGAACTTCCCACAGGGCAGGAAACCCTGACTGCCCTGGGGGACGAAGAGGGAGGAGGAGGGGGAGTAGGGGGAGTGGGAGGGTGTTGGGAGGGGGGGCGGAAATGGAAACTTTTATAATTTAATAAAATTTACAAAAAAAAAAAAAAAAAAGAAAAAAGAAAAAAAAAAAAAAAAAAAAAAAAAAAAAAAAAAAAAGACAGACAGACTTCAACACACGGCCAACCTATGTGAGAACATGGGAACAGCGTGTGATCATCTTTCCAGCTGGGCTAAGGGGACATGCCAAGAGCATGCAGGACTCCATTGGTTTGGCCCTTGATCTGCTTAGGAAATGAACCAAGCTCAGTTAAAATGAGCTCAGTTCCTGGCATCCAGTTCTGTCCAGTTCCTTCTATCTGTCCTGTGAAAAGCCCACAAGGCAAACAGCTTTGTGCTCTTCCCCTGGGGACCCCTGCTACTCTCAGGGATTTCTCTCATGCTAACTTCCTTTAACAGAATCTGCTCTTGTTTGCTCCTGGGTTCCTGGCTGTGCCCATGCCATTAATCATCACTGGCATGAGACTGTGCTGAGAATCACAGTCTCAGTTGACCGTTGGTGATCTGAGTCCTTGAGTCAGGCCCTTTGGCCTGAGAAAGACCCCTTTGTCCTCTGCATCAGAAGTGGTGGACTTAGCCTTCTCATTGACCCTCTCCCTCAGTTTTGGAAACAACGTCTCTTACTGAATCTGAAGTTCACTGACTTATCTGGACTTGCCTGGCCAGCAAGCGTCAGGTATCCTCATGTCACTGCTTCTCCAATGTGGGGACTATAGATGTGTGCCTCTGTGTCTGGCTTTTTGCACCAGTGCTTGGGATCTGAACTCAGGTCCTCATGCTGGCACGGCAAGCGCTTTACTGACAGGGCCACCTTCCTGGACCCCCAGGGAAGAGTTTCTTGAGTAATCTCCAACCCTCGGTCTTTATCTTGAGCTGAGCTGGCAAAAGGAAGAGGCAGCAATAGCATCGGCGTGGGGGATCATAGCAATGGAGATGGCAGCAGTGAATAGTGAAAAGGATGAGGGGACAAAAGATGTGGTGTATGAGGGCCAGGGTTGGCAGCAATAGGAATAGATGGAGAAACGGTGGAGATTTCATATTGTGTAGGCAAAGGGTAACAAGAGTCAAGTCCAGAGATAGAGGGATCTGACCTCCAGAAGAGCCCAGAGGACTGCAAAGCACTTAGAGCTGGGACATGTACTTAGACCTGGGGCATGCACTTAGAGCTGGGACATGCACTTAGAGCTGGGGCATGCACTTAGAGCTGGGGCATGCACTTAGAGCTGGGGCATGTACTTAGAGCTGGGGAATGCATTTAGAGCTGGGGCATGCACTTAGAGCTGGGGCATGCACTTAGAGCTGGGGCATGTACTTAGAGCTGGGGCATGCACTTAGAGCTAGGCATGCACTTAGAGCTGGGGCATGCACTTAGAGCTGGGGCATGCGCTTAGAGCTGGGACACGCACTTAGAGCTGGGAAATGCACTTAGAGCTGGGGCATGCCCTTAGGGCTGGGGCATGTACTTAGGGCTGGGGCATGCACTTAGAGCTGGGACATGCACTTAGAGCTGGGACATGCGCTTAGAGCTGGGGCATGCACTTAGAGCTGGGCATGCACTTAGAGCTGGGGCATGCACATAGAGCTGGAGCATGCTCTTGAAGTGTTATCTTGGTTCTGGCTCTTTCCTGTTGGTCCCCTATGCTTCCTGGCTGCCCAATGGTGATCACTTTTTTTTCTGCCATGCCCCTGTGCCATGAAGTTTCTATCAAAGACCAAAAAGCAATGGAGCCAGCTAACTGTGGATTGGAATTGCTAAACCATGAGTAGAAGCAAGCCTTTCATGCTTTAAAGAGTTTCCTGTCTGTCACAGTGACAGAATGACTGACCCAATACAGGAGGGTGGTGGTGAGGCTGGAGAGAGGCTAGAGTCTTGCTGGATTCATTTGTCTGTAGGGATGGAAGCTTGTAGGAGTATGCCATCTAGAACACTCTTCTTCCCTGTGGGAGGACTCTTAGGTAAGATGGGGGCCACACGGACTCCACAGAAGTCCTTGATCTCGGTATCTCGATGCTGACTAGCTTTCATAGTGTTAGGAGGAGCTATGCAGGCTTCTGGGGAAGAACCCATCAGTGGTCTTACCCAGAAGCAAACCTCATACGCTAAGTAGTGATCTGCCAGGCTAGGTGTGCCCATTGGTGCAGCGGTGGCTAAAGATTAAGGGAGAAACCAGCTACTCTTGCAATGGATTTGAGGAAAGCCTGTTTCATAAGTGGAAACTCATGCCCAGTACTGTAAGCCTGCTAAAAAGCCAGGAGGTCATAGGCACATGTTGGGAATCTACTACAGTTGACATGCTGAAATTGTGCATGTTGTCAAGCAGTCTTCTGAGTATTTCTATCTATACCCATAGATCAGTGCTTGCCTCACCTTTGGCCAGAGAAGCTTCTCTCTGCAGTGGGCAGCAAGCAATGCAGGTTCATGAATGCTTAAGTGCCGAGAATAAGTGACTGTTGTGTGCTGAGCTCCGGTTGAGATGTCCGTATCCCTTCCCACTCCCTGACACCTGCCAAGGCTCTGGGAACATCATGGAAGAGGGATAGAAAGAACTTAAGAGCCACAGGATGGGGAGGAAAGCCATGAAGTGCTCTCTTCTGGGCGTGGCAGGGTTGTGGCTCTCGCAAACTCATTGCAGCTATGGCCGCCTGCACTCGGTCAAGCCAGCTGGATCAGTTAAGGTGCCAGCAAAGGACACCAGTTGGACTCAGTAGGGGTAAGAAATGAAACAAAGGTAGAAGGGGCATGTGCTCTGGATGTCGGGGGAAGAGTGTGGGGGTTGGGGATGGATATGATCAATATAATAGTCTACATGTATGAAATTACCAAAGAATAAATAAACGATGTATAAGAGCCGTCATCAGAGTGTCCAGCCCCAGAAGCCGGCTCAAGATCTGTTTTAGAGTGTGACGAACGGGTTGCACAGACAGCAATGCAAGAGTGCTGTGTGTATCAGGGAGCTCTTGAGAGGCCTGCTAGAATCTGACAGCTGGATGACCAAGGCTCCCGCCCAACAGGAGAGGTCCCAAAAGGTCTGTTTGGCTGCTATTTGACTTTGGTTTGGGGTTTTAAAAATGGACTTCGCAAAGGAGAGGGGGCTTTTGGTAGGGCAGCCCCCAGCTGCCTATTCATCTCCTGTCGTTTGCTTTTGTGGTTTTTTCTAGGAAACAGGTTGTCTTCAGCTGCAGCCAGCAAGCGCAAATAAAAGCTGTCAGGGTCAGGACCCCATGCTGGCTGCCGGATAGGGTCTAACTCCTGATGTCACTGGGGCTCTGTGTGCTCTGGCTTCCACCTCTCCATAGGGCCTCTCCCCCCAGCAGGGACTACTGCCACCATTCATCACCGTGATGAATGTGAGGCAGTTGGTGGCTCTCATCTGTCCGTACCTCTGTCCAGCACATCTTCCCTGACCCCTGGGCCGCTGTGGAGAAGAAGAGATTCCTGAGTCAAAGACTCATGGGCCAGGATGAGCTCCTGCAACTTCCACTCCAGGTCCCGAGCCCACTCCTGCAGCTCTGCAAATGCTTTGAGCTTTTACAAAGCTGACCACGTCCATTATAAAGGAAATGCCCACGGTGGTTGCACCCATTGGCATGGACCGCATGGTGACCACTGCTGCTTGATAAGGTTCTAGCATTTTGACTTTGCAGATCACAATTTTCCAGCACCCTTTGGTTCTCACTGTGTGTTATGTGCTCGGTTCAGAACAGATTAAGAGATTCTCTTTTGTCCTCCAAGAGAGACTGACATTTTCAAGATGTCCCCTCTCTGCTGTCTCTCTGTAGAGATAGGATTTACGGAGACACCTGTACGTGCATCTATCCCTCACTCTCTGCAGCAGATGTTGTAGACCAGTGGTTCTCAACCTGTGGGTCGGGATCCCTTTAGGGAGGGGGGGGTCAAATAACTCTTTCACAGGGGTCACCCAAGACCATTGGAAATTCCAGATATTTACATTATGATTCATAACAGTGTCAAAATAACAGTTATGAGGTGACAACAAAAATAATTTTATGGTTAGAGTTACCATCTCTCCCCAAGCACACCAGCCTCCCCTCATCCCTTACACAGTCCTGGGCTCTGGAGTGGATGATGCAGACAGTGGTCTGCTGATGCTGGTGAGCATGGCATTTGGAATCTGCCTCTACTTAGAACCACCCTGCATTGCTTCCTCCAGAAGTTCCCAGTATCCCCTATTACAGGGTCCACGACCTTGTCTTACTCTCATGGCATCTCTGATGGGTGGATCAAAGTCTGCAAGGTATCTGCTCTATCAGATGGGGATCCCTTGATCAGTCTGAGGAATGGGATGGAACATTCATAAACTCTTGATCAGTCAGGATGAGGATACAGACTCTTACAGCAGGGTTTGGGGTATCCTCTATCCCCCCACACCCCTCTATCTTTAACTCCAGGGACATAAACAAAGCCCAGGCCGTCTAGAGTTCTGGAGATCTCCTAGGGAATTGCTCAGCATGAGCAGTTACACCCCAAGAAGGTTGTGCAAATATCTGCCTCTTCAGAGTTGGAGACTCTGCCAATGCCTTTGGTCCAGAGGAAATGTCAGCTGATGGGAATATGATCCCAATCCAATGGGCGCTCTTCTAGTTCTGCTTCATGTTACTATTAGCTCCATAGAGGGTGGAGGAGTCAGCACCAGGTGCCAGGCCACTATGGTCACTCCATCATAGCCAACACCCTAGAGATGGGGCATGGCTCAGACCAACTGGACATCTGAGCAACCACGAGAGACAAAACCTCCAAGAACTGCAAAGCATAGGAAAGGAAACTGCATGCTGTGCGGACAGTCATTCTGAACCAGTGCAGATCATCAGTAGAAGAGAAATCCTCAGACTGTCAAGGGTTCTGAGAATATGTTTCTTATTGTAGTGTCCCTGAGTTGAGTCACAACACTTCAGAGCTGTGGGATTGTTGCCCAAAGGCAAATGGAAATCAGGAGACCAATGCCTAGAGGAACCAGTGGGCCAACATTAGACAGGCTCAATGTGTTAGATCCAGCTTGACCTGACTAGAGCCATGTTAGTCTAAGCATCAAGAGTGGCCATGAGAAAATCTAACCTGCTGCCCCTATATGGCCTGTCACTGCAGTGGCATGTGGGCTTTGCATGGGGACTGCAGGACTGTCAGTGTTAGAGACACACCTAGCATCCTTGGTGCTAGCTGAGTAGAACAGAGTAGTCACATTCTGATTCTGATAAATGTCACCAGTATCCTGCTTACCATACATAACTCCTCCTTCTGAGCCCTGTGGCAGCCCACCAGACTTTCATCTTCCCTCTACTTGGCACTGTGCATAGCTCTCCACCAACGATAACAGTATGCTATCTTGACCCTGCCCTTTTCTTTGCTCCCATGCCACCTTCTTCTGTCGCAATTGACTGCTCTATACTCAATTTATCTAGACCGGGAGGTTAATATTTATTGAACACAAGTCTATAAATATAAGAGGGCAAGCATCAGTTAATCTGAGATACTGTCTTGGCCATCACACCTCCCTCCAGTATGAGAGGAAACGGAGGGTCACAGGCTGAGTCTCCTGTCACAGATGTGTTGTCTCCAAATCACAAGTTATTTGACGTCTTATGTAAATCTGCCTGGACTCTCTACCCCTAGAACCAACCACTGACACATCACAGCACACAGACATTCACTTTGCTGTCATGGTCTCTCAGGTGACATGTCCCCTGGAGGGCTGACTACTTCTCAAGAACTCCATCTTTCCTCTCTCACCACCACCATCCTCAACATCATCTTCATCCCCATCATCATCATCATCATCATCAATATCATCATCATCACTATCACTCTCCAGAGGTCACTGCCTGGAGGAAACAGGGTGAGTTGATCCTGCTGATGCTAGGGGGAATAGCCCAGAGGTCTTAGGGACACTTTCCCTGGGAGAGGGGATGTGGTCACCTGCCGTGGCTTCTCCATATCCAGAACTCTCACGCTGACTTTCTCCCTCCTCAGGTTTCCTGACTTCTCCTTACTTGTTCCTACATAGCCCTCTCTCTTCATACCCACCACGTCTCAGTACCATCCCCCACTCTTTAGGCCACTCTGGCCCCTTCTTTTAGACTCCAGTTCCTGTCTTCTCCATGAATCGCCAGCCATCAGCATTGACCTTGCTGTCCTGGACCACAGAAACACAAACGTCTCAATACTCAGTTCCATAGACTTGATCTCATGCTATTTCCCTTGTAACGGCATGCCTCAAGCTAACTGCGGTGTGAGGGATCACTGAGGCAGGTCTGACTGAAGAGCCTTGTGGATCTGCTCAAAGCTCTGCAGCTTCTCCTCCAGCTTGTTAGCCAGGTCCCGCAGTGCTGTAGCCGACTGTGTTGGTGTTCCGTTGTACAAATCCATCGAGTCAGTCACCAGGCGATACACATCCAGTGCGAGGATGATACTGGTAAAGCCTACTGTTCTAATCCTGGCTCCTCTTGTCACTGGGAGAGCAGGGCTGGGTAATGTCCTCCCCACATGCCTTGAGCCTTGGTCAGGGATGCGTCCTGCAGCCCTTGCTCTTAAGTGAGAGCTGGCTTTGGCTGTCCGGACGGCGTCAATCTGCTTTTTGAAGGCTTTCCAAGTCCTGACTAAAGTCAAGCTCGTATTACCAAGTTTGACTGTGATTATAGGCACGATCTTCATAATCTTGTTCAGTATGTTCATGCTGGCTCCCACCAGGCGACTGGCTTCACTTTCGTCTGACAGTCGGCTTGACTCTTCCACAATGGTGGTGGTGAGACTAGCTATACTGGCTGCCAGCCCCAAGGAAGCTGCTGAGAGCAGCAGGCTGGCCCCTCCTGTAATGGATCCCACTGCTAAACAAAGGAGTGCAGAGGCGATGCTGGTGGAGCCGGACACCACACTGGAGATGGTGCAGCCCCTGTGCACCTGGTCAAGATGGTCAGCCAGAGCTCGGAGCTTCCTGATGTGTTCTTCAAGTTTCCTTTTCAACTCAGGAAATTCTTTCAGAAAATTCTCCTTCTGCTGCCTCTTTTCAGTTTCATCATTTTCATCTGTGGGCTCCTGGGCTAAATGCTTCTCCAGAACATCATGCAGGGCAGCTTCCTGCTCACTGTGACGGAAGAGGTCAAGTGCATGAAGAAAACAGTTATTTTTCTGAAGCTAAAAGCTTGTACAAACCTCACTTCTATACTACCAACCCAATGGGCAATGATTTTTACAGATATCCAATTTTGTGGTCTGCCATGAACATTTGGTACCTCATACATGAACATAGGGGTCTGTGTGTAATGTAGAGTCAAGACACTGTAGTGAGAGACTCTTGATAAGATGCCTCCACTCACGGTCAATGTCATCATTATCTGTGGGAGCCCTGTAGATGAACACAGAGATGTGCGATTAGAGCAAATACTTTTTAGCTCAGAGAACTGTGTGTGCTGTGAAGGATCCACATTTCCCAGGAGTCTTCTTTCTGCTACCAGCAGCTGGGAAGTCATCTTCAGCCCATACAGAACCCAGCATGCAGGAATGCCTGTGCTTGCCTGGGGAGCTCTGCAATGGACCATACATAAACTGCATGCCAAGAGTGGATTCATCAGGGGCTGGAGAGATGGCTCAGAGGTTAAGAGCATTGCCTGCTCTTCCAAAGGTCCTGAGTTCAATTTCCAGCAACTACATGGTGGCTCACAACCATCTGTAAGGGGGTCTGGTGCTCTCTTCTGGCCTGAGGGCATACACACAGAAAGAATATTGTATACATAATATATATACATATATATATTTTATATACATATAAATATATAATACATACATATATATATATATATATATATATTTTAAAAAAGGATCTGAAAGGATTCCAAACCTGAGCAGTCCAAAGCTCCACACACAGGGGCAGCACAATTGCTTTAGAAGCTTTGCATAACCCCCTCCCCCTATCTCCTGTACAGTGTCAACATTTGGGTAGATTCAGATCCCATCTGTAAGAAACTTTACTAAATATCTGCAAATACTTCAAAGTGGGGAAATGCAGGAGCTGTTCCCAAGAATTTCTTATAAAAATGCTCAACCTGAAAGATATGAGGTGTGGTGGGAACTTTGGTGCCATTTCTGACCTGCAGTGGACCTGGAGGCCAAAGCACTGACTTTAGGAAGAGTCCCCTGAGGCCAGTGTCACTGAATTGATCTGTTGTTGGTTTCCTTGTAAGGGATCTGCCGTCCTGCCCCCCTGCCCTGTGTCTGTAAGTCCCCAGCTCCCCGTGTGTGCAGAGTGGCTCCACCTCTGTTCCCTAGGTCAACAGTCCTGAGCAGTGCCCTCCTGGCTTCTTAAACCTACTTCAGAATGAAGATTCTTTCCTAGGGTGGGCTTCCTGGTGTGCAGTGGTCATGTGATTTCCTGGTGTGAAGTGGTCATGTGATTTCCTGGTGTGCAGTGGTCATGTGATTTCCTGGTGAGCAGTGGTTATGTGATTTGTCACACACTCAATGCAGGACAACATTGTATCCTAAGGAGAAGAAACTTCAAGCCTGAATATTTCTCATTTCCATCTGGTGGATGTTTCCATTGGTTTATTTTTAACCCTCTGTGTTTTGTTTACTATGTGATAACTATCCTATATGTGAGTTCTATGATTGTTCTTGAAAATTCTCAATCCTGGTTGGTTTAGAGTAGTCCTTCATCAATAGCTGGTATCAAATATAAAAAGAAGGCTCACCAGGTGGTGGTAACACACGCCTTTAATCCCAGCACTTGGGAGGCAGAGATAGGCAGATCTCTGAGTTTGAGGCCAGCCTGGTCTACAGAGCGAGTTCCAGGACAGGCTCCAAAGCTACAGAGAAACCCTGTCTCGAAAAACAAAACAAAACAAAATGACAGCAAAAAAGAAGACTCACTGGGACTCTTTTATCAGACTTTGTCATTTAGCTATTCCTGAGAATTTAAAATTAACCCCCAAACAAACCCTCAGAGCCACAAGAGGCCTTCCAGATCATTTGCCTGCTGCCTGCTCTATGCAGAGGCCCAAAGCCCTTTCCCTCCGTTTGTTGGAGCTCACAAGATCAGTGCAAGTTCCAGGTTACTGAGACAGATCGGCTGCCTCTAACCTTGATTCCACACTGACTCCCACCCCTCACTCAGTCCTGACCCACCACCTGGCAGGTCTAGTTCAGGGTCCTGCAGACAGAGGTCACCAGGCTAACAGACACCACAGCTGGTATCAGCATCACATTTGAACACAGCAACGCCATGGGCAAGGATGCAAGGAGCCTGGAGAGCAGTAAGCAGTAGGCCAGATATGCCTTGAATTTGGACAAGGCAATAAGGGAAGCACTTTCCTCTGCTACGGTGACATGGGGGTCCCCTTAGATTCTAAGATTTACATGAATCATCCTCCAACCACATTGAATTTTGAAGCTATCTCTAGCCACATGTCCTTCCTCATTTTCAGGGAGCGCCATGCAGAACAGAAGCAGGTCACAAAGAACACCTGGGAACTTTAAGCAAAGGCAGTGTGTGGAGGGCACACCTGGGCACAGGCCTGCACATCCATGAAGATGAAGCCAGAGCAGGGGACAAATGTCCCTTCTCTTACCCTGACCATCCTCTTCTCTGTGCTTCCAATTCCTCCATCCTTCCCTGATGTCCTTGCCTTCTTCCTACACCTCCGTTCTAGGGTCATTCACAGTATCTCCTGAACCCTGGCTGAGACCCTAGTCATGGTCTCTCTGGGCTTAGGGAAGGGAGCTGGCACTTGGTTTCCCCTCCCTGACCTGCTATTCATCCCAGGCTGTCACCATCACGTTCTATCAGCCTACATTCCACTTCCTAGTGAACACAGCTGGGGCTCCAGATCTCAGTAGGGACAGTCAGGGTCAGCCCAGCTCTGTGCAGCTGCACTGTGGTCTCTCGGTCTCCTCAGCCCACAGAGGACCCTGCTGTTGTCACAGCTCCTCAG
The DNA here is from genome assembly GCF_982192425.1 of Myodes glareolus. Classification (NCBI taxonomy): domain Eukaryota; kingdom Metazoa; phylum Chordata; class Mammalia; order Rodentia; family Cricetidae; genus Myodes; species Myodes glareolus. The sequence continues at coordinate 43,280,126 of NC_142044.1, forward strand.
GTGGAAGGGGAGTGACCGAGACAGAATCTGGAGACATGGCTGATCATATCTAGACTTTTCTCACTTGTCTTGTAATAAGTTCTTGATTCCTCAGTCCTATAGGAGACTCCTAGCCCTGGTCTCTTCCCATTTCTTTTCTTTTAAATTTATTTATTACGTATATATAGTGTTCTGGGCACCAGATCTCATTATAGATGGGTGTGAGCCATCATGTGGTTGCTGGGAATTGAACTCAGGACCTTCGGAACAGCAGTCAGTTCTCTTAACCTCTGAGCCATCTCTCCAGTCCCCTCTCTTCCCATTTCTAAAGTAGCTCTCAGTGATGACTTTCAGGGGCTTCCACTGTGTACTGGTCACATGCAGAGAGCTCCACACACATGATCTTATTTTCTCACACTGCAGTCTCATGGTGGTGAAACTCAGGAAGTGCTAACTATCTTGCCGAGGTCACAGAACTGGTAGATGACAGAAATGGTCCCAGCACCTTGAGCAACATCTTCAATAAACCTGAGGTGATGTCCACCAAGGAATAACATGTAGACTCACTCCTCCTGGATTGTTGAGAAGGAATGTCCACAACCCCACCCCTGGGACTGCCTAGAGTGGGTATGCCTGCCCAGGAAAAGCCTCATCCTCATGGTCTGGTGGACAATGCTGGGTGCACTATGCAGGTAACCTTGACAACTCTGCTGCCTCCACAAACGCCTTCCAGGCTCCATCTTCAGTTATCAGATGCTCCAGATCCTCTCTGCTGAGTGCTTTTGTGAGGAAATCAGTGACTTCTTTCACAAGGTGTCCTGCCTCTATTTACCAAGAAAAGAATGAGGTTAGAGGACAGCATGGTTAAATGGCAAGAAGCAGGAGGAGGCCAGATGCCGTGTTCCCGAGTATTTGCCCATGGTTCCTAATGGGGTCTCCAGGGTTGGTGGTTCAATTATGTCTCCCAAATCCATATGTAAAAGCCCTTAGCTCAGCAACTGTTTTTGGAGACTGAACCTTTAATGACGTAAAGTAATGAAGACAAAATGATGCCATGAATATGGAGACAATGGGACTGGTGTCCTTATGACAGTGAGATACCAGAGGTCCACTCTCTATCATCTGTTCGTCATTTTATTATCTATCTTATCTACACACGTGTCTCTGTGTCC